>NC_045720.1:29546387-29847646 GCF_009834535.1 Camelus ferus
TCCCTTCTGGTTTAGGCATTCTCTTTAAAGGTCCTTATTGAGAGGTAAAGGTAACACATTCACCCTCTAGCACTCGTTGTCAGATTGCATGATGATAAAATCAGGGCTGCAGTTCCAGCTCACACTTACAGGCACTTCCAGGGATAGGATCCCACTGTCTCCCCAGTGGAGGACATGGCTACATGGTTACTGGTCCCCCTCTCTCCCTCAGAGACTGGATTTTTACACATCATTCCCCTAACATGTACTTGGTTCAGCAGAGACAATCAGAAACATTTGTTTTGTTTTGTTGTGTTTTGTGTGAGGGAACTGAGGCCCAGAGGAAGTCGGACCACTTGCCAAGGATTCTACCCCTGGCCCCTTGTGCCATTGCAGAGACAGCCTTTTCCTTCCCCAGAACAGTCATCTGGCCCCTGGGAGAAGGGGGCCGAGGAGAAAGCAGGGGGCTCACGTGAGGAACTTCAAGTGGAGGCAGAGCGGAGCCTCCAGGAGGAAACTTTCCTTCAGGTCTTGTGGGACCTGAGCTCCCATGGCTCGCAAGGCCTCCCTCCTTCCCTCAGAGGCACTGAGCCACTGGAACATTCTCCTGGCTGCTCTGGCGTTCTGTTTCTTCTTGCCCATTTAGGTCACCTTTCTCGGGCCTCAAGCCAATTTCATTTATTTTGTTTTACACACGAGTGAAAGGAGACACTGAGCAATTCATCTCCTTCTCTAAGTCATGCCCACAAACTCCATCCAGTTTCCTTTCTCACCCAGCCTTCCCGGCTCGCAGACAATGGAGCATTGAAAGGACTTGTTTACATTGACCTTTCCATTAATTCGAAGACAAAGTCTTCTAACGCCCTCCTAGATGGTGCAGAACTGAAGGAGGGAATAAGCTGGGGGTTCATCTGGAACCTTCCCTTTTGTGCCAATTAAGGATCAAGAATCAAAAACTACAGAACACAGAAAGGAGAGTGGGCATAGCAGAGAAGCTTGGAGTTTTCCAGCAAATCTGAGTATCAGCAAGTCTTACATTTTACCCAAACCAGTGCAGTGGTAGACGTCTATCCTCAGGACACACCTGGCCAAGATTTTCCCACTGCCCTTCGTAACCGTGCCTGCACCAGGCGGAAATAAGAAAAGCTGAAGCTTAAGGTCAACAAGAAAGAAATGGCTCAAGGTCACAGTGCTGGCTTGACCTCAGGCGGTGAACTTCAGAGACCTGCAGCCCTGCTTTCTGTTCCCTCCCTAGCCTGGGTGCAGCCTGGAAGGAGCCGGGGTGCAGGAGGCACGCCCAGCCACTTACCTGGGCAGATGTCAGCTCCCAACACCTTCCTGCCTCTGAAGAAGGCGGCAGTTAGGAGAGGTGTTTGAGAAAGCTGCAGTGCAGGTAGAAAAGGTTTTCCAGCCCAGTCCTGCAGCCCCAAGTGCTAAAATAAAGCCTGGGGGCCTGCAGGATGTGGGAGGGACAAGGTGTCTGGCCCAGTCAGTGGGAGGCCACAGAGAAACAGGTACACCCCCATTCTCCTTTGCTCCCTAAAAGGCAACTTAGGGGCCATAGTTGAGTATGTGTGACTTCTAAAGCAAGATAATAGGTTGGTTTCCCTCTTTTCTGGCTCAAGCTAACAGACCTTTCCCTACTTACAGAGGCGTTTGTAGAAGAATAATCTGCAGAGAAAGGGTGTTATTTAAATGTATGTATCTATCAAAATGCATCAAACTGTGCATCCGAAATATGTGTAATTTACTGTACAGGAATTACACCACCATAAAGATGCTAAAAAAATTTAAAACTTAAAAAAAAGGTATGAACAACGAATCAGTGCTACTTTCTCACTCACCTTCGCTTCTTCATTCACGTCCCAGGTGAAGGAAACAGCATTGTACGCGATCTCTTCAATGTTTCCAATTGTATTAAAGCTCTCCTTGTAATCAGCTGTGACGTGAAAAAAGAGAAAGGTCTTAAAAGAGTAAAAGTTACTGGGTGACATGTCTTGAACCATCATTTTCCAATGGGGAGACTGCAGCTTTGCCTAGTCGTCTGCCTGTCTCTATGGCAACAGTGCAGGATTTGCGCTCACTGGTAGCCTTCCACTAACATTTACTCTTTAAGAATGTAAGCACGTTCCTCTAATAAAAGAGTAAGTCTGGGTGAAGCGATGTTCCCAACGGATTTGTTCATTAATTTCATGTTTGAGTAGGTTTTTAAAATTATTCATTTTTTTCCCTCCTGAGTCCCTTGTCACCTACCCACTCCCTCTCCTGCTCACTTTCCTGCCACTTAATTGTGCTGGCAGTGCCTGAGCCATCCCTGGGGACTGTTCCATAGAACAGAGTATCTGTTTCTTAGCCAGGACTTCAGTGAAGAAATTCCAGGAGAATGCAAAAAAACTTTTTTTTTTAACTTTTTTTTGGACTTGGGCACAGAGTTGAGTTAATCACACTCAGCTCACTCTCCCCACCTGTCTATTCAAGGCCCTCTCTTCTTTCTTTTTTAATGTAATAGCTATTTATTTCTTTATCCCCACTATCCTCCCCACCAAAACAATAGCTATCAGTGTGTTTGCTCTGTATTCTTAGGAACTATGCTGGGTTGATTTGCCTGTGTACATGGCTTTCATTTTCACAAACTGTGCTGTGCTCTGATAACTAGGGTTGCCAGGGTTAGCAAATATTTGGCACATACTTATCCTAAAAAGTATTTGTTGACCAGAAATTCAAATTGAACTGGGTACCCTGCATTTTATCTGGCAACCCTAACTCTGCACCTTTCCACATAGAACCACATTGCTGGTTGCATGCCTAATTCCAGCGGTGGCTGTGTAAACTTCCATGGTGACCGTCAACCACAATTACCCCCTCTCCCCAGACATGGACCTTTCAGTGGTCTCCAGCTCTTTGGTACCAGAGACAACACTGTGATAAAATTCCTTATTCCTGTCTCCACTGTCACTGCCTTAGTTGGCCTTCAGGTCCAGACATGATATTCCTAGTCTTCATCCTCACTCTTTCGTGAGGTCTTGAGCTTATGCCTACCATCCCGACTCTCTCCCCTACTCTCAGCCTCCTTTGACAAGACCTCCGACCTTAACTGCATCCCTCGTGTACTAAACACACACCGGTCCTGTCCTGCTTGGCTGGCATCATGCTGAGGCCCCTCTGCTTTTCTTTGAGGGCTGGTTCCTTCGCAGCTTGATCACCAGATCACATGTGTTCTTTCTTCCTAAGCTTCTATAATTATTTTTGGAAAACAAAATCTTTGATCATGTGCTTTTAATGAGTTTTTATAAGGCTAAAATTTACTCCATGGTCTAACACGTCCTGCACGCCTGTCCACATCATCACACACCAGTCCCACAACAGGGGTCAGAGGAAGCCTCAATGCCAATGATATTGGAGGTCTTTTTGTTTATAAAATTTTTAAAAATATTTTTTTGAGTTAGGAGTGAGGTACTATGACTGACTCCCAGGATACATGAGGTGTTCATTGTCTGCCAAATCTGACAAGTTTCTGACCAAACGGTCACTTCCTCATCCTGTGTTCTAAGTGGCCCCTATCACTCCAGGGCTGGTGGCTTCCTGAGGCTTCAACAAGTTCTATTAATGCTGTAAAATTTTGAAGTCTGCTTTCCTAAAATTCACATAGCTGACCTTTTTGAGCCGTCTCCTCCTCATTTATCACAAAATCTAAGTTCATGTGATTTACCAAGATTTTAATTGCCTTCTCTTATTAATACAACTCATTTCATGTGAATTAGGTGGAGCAGGACTCCTATTTGCTTTTTCTGTCCAAAATACAAATAATAATAAAACAAAGTCCATAATAAGTTTATACTAATCTGTAATAAAACAGAGTCAGTTTGATTTTGTTTAAAAAAAAAAAAAACTCCTTATTTCTGGGACCTGGAATGATGGTTAATTGCAGAAAAATCTACTTAAATGTGCTTCCTCAGATTCACTTTCTAGAATGGTTCGTGTCAGTCTAGACTCTGACCAGAATTCTATTTCCCCTCTTTCTCACCAAATTTCTACGTTTGGGGCCAATCCATTTGGTTCAAAGTGGTATCTTAATGATGTTATATTTGCATTTTTTCGATGAATTCAAACATCCCTTCACATCCAGGACAGCCACCCAAATGTCTCTTTATACAAACTGTCTCTTTATGTCCTTTGTCCATGATTCTATTGGTTTCCCCAGGGAAACTTTAAAGCAAAACTATATATTTTTACTTTGTAAATAAAGCATACACACTTGAATATAGAAGCTTGTGTGTTCACCATAGGAAAGTCATAAACAAATAAGAAAAATATTTAAAAGCAGCCACAATCTACTCACCCATGAACAACCCCTCAAAACACATCTGGGTATAATTCATTTTTCCTGTCTCAGTCTCTGTCTCTCTTTCTCCAAAATATGTAAATATTTTTACATAATATTGCAACAATTAATTTTTAATTTACTTTTTTTCCTTTAATATATCTTCAGCATCTTTCCATGTCAATAAATAAACCTGTGGAAAAATAGTTCTAATGGCCAGATACTTTATATTAGATTAAAATAAAACGCTATAACTTTATTTTGTTCTTGTTGGTAACTTAAATGAAGTCCAATATTTTGATACCTTAAATAGCACTTAACCTAATTATCTTTATGGCAATATAGTCAT
The DNA here is from genome assembly GCF_009834535.1 of Camelus ferus. Lineage (NCBI taxonomy): Eukaryota > Metazoa > Chordata > Mammalia > Artiodactyla > Camelidae > Camelus > Camelus ferus. Next base: position 29,551,037 of record NC_045720.1, read on the forward strand.
ATACTTCATTATTTCATTAACATATATCTCAGAAGTGAAATTAATAGGTCAGAGACAAATAAATATTCTAAAACTTTTAATTCATTTTGTCAAATTGCTTCCGGAAAGGTTGAAACAATTTATTTTCACAACAACAGTGTATGACTTCCAGTTTCCTCAAAATGTCTCTTTCCAAATTGGTATGCAAAACAAGTTAACATTATTTTAATTTGCAATTCTTTGATTGCTAAAGAATAGAACAGTCTTCCATTTGCTTTCTGGCTCTTTGTGTTTCTTTATATTCTTTCTCTTCGTCTTTAAAATGTATTCACTTATTATAACAGTTTACTGTTCTGTCTTTTGCTCATTTTTCTCTTAGGTAATTCAAATTTTCTCATTGACTTTAAAGTAAATATTGAAAGCTAAGAAATAAAATAGAAAGCAAAAGAAAACCATTTTATATTCTACAAATTTAGAATAAGGCTTTATGACTATACTTGGGGCGGTTTTAAAAGCAAACCTGTGCTTTTAGCAGGCCAGCCAATCTCTTAAAATTCTGAAAAGAAAGCAGATCACTGAATCCAAAGAAACTGAGTTTCCTGATGCTTCAGAGCTATGTTTTAAAAGATAGTCTTGTGATTTTGTTTTGAAGTTTTTAATAAGCATTTTTAAAACTCAAAAATCAATCATAAATGTTAAACGCAAATGCCATATCTAGCAATAAAGAGAAACCAAAGTGGTCTGGTCAAACGCTGAGCCTAGATCGGCCAAGTTTTTGCATTATAAGGTTTTATTTTTCCATACCTTCTCCAGATGAAAAATTTCTCCCCTAAAAATGCCTTAGCTTAGAAAAGGAAAGGATTTTAAAAACAAATACAAATAAAATGCTTTCTGGTTCCCCCACTCTTGCACAGGGTCTCTATCAGTTTCTCTCCATCATATTCACATACTCCATCAACAAATGTATTGAAAAATGTTTACTGTGTGTCTCCTATATACTAGGCGGCATCCCCACGCTTGAGGAACAGCAAAAATCTTAGGTCCCTAATCTGTCGGTGCTTACAGTTCAGAAGGAGACAGAATACTGATAAGGAGACAAATAAAGAACAACACGATTATGTTTAATATGCTTTTTTTATGCCAAAAACAAACAAGCAAAAAACAAGACTAGCTGGATTACTTTTTATTGGGTGGTTATGTTACCTTGTTTATTTCCTTCACACTGCATCTCAGTATTTTATTTATTTGCTTATTTATTTATCACCAGCATTTTCCATTAGCTCCACTACACGAAGGCAAGGGACTTCTCTTAAATAGTGCTACTTTCCCAGTGTTTAACATTATCCAGACAAGACGTACCCCCTAAACTCGATGAATAAATGAGTAAATGAATGTAAAATGGACACACAGGAATACACAGAAAATATAACTAAGAGACATGTCAAGCATTCCTATTTAACCTTATACAAGAAATACCTGTTCCGCTCTACCCCGTTGTTCTTATCCTCTAAGCCATTCACCGATAGACGGTAAAACAGCTCTGCTGTCACGTGGAGACTGTCAAAGTTTTCTGCACACCTTAGACACATTGATATTGCTTTGTACACGTGCTTTTTTGTCCAGTAAAAAATGCTAACAGATGCGTCTCCCGTTTCTGAAAACTGTCTTAACGTCCTTTGATAAGTCTTGTTTGCTTAAGGGTTCATGGCCCATGGTGCAGGAGTAAAAACTCAGCAACCTGTTAAGTCTTCCTGAACTTATTCCCTCAAGAAAGTTTCTCAAACCCAAATTTTGTTAGGTGTTGACAGCTGCCACCAGTACAAGTATTGTCATGACTTGATGCAGTGACTTTAGTTTCCCAGAGCTGCTGTAACAAATGCCACAAATGTGGGGATTTAAAAGCCACAGAAATGTATTCTCTCACAGTTCTGGAGGCCAGAAGTTCCAAATCAAGGCGTTGGCAGGGCTGGTTTGTTCCGGAAGCTCTCAGGGAAGTGGGCTCCGTGCCCCTCCTAGCTTCTGGTGGCTGCTGCTAATGCTTGGCACCCCTGGACCTGCAGACAAGCGCTGTAACCTCTGCCTCTGTCTGCACACGGTGCTCTCCTGTGTCTCTGTTCCCCCCTTTTCTTCTCTTCCAAGCACGTGTCATTGGATTTAAGGCCCACCCTAATCCAGAATGACCTCATCTTGAGATCCTTCTCATTGTGTCTGCAAAGACCTTTTTCCTAAATAAGGTCACGTGTACCAGATCTGGGGCTTAGGATATGAACATAAAATTTTTGAGGGTTATCATTCAACCCCTGCAACAAAGATTCCCTCCTATGATTGGAAGCCACATGATTTGAGTGTCTGGCTTGTTCTTGTATGACAGCCACCGGAGCTAAAAAGCAAGCACCCTACTTTAAGAGAATTTTAAAGCATTTAATTGGCACGCTTTAGAGATACTGTGGAGCTTGCTTCCAGGCCAGTAAAGTGAATATTGAAATAAAATGAGTCACACTAATTCTTTTCCTAGTGCATGTAATATTTATATTTACTCTGTATTGTACTTTTCTGAGTATGCAATAGCACTATGTCTAACAAACAATGCACATACCTTAATTTTAAAATATTGCTAAAAAGACTATCACCTGGGCTTTCAGTGAGTCCTAATCTTTTTGCAGGTGGAGGGTCCTGCCTTGATGCCGATGGCTGCTGGCTGATCAGAGGTGGTTGCTGAAGGCTGGGGCGGCTGTGGCAATTTCTTAAAATAAGACAACAATAAAGTTTGCCACATCAATTGATTTTTCTTTACACGAACAATTCCTCTGTAGCATGCAATGCTGTTGAAAGCATTTTAGCCACAGTACAACTTCTTCCAAAATTAGAGTCAAGTTTATGTCATATTCTAAATCCTTTGTTGTCATTTCAACAATTTCGACAGCATCTTCACCAGGAGTAGTTTCCACTGCAAGAAACCGCTTTCTTTGCTCACCCATAAGAAGGAAGTCCACATTCATGACAGTTTTATCACGAGATGGCAGCAATTCAGCCCCATCTTCAGGCTCCACTTCTAATTCTAGTTCTCTTGCTACTTCCACCGCATCTGCAGTTACTTTATTCACTCAAGTCTTGAATCCCTCAAAGCCATCCATGAGGGTTGGAATCAACTTCTTCCAAACTCCTGTGAATGTTGATATTTTGACCTCTTCGCATGAATCACAAATGTTCTTAATGGCACCTAGAATGGCAAATACTTTCCAGAAGGTTTTCCATTTACTTTGCCCAGATCCATCAGAGGAATCATTGTCTATGGCAGCTAGAGCCTTACGGAATGTATTTCTTAAATAATAAAACTTGAAAGTCAAAATTACTCCTTGATCCATGGGCTACAAAATGGATGGATGTTACAGGCATGAAAATAACACTAATCTCGTCGGACATCTCTGTCGGAGCTCTTGGGTGACCAGGCACATTATCATTGGGCAGTTGTAATATTTTGAAAGGAATCTTTTTTTTCTTAGCAGAAGGTCTCAACAGTGGGCTTAAAATATTCAGGAAAACATGTAGACACGTGTGCTCTCATCCCAGCTTTGCTGTTACATTTACAGAGCACAGGCAGAGTAGATTTAGCGTAATGCTTAAGAGCCCTAGGAGTCGCAGATGCTAAATGAGCATTGGCTTCAACTTCAAGTAACGAGCTGCATTAGCCCCTAACAAGAGAGTCACCCTGTCCTTTGAAGCTTTGGAGCCAGGCACTGACTTCTCCTCTCTAGCTATGCAAGTCCTAGATGGCATCTTCTTCCAATATAAGGCTGTTCTGTCTACGCTGAAAATCTGTTATTTAGTGCAGCCTCCTTCATGAATGATCTGAGCCAGGTCTTCTGGATGACTTGCTGCAGCTTCTACATCAGCAGTTGCCGCTTCACCTTGTACTTTTGCATATGGAGACGGTGCCTCTCCTTAAACCTCATGCACCAACCTCTCCTAGCTTCAAACTTTTCTTCTGCAGCTTGCTCTGGATTCAGCTTTGGCTTAAGGGAAAGCTGTGGTTAATTTGATCTTCTACCTAGACCAGTAAAACTTTCTCCATATCAGCAGTAAGTTTATTTCACTTTCTTATCGTTTATGTGTTCCCTGAAGTAACACTTTTCATTTTCTTCAAGAACTTGTCCAGGGGGAGGGTATAGCTCGGTGGTGGGGTGTGTGCTTAGAATGCACAAGGTCGTGGGTTCAAGCCCCAGTACCTCTGTCAAAATAAATAAACCTAATTACCTGCCCTCCCCTCAAAAAAGACAAAATAAAACAAACAAAAAAGAACTTTTCCTTTGCATTCACAACTTGGCTGTTTGGAGCAAGGACCCAGCTTTCCACTGTCTTGGCTTTCAACGTGCCTTCCTCACTGAGGTTAATAATTTCTAGCTTTTGATTTACAGTGAGATACATGTGACTCTTCCTTTCACTTGAACACTTAGAGGCCACTGTAGGGTTATTAATTGGCCTAATTTCAATTTTGTTGAGTCTCAGGGAATAGGGAAGCCTGGAGATAGGGGAGTGGCCGGACGGCGTAGAAGTCAGAACACACACAGTATTTACCAGTTAAGTTTGCCATCTTTTATGGGTGTGGTTCATGGTGCCCCCAAAACAGTTACAATAGTAGCATCAAAGATTACTGATCACAGATCAACAGAATAAATACAATAATAATGAAAGTTTGAAATATTGTGAGAATTACCAAAATGTGACACAGAGACATGCAGTGAGCAAACGCTGTTGGAAAAATGGCATTAATAGACTTGCTCTGTGCAGGGTTGTCACAATATTCAACTTTCAAAACAATAGTATCTGAGGAGTGCAATAAGGCAAAGCCCAACACAACTCTTCATATTACCTTTTGAATGGACTTTTCTTTTTCCTTAAAAAAACTGAGAAACCATAAAAACTACATATTTTGTCCACTGGTTTGTGAATAGCTATAGAATACTAACATCCACTTGGTGAGCACAGGGTGATAAATAGAAATATGGCTTAGATGTTTCCAAAAACTGGCATGATGGAGCAAAATTACAATTGGCTGAGACCGGTTTCTGAAAAAATGTATGTCAGTTGAATCTGAATTAAGCAGGTACTTCTTCTTAACCTTAGTGATTTACACACAAAGGAATCACCCACAAGTCCACAGCCGGCTCAAAGCAACAAAAAGGATGAAACTATGGGAGGAAGAAATGAGAGTCTGTGTAATGCAATGAGTGAAGCTGATCTCACTGTTAATGTCCTGTTGCTGGTGATGGAGCCAGACTTTCCAGGGTCTGTGCTCAGGCTGGGCGTGTCCTCAGAATGTCAGAGTGAGGCGTATGGGAATCCACCATGGAGATTCTCTGGGGCCTTCTAGGATGCCCCCCAGAGATGCAGGCTGATAGTTTCTGGATTCTCGTAGCTTACAGGCTTGTGTGAATGTTCTGTAACAGCGCTTCTCAAATGCTATGCTAGGCATGCGTAGATGTGCAATACTTTCCACATGCTTTTGGTAAATCGTATTCTGTGCCAAAATTATGGGACTCATATTATTTTAATTGTTATGGAAAGCATGACGGTGAATCCTTTTGTTGTCTTTTTTTTTCTTTTTTTTGCATATAATTAGTGGTCTGTTAATAGGTGTTTAAATTCAGACTCTTGTAGATTGAGTTTTCTTCAAACTGATTGTATGTGTAAGGGTGATTCTGGAATGCCGTCAAAGGAACAATTAATTCTTTCACCTTAATTAAGCTTCACGTGCTTGGTAAATTACAACTACCCCTTTTAATCATTTTTTGTATATATTGTTGGAGATTAAAGGGAGTGGTGTAATTAATGTAAAAATTGCTTCTCTTTTGAAAGGTGTGGATTCTGTCTGGACTAGTGGAATAATGAAGCTGGAATGCTGCAAATGGCTCAGGGCACTGCTGCCAACTCAGTGTACAATACACCACAGCCTAAGAGGAAGGTTTGTTTTGAAAAGCCAAGGACTTAGGGGTAGTTTATACATTTGGGGTCAGGATGCTACAAGGAGTCCATTTACAGGGTGGTGCCCAAAGCACAGAGAGAAAGGACATTGGTGGGGGAGACACCCAGACCTGCATTTAATCTTGGTCCTCCTCTCACCAAGCCCTGAGACCTCCAGTGAGTTACTGAGCCTCTCTGTACTTGCATTTCCTCATCTACAAAAGAGAAAAAAAAAGAACACAGACAAGGCTACACTTTCCCCACTGGTCCCTTCTTCCCCTCAGCCCTCCTGTCCTCAAACATTTGCTTCCCTCTGTCTGCAATGACCAAATAGGATCAGCTCAAATTCAGGAAACAGACGAGAGTCATTCTAGGAGTATTCGCTCTGACTTGAAATAGGTGGAGTAAATAAACCCTAGTCCAAGTAGGTTCTGAGATTTTTTTCCCCTGTTTTTCAAAATCAAAGCAGCAGCTTCTTAAAACCTGAGTGACTCACAAGAACTCTAATAAGTTCACAATTTCCTTTATAAAACTTTAACAAAGACAGAGGTAACCCAGGTTTCCTCAAGTGTGTTGACACTTGAGCCCATTTTCAGGAGCACTAAATGTATTTCCATCATTTGGGCCTGGCCCCTGTGCAAATAGTAGGAACCGTCACCAGTTTTTGAGAGCCGAGTGTGTGCTAAATATACATACTTCACAAGCACTACCTCAGACAATTCTGATCAGTAGCTTTTTAAATTATTTCTACTTTGCAGAACAGGCAAACGTGTCAAGTACCTCCCCTCCCCAGCAGTTGCTTAGTTTCGAAAGGGCCAAGCTGTCTACACACACAGCCAGAGCCTTCTGCTTTCTGTGTCTATGGCCTTTCCCATGAGCACCTTCCCATACATGATTCCCAAACCAAGGGGACTGGCATTATGAAAACATAACTTGTGACTCATAGAATCTGACTGGAATAGAGTGATTCTTTGATAACACCATTAAAGCTGAAATTATTAATAATATTATTGATATTTGCTCTCCATGATTTAATATTACAATACCCTCACAAACACCACCTAACATGGACTCTTTCTTGGAACTTCTCCCTTAGGCTAAACTTAATGTTGTATTTGTGTTTGACTTCCTTCTGTTTCTAGAGAAGGAATTATACAGGCCAACAATAAGCTTTCAACTACATTGACCATAAACTTAGAGAAAGAAAAGCATTTTACATTGTAACCCATTACTGTGTTCCAGATATGCTAGTATTTTTTTTTCTGTTCTACTTGATTGCATTGTCTAAGAATTCTGGTCCTGACCCATAAACCTGACTTCAAACTGAAAGTAGGTCATGTTCCATGTGCAGGCATATAAACACCCATGCTTATGTGCCGGTACGTGCACCACAGCTTCTAGCTCTGGGTCTGAATCAACCTGGATGGGCTTAAAATGAAACTCTTCTCATTAGTCTGTTATTCAGTGAGATTTTACTTCAATCTATCTATTTCATCTCTTCAAACTATTTGTCTTTTAAATTTGTGAAAGCACAACAGTGCCTGACACATTCTGACAGTTTACTGAATGAATAAAGACATGGGTGGTATTTTAGTAATTCATTCTTGTACGCTGCACAGACTACCCATATTTTATCCCAGTTTTCCATTCCTCATTTCATTACTTAATATACTAACACTTTTAAGAGTAAGTAGGGGACAAGAAGTTATAGCCATGTAAGATTGTAAATTACTACCCAAAGTGGTTAAACAGCGAAAAATCATCTCAGATCCTCAGAGAGGACTCCTTCCCTCTAGCAAAGTCCCCTACTTTCCCCACCCAAGTTGATATTTTCAGACATAATAACACATCCCAGTTAAACCAACTGGAATTTCTAAGAGAAAATCGAATTCTTTCTCAAATGAGAGTCCTTTACTATTAGCAAGAGTCTTGAATAAAATAATGCCATTTGCAGCAACATGGATGGACCTGGAGATTGTACATTCTAAATGAAGTAAGCCAGAAGGAGAATGAAAAATACCATATAATATCACCTATACATGGAATCTAAAAAAAGGACAAATGAACTTATTTATGAAACAGAAACAGACTCACAGACATAGAAAACAAACTTATGGTTACCAGTGGGTAAAGGGGGTGAGAAGGGATAAATTGGGAGTTTGAGATTTGCAGATACTAACTAATGTATATAAAATAAGTAAACAAGTTTCTTCTGTACAGCACAGGGAACCATATTCAATATCTTGTAGTAACCCATAAGAAGAATAAAAAGAATATGAAAACGAATGTATGTATGTTCATGTATGACTGAAACATTACACTGTACACCAGAAATTGACACAACATTGTGAACTGACCATTCTTTAATAAATGTGTGTGTGTGTATAAAAAGAGTCTTGAGAATTACTGCTCTATGATAAGGCATTCCACAGTCTCTCTCAAAGATCCATTCTAGTGTCGAGCAGCCCTGAATGTCAGATGCAATTTTCCAATATCTATCATTGTCCTTTTGAACTGCAGACTGAATAGATTCAAACAAAAAAGTGACTTTTTGGTAATTGGTGGTGCAGGACACAGACATATGACAAGAGCTGTAAATGCTCACATGGATCATCTCTTGATAAATTGGAATTATAAATCCAATTCCTTCAACTGCTTAAGATCCATCAAGATTAACCTTCATCTTCAACCTCCCCCAGAACCCCTGGCCACCCAAACACTCTTATCAAACTGCTTACCACACAGAGGAAGGTCAGGTGTTATGGAGGCCTGTTTGGGGGTGGGGGTTGTTTGCTGTATGAATGATTTTTGCCTTAATTGCTACTTGTGTTAACTACTCATGCTGCCATTCCTGTTTACTTATTTTCCATCAGTGATTACAGGATTTAGATATTACTTCAAAATTGAAATTCCAATTCTCTTAAATCTATTTCTTCAAGAAGGTATGTCCTTCACAGGAGGACTGCAGTTCCTGCTGAGGGGACCGTAGGTGTGAGGACAATGGGATGAGCGGCCACCGGAGAGAAGCTGGCTTCCCCAGCTGTGACCTGCCTTGCAGGACCTCTGAGCAACGACGAGATGCTCGTTTATTCAGCGCCTGGTTATTTCAATACTTGCCTTTTAGCAGAAAAAAACGCGGCAGCCCCCACTTCTGGAGCCTGTTGAAAGAGTTCTCTTCAGGTTAGCTCCACCTTACTTTGGGTTCTCCGACCTCAAAGAGCTTAATTTAATTTTGGAAAAAACTTTCTCTCGGCAAGTTTTAGGCTTTGTCAACAGGGAAGGAAAACTTGAGATCTGCCTCATTTCACTCTGGCGGGTGCTGCAAAAACATACACTTGTTTCTGCTGAAAGGCAGGTGAGAGAGAGGCTTCCAGCCAGTGCTGAGGGACGGCTGAGAAGACCAGCTCTGTGGTTTCGTTCAGTAAGTAGATGAGTCTCATGAAACTATCAGACTGTACTGCCAGGGTTTGTTTTGTTTTGTTTTGTTTTTTAATTCTTAAGCCAATCAATTTTTTTTTTTAGATGTGAGACTATCAGGTTATCTGAGGATTCATTAAATGCATTTCTAAAGAGAAAATAATCAGACCCCAAGCAAAAAACATGAAATGAAATAAAAGCACAGATTATATGTTTGAGATGAAAGCGTGGTCTTACACAGCTAAAGGTATAGAGAAGGTCCAACCAAGTAGGGGAAAATAATGTGGTACCTGGTAGCCATGAAAAAGAAAAGATGGAAGACAAGAAATTATAGCATCTTATGGTATTAAGTATGGTGGGTCTATTCAGTGGTTTTAGTTAACTGTGTGTGTGTTTGTGTGTGTGTTAATTTTGAAAGCTCATAATCTAAAACAGTATCTCTTAATGTGACAGCTTTAACCTTTCATTAAAACAGAATCTCAGAGGGGTCTTGAAGCATCCATTCCATGCTTTAATCCTCTCTGTAACCTTTCTTCTGGTTTACCACTCTGGGCTGTAGAATGCCAGTAGTAGGGAAATACCTTTCCAGGATAGACTTATTAAATAATAATGCCTAGAACCAGACAAACACACCTCCCAGGAGCAGTGAAGAAATATTACCCCAAATTAAAGACCACATTAATTATAATTTTTAATTTCCAAATCTAGCTACCTTTCAAGGGGCAAGCTTGCCTTAAAACTATTTTCTATTTATTTGCTTCAGGGAAACAATGATAATTTCTAGTTAAGTTAAAAAGGAGAACTATCCCCTTGGTTTATTAGTGTAGATATTATATTTCTACGTTAGCAATTAAGTCTTAGAGTCGTTAACCAAGTTTTACCACAAAATCTATAGTATAATACAATAGTATTTAAAATGTAAAGAAATCAAAGTACCAAATGCACATTTAGCCCCTGGCATCCAGAAAAACATTACCAAAATTGGTCCTTTCATCATGGAAGAGGACAGAGCCCGACCCCACCCTGACCCCCCAGTTAACTAGACCATGCCTGCTCACCGTTAAGTGTTACCTACACATACAGAACCGTACGTGGTGGCTTGCTCATCAACCAGTCAACACTAGCTGAGCATCTATTCTGGGCCAGGCTCTGTACCAGTTGTTGGTTATAAAAGTTAAAGAAAAATTTTCTCTCCACTCAAGAAGCAAGGCACCTAGAGGAGTGGACGGAATGTAAACTGACAAACCACGTGCAACGCCGCAGAGCATTACTGTCTAGGTATAAACTAAAGCCAGGGAGGGAGCAGCCGACTCCGCCTGAAAGGCGAGGCACCTGCGTGGGAACAGGGAGCAGGGTTTTAGGGGCGAGATGTCTGTCAGGTGAAGGAGGGAGGGAGGGCCGTTCTGGGCACGGAGAGCCCTAGGGAAGCAACAAAGGAGAGGCTGCAAGTAACTGGAAAAACTGGAGGCGTGAAAAATAGACCTGTGGATTTGGCATTAAGAAATTTTAATAAAAGGCAGATTATGCTGGATTCTGACATAAGTAGCAGTTTAGGATGCGGGGTAGGAGGTGATTCCTCTTTTAAGATACATGGATTGGAAGGAAAGATGACCCGGAAGCAGTGTGGGAGGGAGGCTGTGGACCCAGGGCCTAGACGTGGGGGCGGTTTGTGAACTCTGGTCCAGTCCCGGCCCCTTCCCTGGGGAAGGACGGGGGAGCCCTGCACCACGGAAATGACTCTCCCGGGAGGTGCTGTCCCCAGCAGAATGAGCTTCTAGGATGCACATTGAGCCATGAATGCAGCAAACAAAAACCCACAGGGACTCAATTTTTATTGGAAATTAGTATGTTCTGCCTGAACTAAGATTAAATTAAAAGAATGCTTGCAGTTTATAACTTTTAAATATACAACCTTAATAGCCCACCACTTTTCTCAAATAAATGTTTTCTAACCAAAATTGAAGATAGAAAAAAACTTTCCAGTAACTCTGGCCACAGCATTCTCTATACAAGAGAGGCTGCCTTCCACTGCCTGTGACCATGGGAGCAGCTGGAGCAAGGATGCCCACACCCGAGCAGCAGTCAGGCCATGCCTGGCTGCGCCCCACCCTCGGCCCTGTGGAGGGAGCAGGGCCCAAGGCAGCTCTCTGAGCTGAGCTCTGACTCACTGCCTGGATGCTCACCAACCGGCCCTGGCTGGCTTTTTTTTTTTTTTTTTAAGTTGAGGGTTCTCAAGAGGTTTTGTCTTGTTTTGTTTTGAATCAAATTTACTTTTCATATCTACTCAGAAGTGTGGAAAGAGTCTAGGAAAACATCAAAAATCCAAATTCCATTTGCTTGAGTTATTTTTAAAGGAGGGAAGAGCCATTCTTTCCCGACTGCAGGGAGAGAGCAGGTTTGTTTAATTCTGGGGCAGGCGAGCTCTCCACAGAACAAAACTCTGGGGAACAGAGAGGCGAGTGGTAGGTGCACTTGTCTCCCAGGCCTATTTGGGCCCCAGGTTCACTGACTACCTGGCTACCTGACCTCTTGACAGGCCACAGCTGCCTCCCCTCTCCCTAACCCACCAATCTCCAGCCTCCCACTTTTCTGCACAGCCTTGCGTAGCCCAAGCCAGGATTGACTATAAAAACTACAAGAAAGTACTTATAGGGCACATCCAAAGCCAGCCTCCTTTAGGAAAACTCAAAACAAAACAAGTGTTACTTAATTTCACCCACAATTCCTATTTGAAAGTGGTATATGACTCCAGGCAGAAGAGAGCGCCTAGCCCTGGACAGATGAGCCAAGCTGAGTAAGTCACGGGGTCAGCGAGATTCTGTGTTCCAGAGTCTTCTGAAAGGCTTCTCTTTGACTCTCAAAGAAAACTATTTAAAACTAAACTTAAAGAAATGTTCTGATTCTGTGGGAACTTAAGTTTTCATGCACAGCTTTACCTTAATATAAGACTGCCATCAACAGCATGATTTAAAAATAAACAAACAGATTTGTATTAGGGCACAGATGAAAATCCTATGATCACACGCTAATAACGAAAAGGTACCATAATTGCCTGCCAATTATCATGGAAGACTACAGGATTAATAGTAACAATATAACTAACACATCCTCATACAAGGGAAGACTACTTACTGTGAACCAAAATTAAAGACAAATTGAATAAAGAGCAAATGGTTGGTTTCACAATCAACTACAAAATCGTATCAACAATGATTATGCTGGATGTGACTGTAAGATAAGGATGCTTACTTGGATGTGTTGTGGAATCAGTCTCATTACATTGTGGTACATACCACTCATTCTGAAAGGGCAAAAACTGTGACGTTCGTTATTTTGAAGTATCTGCATTGTAAAGCTGTAAATTAATTCTCAATTCTGTGCAGTAGAGAGAAATTATATTTGAATGAGTTTCAATTTCTCTGCTGTAGCTTCCAATTTTTCATTCTATAAGTCAATATTAGCTGTTGAATCTCTTCTAATTTTCCTTCCCTGCTTGAAAGGAAACAAAGATAAAAATATCCGTTCCCAAGGAAGTGGTTTGGAATTACCCACTGTTTGAGTAGACTGGGTATGCAGTCCAGGTCACTTTGTGATTTGCAGTTCACTTCAAATATTTTTTAAGTGGTTCACACTGTGCAAAACAGCATCCCTCCACTGGGCAAGCCCCAGGGAACTCCCACCTGGCTCTATGTATAGATGGCGCTTAAACTCATCGCGTCCCTGGCTGTGCTCAATACCTGGCCAACCTCCACCCACCTGACAGCTGGCCCCGCTGCTCCTCTGGACCCCCTACCTCGGGGCAGGGTATCCACCTCGCTAGTTAAGCTGAGCTTTTCTTCTAGGATCTTTTTCATCACTACAGCCAGTCAGTCTGGAAGGTTCACCAGTTCCCGAATTCATCTCTCATTCCTGGGCTAACTTTGTATCAGTCCTTTATAGTTCACTTCTCTGAGTTCCCAGCTATAACCAGTCTCTCCCTCACTGCATCCCACCCCTACGCTAGCCCAGAATCACCTCTCTGAAACACATACATCATCACTGCGTCACAGTCCTGCTAAACGTCAATGGGCATCCAAAGCCTCCAAAATCAAGCGCTGCAACGTGTCACAGAGAAATGTCCCCTCCTCACATATCCCAGCTGCCTGCGGTTTCTGCCCAGTCCCCTCCTTGTCAGAAGTCTGGGAGGACCGGTGTGTGAACGGAACAAGCCCGCCTGGATGAGGACAGTATGCAGGACAACTCTTCCCAGCCCTCACTTGCTATTCCTGATCTCTAAAACTCCTTCCAACAGTAGGAAAACATGGATTAGCTAAAAACCAAGTATGCATATATCACACCTCAGTATAAAAAAGTATAAACACACACACACAGAAGCTTCAGTCTCCCCCTGGCACAACTCCAAAACCAGACTTGTGGAGCCAAGATGGTGTCAAAGCGGCAGAGGACGAGAGACTCTGAGCGTAGTCCCTTCAGCATCTGGCGTGGTGACGTGCCCACCCCAGGGTCTTTGCAGAGGACCCGAGATAGCATTTTCCCAAAATTCTACCTGCAGCTCTGAGGTTTACCAACAGGACACGTGGTAAGAGTCAATGGCCCTCTAATACCTGGAACCTTCGGAGTCCTGGGCCCCTAGACACCCTGCTGGGCTCATTCAGCCTCCACAGGGGACTCAGAACTTCAGGCTGAACCTCATGGAAACAGCTTTACATGGGGCTCCTTTTAGAGTTTGAGGCCAGCAAATTCCATCTACCCTTCATATCCCTGTTGCCCTAAGATCCACTTAAAAAAGCAAGCCTTTCCACGACTACCAAACCCTTCTCTTTCCTTTTCTCAACCCAATTTACTGGGGACTGCCTTCCTTCACCCCACTCCCTGCGCTAGTTGAAGCAATGACATGCCCACCAGTGAAACACGCTCACACATGAGCTTGTCCATCCCTTAGAATAAGGTGCCGATCTCATTTTGGCTTTTCTGCCTTGATCCCTGTCCCTCTACTGTTTCCTTGGCTCACAGCCCCCTCACCCACCCTCAGATGTTCTCGCCACTTTTCCAGAGGGGTCCTAGAAACATCTCAGGGAAGCGCTCCTCTGACTTCCCCCTCCACGTGGTATCTCAGCCATTCATCTTTCGGCCTCCAGATCTGAGCAATCTGAGGATGGGGCTCTGCCTTATTTATCTGAATTGCCAGTCCTAACACAGGGTCCGTTTGCTGAGTGAACGTGGAATTACTCTGGCTTTCTGGAAGCTGGTGGTAACTAACATGGCACCAGCACCAACTCCACGTCCCCTTAGAAAGGGGCTTTCACACTCAGAGATGAGCAAACAACAGGCATCATCAGGTGGTGATTCCCTGCGGAAGGTACAACCGGCACAGGGGCGCTCCCTGGGCTGCGGAGCGTCAGCCTACTCGCGACCTGGAATTTCTGTTGTTATCCACGCAGCTCACAAGAAGGGACTTGTGAGACCTGGAGAACTCTGCTTGTGTCTCTGCAAAGCAGCAGGCTGCACTTGGGCTGGGGTTGGTTCGTTTTACTTCTATCCAGTAAGAGCTCATGGCATGTTTCCTTCCCCACCACCAACAGAGTTTACGGCCTAATGCACCAGAATCACCAGCTTTCAGAAACGCCAGAACTAGCATCCGCCAAGAAACCCGCCACCCAGAGTGCAAGCCACTCTCAGTGCCTGGAGGGAAAAGCAGGACCTCAACCCGGGAGAGTATGCAGGTAGTCAGGGCCTGGTGGAGGCCGAGAACCATCTAGACGTTGGGATACAAAGATGACAGATGGTGGAGTGAGGACAGAGAAGAAAAAAAATACGAGGGTTGCAAACTCCAGCACTCCTGAGTTTCCATCCCACCTCCACCACATACCAGGGGTTGGAACTTGGGTAAATCCTTTGCCCCTCACCATCTCAGTTCTTAAACAATACGATGAGCTGTTTTCAGGATGAAGGACAAAATGCATGTGCCTGATGCACAGGAAGAGCCTGGTATGTAGACGGCATCGGACACGTGGGAGTTGTTGTTAAGACACAGCTCACTCCTTCCAGGGGCCCGCCTCCTGTCAGTGTAATAAGAGTTTTCACCCACACGTTCGTTCATTCATTCATTCATTCATTCACTCACTCATTCATTCCTTCAGGAAATACTTACTGGAAACTTACGAAGACTCAGGCCCTGTGCTGAGCACTGGGGCTAGAGTGGGAGCAAAACAGACCAGTGTCTGCCCTTAGGTGTGTGTCCTTAGAAGGACTTGCCTTCTAGCAAGAGGGGGACACAATAAAAACAGAAATATATGTACAGAATGAGATGTTGGGGGTGATAAGCACTGCAGTAAAGGTAAGGGAGCTCGAGAGGGAACAGTCTGTGACATTCGGGTACAATGACAGGGAAGGACTCTGATAAGATGACAACAAGCAAAGGCCTGCAAGAAGTGAGGACCAAGCCGGGTGACATATCTACTTAAGGAGGGAACTTGTCTGGTGTGACGCAGTTAACAGCCTCACCGAGAGCCCCACTGAGGACACGAGGATGCTGGGAGCTGGGCGCCACGTGCTCTGAGGCGCCACGTGCTCACCAGTTCCTTCCCTGGCCCTCAGGTTCCCACTCTCCTGCTCATGGACACACAGACAGGGCTCCATCGGGGACACTGTCCTCTCCTATCAGGCAGCTGGCACAGAGGGGCACGTCGAAGGATGTGGGCAATGAGGAGCAGCCACCAAGAGCAACCAATAATCCAACAACCAACAGACAAATCTATGTCAGGAAAGACGCAGAATGCCCACCAGGCATGGTTACCACAGCTACCAGAGACACCAGGGGCGCCGAGGGGAAGCCAGATAAGGAAAGACACAGAGAGGTGAAGGCTCCAGTGGGCTTTGCTTGGAGACAGCGTGCCGGAGGGAGGGCTGGTTGTCCCGGGCACCCCAGGAAAATGGGATGAAAGGATTGGCACACTCATGCACACAAAATCGTGTTGTGCATAATTTGAAGAGACTGAGGTTCCCCTAAAGCTGCACCCAGATTCTACCCACAGACCCCAAGGGCCGAAGCTACAAATGCTTGTTTTAGCGAAAGGGGCCTCACCTCGGTCTCTGACTCCGGCTTCCGGTCACCACCCCGAGGCCTCAGCCGACCCGGCGGGCCCAGGGCCGGCGGGGATGAGGGAACTGCAACTTTGGAGCCCAGTTTCATGGAAGTTAGGAAAGGGTAATACATTAAATTGCTTTGGATCCTTCTTTTTCTTTTTGAGGCTCCTAGAAGGTTCTCATTTCAAACTGACAAAGGCATGGCACACGCACCCTTGGGCCTCCCTCCCCCTCAGCGGGCCCCGGGAGCCCCCGGCGGGGCCGCACCGACACCCCGAACGCCGCACCACCGCGGTACCGCCGGCGTGGCCGCAGCGCACAGACGTGTCCGCCGCAGCGGCCTCGGGCCTCCCCAGTGGAAACGGCGTTGACCACCCACTGGAAGAGGAACAAATGGCTTGATTTTATTTTTTTTTTAATCTAGAAGAATGAATTAGATGAGATTTTTTTTTACATACTTCCCCCTCCTGCGGGAGTAGCTGTCAGGTTGAGTTCAGGAGCAGAGACCAAAATCGATTTTCCGTTTGAAGCTAAGAGGCCGATTCAGTGCCTTGGTCTCAGGTTCAGGGCAAGTAGCCCAAGTCGCCATGAAGCCACTGAGTAAAAGTCACAAATCTCAGCCATAAATTACGTATGTGCGTGTGTGCACACACGCATGTGTAAAGGGTCACAAGCGGGGGAAAAGTCTGAAGGCAGGCAAGAGATGATAAAGAAGAGAGATAAAACTTGAAGTTCTATGAGATCTGAGAGATCATTCTGGTCTAAGAAAGGTAAACCTTGTAACAACATCAAAGTTGAACCAACAGGTATGCCAGTAAAACGCTTTTATTATTTGCCTTATTTGGACCTAGTCCATATTTTCTATTTAATTGCTCCTCTCATTTTCTTGGGCAATAATTATAAGGCTAGCTTTTCAAATAAAATAAAATTGTTCCTCTGCTCTATGCAGATTGACTATAAAGCAGGTTACGGCAAGTATCCCCAAACCTGTCATCCTAGTTGGTCTTGGGGGTTCAGTGTGTGACCCCAGGAAGGAAGGCTGTTTTTCACCCTGGCTCTGGCACTAATTCTTGCACTGATTATTTGAAGACAAGTCATTTGGAAAGGTGGGTCAATGAGCCTCTCTAGGCCTCAGTTTCCTTGTTTATTAGTTAAAAATGTTTGATTAGTTAATAGGAGACGTGTGTGTGTGTGTGTGTGTGTGTGTGTGTGTGTGTGGTGTGGGCAAGGAATGGCACAGCCATTTTGCAGAACAAACCAGCAATAGTTTCAATATATTCTACGATGAGCGTCTAACCTTAACCTAGTTACTAACTTCTTTGCCGTTGGTCAAGGGGTCCTAGCAAGTGTGCGATGGAAGGTCTAAACAATGTCGTCACAATATGAAATAAATCAAAGTAAACATCCTTTCCGTGGCTAATTAATTCCTCTGGTACCCAATGCAGTGGAAACCTTCACTTTACCTGAGCTCAGGGGGACTGTATGCTCTTGGTCTGCAAAACATGGTAACAAAGCCTATAAATGAGAAATGACTTGTTTCTTATGGAAGCAACACATAGATAAAGTGTTAAAATTACTGAGAAACACATATATTACTGTTAGTGTTTTTAAATAATTTCTAGACACCGTAAGATCCAAGCCCTGACTCCCCCTGCTTTGCTCTGTGGCTCAGAGGTTGATTCCTGCAAGCTGCATGTGCCAGGGGCATGTGCCCTCTGGCTTCAGGGTAAACGTGGCCAATGGGAAGCACGAGGGGAGACTGGGAGGCAGGGAGGAGGCAGGGCATCGCCTCTCCTCCTCCTCTTGGTGTTGAGAGATGTCCTCAGCAGCGATCCTTCTGTGGCTCTATCTGTTCCGGGAAGGCTGCTCCTTCTGTGGCCCCACCTCCTGCTAAGGCAGCCCCAGCCTCTGTTCCAGTTCCTGCTGTGGTTCCCATGACACCCAACACCTCCTTCCTCAGTCCTCCAGCCCTCCCACTGACAGCAGAAGATTCCTGCTGGCGCTCCTCTCTTGATTGCCTCATGGTGCCTTCAGCCCTCCCAAACTGCAGTAAGTTCCCTCCACCCGACCACTTGGTCTGGGCTCTGAGACCCTTTCGGGGGCTCCAGTTCTCTGGAGAGCAGACACCATGTTTAGGAGGATAAAGCCCCCAGCAAATGCACTTGGTGGACACATTCCTTCTACTGCCAGGAAAGCTCTCAAACACTGCAATTGCCTGACCACCTAGGCTTGTTTGCACAAGACGTGTGCTCCAGTGGGAGGAACACTGGATGGAGAATCAGAGAACTAGAGCTCTCTACCTAGTCATGTGACCTTCACCAGTGCCTTAGAACCAAACAAGAGAGGTTATTCACGTCACAGAGGGCTAAGAGTTCCCCTGGCATGCCTGCCTACTAGGCTCAAATGCAAAAGGGTGTGAAAGTCTGCTTTAGAAATTATCCTGGCCGCTGCAAACCTAAATCTGTTATTACATGAGACACAACTGACTTTCATGGGGCAAAAAGCGCTTTGCTCTCCACTTAGGCTGATTTCGATTTTTAAGTCTGGTTTGTCCTAAATGAACTAATACCTAGGAAAAGTGCAGAGACTAGCGCCTAGGGGGCAATGTGGGTCCCAGCTGTGACTTCTGCGCTGGGTTCTCCTCTGCACCATGACCACATGTCAGTTTATCAGAGACCACGCAGGGAGGTCAACGTGGACTCACCGATGTCGAGGACCCTCTGCTTCGCCGTGTGCTGCCGAGAGTGCCAGTACTTCCAGTATTTCAGCTGCTCGTCCCGGTTCTTGTCTTCGCTGAAGACCACCATCACCACGCTCTGCAGAGGGGACAACCACGGAGCTTACTTTCTGCTCAGCACCTCCTGCTTCACACAGCCTCCAGTGCTGGGAGTCCCACCACAGCTGTGTTTCCTGTCATTTCTGTAAACTTGCTTTAGAGATGCTCAGTTGTAAGGTTTGTATTGTGTTAAATGGGCCTACCTTAAAACGTGATGCAGACAGGAAAACAGCTCATAGAAAAAAGAATTTTACCTCATTTTTACCAGGAGTCATAAACAATCAGATTAACCAATTTATCAGCAAATTTATTGTTTTGGGAGGTTGAGTGGGAATACCAAAAGAGATTTTTTTCTTATATTGGAAACAAGCACATTTTTGAAATTTCACATCCTTAAGCATAGAGTTTGGCACATTTGTAAAGGAGCAAATATCTGTCTCTGACCTCATTAAATGCCTCTGGCTGGATCAGTGGAGGTAATGAGAGAAATCCTAAAAGATGAGATGATGTTGATGAACACAGATCTAAGCTACAGATATTTTGTTAGACCACAAGATACAAAGTCAACTATGTTATTTATTTAAATAGTGGATGTACTTTTAAAATGAGCTTAAGAAACTAATTACACCTTGTAGAAATAAGAATCCCAAACCACTTTTAAGTCTAAGTTACAAGTAGCCTTGTTAAACAAAACATATGTTAATTCATTGTCATTTATGAGATGGAGAAGGTACCAAAAACATAAAAATAAATAAACAAACCAAAAAAAGCTCCTTTAATTACAGCATCAGGAATACTGTACCCAGGAATACACTCCCCCTTTCATTCCATATCTAAAATACTTCTTAGACATTTTTTTTCTGCTATTCCAGAAGAATATTTCATTGACTCTCATTCCTCAATAATGTCTCCTTTGTAGCATTTTACACACTCACAGCCATCTACTTAGTTATTTTTAATTACTCAGTCCATGGCCAGGTCTTCCACTAACTTATCACTCAGCAAGGGCAGGACAGTGTCACCCCGGGGGCCCTGGTTACTGACAAACTGACAAATAATAGACACCAGATATATGCTTGTGGCCGTACTGCCAAGTCAAAAGCTGGCTTATTCCCAGTGTCTATGTGAACATTTGTTATACAGGAAAGCAGGTGTCTGTTAGAAAATCTAGTTTAGAAATACATATCCATGTTATTTGCTTCACAAGCAGCATGACCTTCAAAAGCATGGAGGAGAGGTGAGGAGAGAAGGACCTGCTGGCGCTCAGCCTGCTCTCCATCCTTCCTCAGGCTTTTCCACTTGTATTTAAGAGTTTACTGTGTGGGCCCCCGCCCCCCAGTCACTGAAATAAAAATAACACTTAAGGTAACTTTTTCTAGCAAATGACTAACAGCATAAATAACGGCATGTTCTCGGTTTGGAACTGTATGTCTTCAGCGGTAAAGAAGAAGGCAGTTTGAAACTGCCATTGTCCAGGCTACGTGCTTCGACTCGGATGCAACACTGTTCTCAGAAACCAGCACCAGGAGGTTCCAAGCGCATCGCTCCTCCCTCCGGACCACTCACTCTCCCAGAGCCGAGGAGTAAGAAGGATCTGCTTTGAGAAGGGCCATCCTACTCTCCAAAGCTGTTAGACGGAAGTCCTTAAGAGAAGGAAGGCTCCTTGCTTCAGGCAAAATGGAATAGAAGGAAATAACGTTTCTATATTAAATTATTCCCATGATTTCAATGAAGTAGAATTCTTGGAACAGTCCCTGTACTCCAAGCTGTTGTCATGGCCTTAGATTACTAACCATGCATCATCTTTTCACGGTGATAATAATGGTGTTAGTACAAGGGTGTATATGATTATACACTTGTAATTTAGAAGATTTTTTTAAAAAGAAAATTTATCCAGTGTCTTCTTACCAGGCATCCACATATGAGCGTGTAGGATGCAAATTCTAGGATGTATTTCTGGAGATGGATCCCAGGCTAACATCCGCCTGCCTTTCAGGCCTCCATGCTACTCAGCACAGTACACTTAGTGGTGGTCAAGAGAATAGGTGAGGAGTTGACTGCTTGGGATATGTAGCCTGGTTTCCTCACATTTTAGCTATGGAAACTTGGCCAGTTGCTAGCTTCTCAAAGTCCAAGTTTGTTCATCTGTAACATTATAAAAATAATGTCTATTTCATAGGGTTGTTGTTAGTTTAAAATGAGTTATGAGATGTGTGTTATTTAGCACAGAGCTTGGCACATAGAAGATACACTCAATAAATACTAGCTGTATTGTTGTGATGATGGTGATAAAGATGATGAGGGCATCCTTCCACTGTATCCTGGACCACAGGGCTGGGACATACTAACTCCCCTGGAGGGCACACAGCACACTGAGCACCTTCCACCTGCCACGGGCTCAGCCTTGGTTGGACATTAGCCCCACATCTCCCCCATCTTTCTCCTCTCAGCTGCCCTGCCTTCTACAGCTCCAGTCTGCCACTGGGACAACCTCTGAGGGAGGAAGTCTTGCTGGACAAATAAGCAGCAATTCTTTGTGTCTTTCTCGTGGAAACAAAGCCACAAAACCTGGTTGATTCAAGAGACTGCCATTGCAATGATTTTACCTAAAGCTAGTAACAGGCAAGCTGGCCAGCAAGTGCCCAGTGACTCCTCTCTCTTCTACCTCATCTATTACCTTTGCATGGGGGTCGGGGATGGGGTAGACTCACTGCCCCGGCACAGCACAGCGTTCCTTGCTCAATGTGCTGGAGAAAGAGCTTAGGAGGAGGGAGCTCTGGATAAAATAAGGAGGGGTGGGCACCATGCACACAGCAGCATAAATCATTTTACAGCAGGGCAGGAAAGTCCTTCAACCTCTTTTCAGAGCTCTGCTATAATTTTCCTTTTCAGTAGAGAGGGATTACCAGTTCCCTCCCTTCTTGGCAGGAGCGAGAATGCCAGAAGCTGGCAGCCTTCCAGGGCAGTTTTATTTCCCACAAATAGAACTAACACTCATGAATGTGAAAATTCCTCCAAGCCACTCCTGGGAGGGACCATAGCATGCCTCCCCCTTGACTCCTGAGTAAGAACTGGGCTATAGATGGTTTTTAAACAAAGCTGTAAAGGGCTCAGGGACACAGAATGAATTGCACCCTCCTCTATGTTAGAAAGCTCAGTTCCTTCCCGCCCATAAAGATGCTCTGACTCACAGCTACTTACTTGAAAAATGAAGATCATTTGATTGAAAACAACAACAGTAACAACTAGGTAGCACACAGGTGATGAATGAAGCCGGGAAAATTCCTTGGATACAGTCAGAAGGCATGTTCCTACCACGTCCCTTCCTGGGGTTTATTGGTTACTGATTAAAATGATAAACTGTAAACCAGTAAGTTCTCTTGCCCCAACCCTCTGACGTTTGTTCTAGAATTATTTATTTTGGAGTTTTTTCCCTGCCCTTCCACAAGGCTGGCAGGTAGCAGCTGCTTTCATCTGCCCTCCCCGTGCTTTATTTGAGAGACGAGGTCCCTACCCTGACTTTGCTGATTGGGTGTCGGAAGCACTTGTTGTCCCCCGTCTCGCTGAGTGTTATGGCGTAGAACTGTCCCTTGTTGAGGTAGGTCATGGGGCCCTCCCCCTGCTTCTGACGGAGAGATTTGGTGGCTTCCAGGGTGTACTGAAAGGTGCCACTGTGAACAGAAAACAAACACTGGTCAGATTCACTCACTTGGACATCTCTGACTTGCTGATCAATTTCACATCAATAGCATTTTGGATGAATGTTAACCAATATTTACTCTGTTTTAGAGACAAAACACAGCATATGGCAGAAGAGATGAGACCAGACCAAAGGTCACTCTGGTACAATGCACACAACTAACACTTCTAACAGCAGACCATAAACCAGATGGTTTCGAAGGGGAGAAAGTCCATGATGGGCCTGTCCAATTGTGCGAGGCTGGGCCAGGGAGCCTCTGCTAGGGCATAGATGGCACTCTGTAATGCCTGAACTCAAGAATCGATAGAATTTGCTACGTTCGTCTTAGGAACAAGCCAAACGTGTGAATGCTTTTGTTCAATTCATATACATACCTAAACTTCTTTTGTCTAACCAACATGTTTCAAATAGCTACTTCCCACTTTAAAACATTTCAAAATGTAAGAATCTAAAATTCAAATATTCATTAAGAATCTAGTTCCATACCAGGAAGTTTTTTTTTTACTTTTGTTCCTTAAGCCTGCAAAAGAACTCAGGACAGGGTTGCTGCTCTAAATCAGGAATTTACAGACAATGGTCCATGGGCCAAATCCAGCTCACTGCCTGTTGCTGTAAATAAAGTTTTATTGGAACACGGCTACACTCATTTGCTTATATCTCACCTGTGGCTGCTCTTGTGCTACAACAGGAGAGTTGAGTAGTAGTGAGAGAGACTGTATAGGGCCACCAAATCCCAAATATTTACTATCTAGCCCATTGCTGAAAAAAAGTTTGCAGATCCCTGCTCTTAATAATTTCCCTATTATTTTTTAAAATACAATTTAATTAATACAAGGGAAAAAACACTGATTTTTTCCCAACTTTGAAGAATATATCAATTGTTCCAAATGAACAACGGGTATGAACCACAGTCTTCTGTTTAAGATGTTCATTCAGAATATTTACTTCTACTACACTTCAGGATGGCACAGAGTGATGATCTAATTACAAATGCTTTGAGTGTTTTCTGAATCATCAGAAGCCCTTCACTGGGTCTGTTTGAAAGGTTTCTGATGCAAAAATGTCTCAGAATTTGCTTCTTAAAATGATCTGCTTACAAGATTATGGGTGACTTTTGCCTTCTATGTTAAATATTTCTGCAACATTTGATTCTTTTTTAACTTTCATAATGAGAAAGAAATTTGAGGGACAAAATCATATTCCCCCGACATGATAAAAATCTTAGGCTTAAGCTGATAAACAAAACAAATTCCAGAATATGTGTCTTTGGATAAGGTGGGAAATAAATCATTCAAGACAGAACCAATTCCACTGTCATTTTGCCTGGAGAAAGCAATTTCAAGATAACCAGTGAGTCATAAAATCTGAGACCTGAACAGGATATTAGGAATTGCCTAAACTCAGAGCTTGACTAGGGCACAGGCTGCTTGAAAAACATGAAGAAAGCTGTGAGCCCTCTTCCCAGATAAAAGCGCATATGAACACAAATGACTTTTACTATAACGTCAGGGGATTCACATCCCCCAAGCTTATCCGCAACGCAAGATAAGAAGCACCTTCCTCATTTCTCAGCCGAGGAGGGGCTGAGAAACTTGCTCACTCCGGGAAACAAGTACAACAGCAGAGAGAGAAATCGGGTCAAGGGCTGGTAGGTCGATGCCCTTTTCGTTGGCCCAATAGCTGGTGACACGGTGGATTGATAGCATGCAAATTGTAGATGTTTTTCCACATTTTAGAAGGTGACTTGGAACTCTATCTTTCCTGCCTCTCCCCTCCCCTTTACTGCCTCCGAACGCCCCAGCTCTGCCTAGGATGATCCGGGGAGGATGACCGGGGAGCCTGAGGTTGAAGCAAGACCCTGTAGGATCAGAAGAGAAGAAGGCCACACGTGTAAAAGTAAAGTGGCAAGAAATGCAACGGGGGACAAAGTGAAAGTAACAAGGGACCAGCACATAAAGGGCCCCCGACTACTTTCATAAGGAATTTTTGTTTCATTCTGTCTGAGATGGTGAAATCACTCATCAGTTGTGTCAGTGAGAGGGGGCAGTACATCCCTGCCGTTCTGTCTTCAGGCCTGATCACCACCGTGGCCTTTGAACATCTGGCCTCTTAACCTAGAATATTCTTTAATCCTCCTTCTTTCCCTGGAGAGCTCTTGATAATCCTTCAAGATTCAGCTCAAATGCCACTTCCTGTGACGCTCTGCCCCGTCCCACTCAGATCCCCCCACCCAGGCCTGTTGGTCATTTCAGCTGTCGATTAATGTATCTCTGTAGCAGGACTCATCACTTACCAAACATACTGCAGCCTGTCTGACATCACAAACTCCTCCAAACGTTTATGGGCCTCTTGTAAAGAGGGGTTATATCTTATCCCCAATCCCTATTGCATTGCTGGCACATGGGAGGCACCATTGTAGGACAGTAAAAGGTAGATATGCCCAAAGGAAATTGTTGGCAGGGCGATCAGTTATATGCCAATAGCTCAGGAGAACACGAGCAAGAGTGAGGGAAAGGAATAGGACAGGTGGACATTCAGCACTTGGCAGGTGCTGGGAACGTAGCAGGAGGGTAGGCAGACCTTCACACCTCTTGAGTGGGTAGCTGGGAGGATGGCTACATTATTAGGCACAAGAAGAAATAAACATGGAAGAACACATGTGAAAGAAGTAAAGAAGGAAGCAAAGAAGAGGGAAAAAAAGAGAGAGTTCTGTTTTGCACATGCTGTTTTGGAGACCCACATGTTTGAGGCTCAGAAGAACACCTAAGAAAGGCTGTCTGGCCAACGAAAGGACAAAGAAAGGGTACAGGCCTCAAAAAGTTGATCAGGACTGGAATTAGTCATTTAGAAGTCATTGTGTGGAGAAAAGAATTTTCTCTTAAAGGTTTAAAAGTATAACTTGGGGATACATTTAAGCAGCCATCAGTTCATCAGCTTCTAGGGGCATCTCCTGGTGACCTACCTTGCTGTCTGGTCGTACATGTACTCCTCAGCCCCAACTGAAGCACTCCGAAATTTCTGCAAAATGTAAAGGTCATCAAAATGAAAACAAGTAGGGGAGTCATTATGCAAAATGAAAAAAAAAAGTGTCAAATGGATCCAAACTGTTTTATCCTCATTTTAAAAAGGAAAATTATCCATTTTTTGGTATTATGTTTTGAACTACAGTGAAAATGGTTACCATTTGTGTACAGAACTCGCATGTGACCTGAATTACACAGAATTACATGCAACAGAAAATGCATTTGTGCTTTGTACATTATTCACATGTCCATATTCACATGTCCACAGGGGTTCCTAAGGTGTTTTAGGTACTGGAAACTGTTTCCACAAACATCTAAATATCTGTTCCATTTTCTTATCTCCAACACTTATTCCGAAAGTCACAGATTCTGAGTTAATGGAACACTGATTACACAGAGGCCACAGAGAACATCACAAGCAGTATGTAGAGTTTTAGGAGTGTAGCTTCTGGGACAAGACTGTCTCGAGTCAAGTTCTAACTCTTACCCCTGCTGTCTGTGCAGACTGAGGCACATGCCAGACTTTCTTCGTCTGTAAAATGCCTGCTTACAGTGATTAGAAGAATTAAATGCATTGGTAGAGGTAAAGTACTAAGACCAGTTCCTGGTTCCTCGGGCGCTCTGTCTGTGTGTATGAAATTCTGTTCTGTAGTAATCACTTGATCGCACTCGGTGCCCTTCTCTAAGAACTTCATTATCACAACGTTGTAAGAGTAGGTTTTTGGGAGAAACTTTAACTCTCAGTATTATACGTGAAGAGGCTTCAGTCCATAGAAGTTTATTGTTATATACTTAGTACAAGTAGAATGTATTTTGCTACATTTTAGAATCTTTTCAAAAGTAGTTGCACAAAAGCCCTAACTCTTGATCCTAAAGTGAATATAACAGAATACTGATGAAACAACTATGTTTCAATAGATAGATAGATTACATAGATAGATAGATAGATAGATAGATAGATAGATAGATAGATAGATAGATAAAATTTAAAAGGCTTAAAAAAAACAATATTGATGAAAAAGCACTCGGTGGCCACACATATCTGGACCTTCCACTATGGCCTTTTTTCTAGCATCTCTTCCTAAGAAACAACTTTCCTGCCTCTCATTTCTCTGCAATAACTTTCTACTTTTTGACAAGTAATTCAAAGATTTCCTACTCAGGAAGGGTTTCTCACAGCTATTTTTCAAACTTTCTTCACAATCTCTAACCACCATCTCTAGAATGCAGTGTACCCTTACACCACAGTTTACATGCACACACATAGAATCTTTCTTTTTATCCAGTCTTATAAATTCCTTGGATCCAAGAAGGCAGTTTGCCTTTCCAACTTTACCCAAATGCAGTGCAAGAACCTTTGACAAATGTTTGTTAACTGGTTCATTAATCATGGCAGAGAATTAAAGTACAGATTTGTATTCCTTCTGCAATCAGTCAACCAATCAGCAAGACATCCAGTGGAAATATTCTGGAGCTTCACCACTGATTGGTGCTGCAAGAAATACAAAAAGTGTGTAAGACACTTTCCCTGCCTCAAAGATATAAAAATTGGTTGAGGAGGTGAGTAAATTCATGTGGCAGCACCAGAGAAACTGAAATACAGAAAATAACTAGATATGAAAGTCTGTGTTGAAACATTCATTCATTCATTTATTCAGGTGTTCTGACTAAAAAAAGTACAGAATGAATATTACCAGGAAGACAAGATCAGCAAAATTATAGAAAGATTTTATGGATATTGTGAACTTTGCTCTGACCCTTTGAAGCTAAGGAGAACCTGGATTAATTGAAGAAATTGAGGGAAAGTAATCCAAGTAAGAGAGAACCACCATAAGTCAAGACAAATGATGGGTACAAAGGTGGTGCATTCATGAGGTCAAGGACAACCCAAACATGATAAAGAGCTCCTCCCAATTCTCTCTTACTGAGTTGCCCCTAGGGATCCCCTGCAGAAGCGGGCTAAATAAATATAACTTTGACTACAGATGTGTTCATGGTAGTCTTTGGCCAGTGGACTTAGATACAAAGAAAACTGACTTTACTAGGAACTAAAGGGACAGGACAGGGAGGGCTTCTCCGAAGAAGTCACAGAAGGAAGAGTATAGAAGGAAGTAAAGAATATTCTAGAATAGCACTGTCCAATAGAATTTCATGTGAAGATGGAAGTGTTCTATATCTTCACTATCAAATATGGTAGCCACTGGCCACTTGTAGAAGGTGAGACCTAACATGGAGTTAGTGGAACTGAGGAATTGAACTTTTAATTTTATTTAATTTTAACAGCCATATGTGGCTAATGGCTACAGGACTGTACAGCACAGTTCTAAGAGATAGAGTAGCATGCACAAAGGTCCTGGGGCGGGAGGGAGCATATCAGGTTCACAGAACTGAATGAAGCCCAGAGCAGAGAGCACAATGGGGGAAGATGTGCAAGATGAGGTGGGAAAGGCAGAGAAGAAACAGAATGTGCAAGGAAGGCCTTGTAAACCTGTTAAAGATTTAGATCTTAATCCTAAAAACAGAGGGATTTAAGTGATAGGATGCCATGATCAGATCAGCATTTTGAAAAGACCGTCACAGGTACAGTGTACAAAAGTGGACAGTATTATAGGCCAGAGACAATGATAGCACAAGCCAGTATGGTGGAAGCAGGATGGAGACAATGGATAGATTTCGGAGACATTTAAGAAAGTGGAATTGATGAACTGATAATGACTTAGACAAGGATAAGCAGAGAGCAAAGTATCAAGAAAAATATCCTGGTTGCTTGAGAAACCAGAAGGATGGTGGTGCCACTCCACTAGGGGGGAGAACATGAGTGAAGATTGTAAATTAAATTCTGAACACGTGGAGAGTCAAATAGGTGGTTGGACATAAAGGTTTGGAGCTCAGAGAAGAAGACTGGGCTGGAAAAAAAAAAAGGAAAAGTATTCAAGACAGAGATGATAACTGAAGCGGTGGACATAAAGCCAAGAGCATTTTCAAGAGGCAAGCATGATCAAAGTATCAAATAGTGCTGAAAAGTAACAGCTTTAACAGAAGAGGGGTTTCCAGAGCCATTCTATTCAAGAGGCAGGGAGATGTCTACTATGAACCTGAATAATGGACCGTCTAATTGTGTCAACTTTGATTACATGTAGAGAAACCTAAATCCTCCCAAAGTATAAAAATGTGTATGCTAAGGATTTTCCAAAAATTCTGCTTGATGCAAAAACAAAATAACAAAATGACAGAAGTTTGGTAGTACGATATACACTGTATCATGTATTTAAAATTAATATAATAAAATTGGCTGCACTCATCAGAAATGAAGTCATGTTCCATTTTAGTACCTGACTCAACATTTTTAAGATTTTATTCTTCAAATTTGTGGGGATAGATGAGCTACCAGTTAAAAATTAATCACGTTAGCCAGGGCTTAGATCCAAGATAACCTACAGTATCAGTCCACAGATGAATATAAAATCACTCAACTAACCATCATGTGTCTATTGGGCATGACAAATAATCATTCTTCTATTTCATTTCAGGATTCTCTGCAAACTGTGTTAATTTGACAAATAATATACCAGGGCTTAAATAATGAAATACATGGTAGAAACATTGAGTGCTCACCCATTGATAATTATTCCTGAACACGTGGGAGGACTAAACGGGAAAACTAAAGTTCTCAGCCCTCTTGCAGTTAGTTAGGCCCACGTGACTAATTCTAGCCAATGAAATGTGAACAGGGGTAATGGTGTCACTTCCAGGTCAAAGTATTTACAAGTCAGCGTACCACCTCCATGGTCTCTCTTCCCCACCTGGGGTGATCCTGGAAGCCCCTTGTAGAGATGGTAATGTCACAAGATAAAGGGAACCTTGACTCCTGAGTCACTGATCAGAAGACAGGTCTGCAGACATGTATCAAGATTATTATTAGCAAGAAATAAATTTTCAGTGTATCAAGTCACTGAGATCTTTTCCTTGATTCCTTCAGCTAGATAAACTTATGTTAACTGACTTATACAAAATTGTAGTATAGAATAAGCAAATTCTTTCCTTTGAGCCTTATGATGACAATACATAAGATTTTTCTGTGAAAGCTCTTTCTTCCATCTCTCAAGTTTTATATGTTCTAGGTGTTAGTACTGCCCTGATTTATATTTATCAACTATACTCTTTGCTTATTAGCTGTGTGACCTTTGGCAAGTTCATAACCTCTCTGAATCTGTTTTCTTTATCTGTAAAGTGTGAAAAATAATATCTTCCCTGCAGAATGGTGATTTAGTCAATATTAGAAATAAACTGTGTAAGCCACAGTGCCTGGCACCCAGTTGTACTCAATAAATAGCAGCTATTTTTATTTCTCTTCACAGATATAGACAGATAGTAAACTTCTAAAGCACAGAAACCAAGGCATGCCTCCTCTGCCCTCTACTTCCACATCTAGCACAATGTCTAATACCCAGTATAAATATTTACCAAATGCTATTACAAAGAAGATATAGAATAAAATATAAATCAACTTAGCTAAAATAAATTCATTAATGAACTTTTTAATGCTACCACTGGTCCTAAAAAAACTCCCAACCTAAGTTGAACCAGACTGCTCCCTTCTCTGGTATAAACACACACACACACACACACAGAAAGAAGCCATCTCTAATAACAAATGAAACTTGCTAATTCAACAAGTAGTAAACGTTTTAATAGTTTGCCTAAAAGAAGTACTAGGTTTTAAATTTTCCTTAGTAAAATTTACTTGGTGAAATTACTCTGAGCTCGCCTAACCTCATAACCAGTTGACAATGCCATGGCTAAAGTTCATAATAGATCCTTCCATTTGATTCACATCAGACTGAAATCCAATATGCAACGTAAACACTGATTCCCAAGACTCGGAGAGCAGCTAAAGCAAATCCAGTGGAAATATTTTTCCCATTGAGTTTCTGCTAAGTTGCTTTCTCATCCACTTCAAAATAAAAGACAATAGCTTCCTTTCATAAGCCTCTTTATCTGCAACACAAACACAGCTGATAACACATCCTCCAAAGAGCACGATGGTTCCGCTGACATTGGACCACGTCCACGGACTCCTCTGGGACTAATGGAATATTTCTGCTCCGTGTGAGAAAAACACCAGGAGCAACCCTGTAGTGAAAAAATATGCACCGCACATTCCTGCGTGGATGTGCTTTTCCTGTAGAAGCACCCCTGACTGCTCGAGGGCAAATCAAATATTCAACAATACCAAAAATTCTACAAGATCCCTCGCTCAGTTTTTTGTTTTTTTGTTTTTTTTAAAAAAAGCTTGTTAACTATTTTAAGCAACACAGCACAAGAAGCTAAAGAATCAAACTTTAAGACACTATTTTTATTACAAGGACACTGAAAGTTTGATATAAGGCCACCAGAACCCAAGAAGCACAGAAGTCTGTTAAGGGCAGGGAATTTATCGTGTCCTGCTCTGCTCATTCCTCGATTTCGCAGGATCCAGCAGGTACTTGGGGATGATGGGGGCCAGAGAGAAAGGACTGTTCATGTGACTTGTCTCCCCTGACCTCCTACCAACGCTGTAGAGAGCTGGTCCCTTCTGCCCCTCTTATTCTCATATGAAAGATGAGAAATAGCTAATGACATAGATAAAGAACACTTAGATTTAAAAAAACAAACACGTTTGGGCAAGTCACTGTGTTACGCAGTGGACCTCCTGAGAACTAGAAGGCCTCACCGTCTCTGAGTGCAGAGGTGATGGTAAGGATACAGGTCCTGGGGCTCGACAGGTTGTGGCCAGTCCCATCTCTGCCACTTACTGCGAGGGGGCCACCGGCATTCTTACACTCTCTGTGTCTTTGTATCCTCATTTGGAAAATACAGATGACAATAACAGTATCTTCCTCACAGGGTTTTTGTGAGGATTAAATGAGTATATGTCACTTAGAATGATGTCCAGCACATGGTATGTGCTCATCAAATGCTTATTCTTTAAAAATATTATTATTTAGGGCTGCAATTTAACCTCAGGTGGCTGAATTTTGTCCCAAATGGCAACTTAAATGGGCACAGGCTGCAAATATTTGGTATGCTGCCACCACACTCACTCCTCTTTAAGAAATTAGAAACCTCAAGCTTTCCCCTTCTGCCATTGTCTTGCATTGACCCAGCCGACTGAAAAATGTGATGTCAATGACCATCATCTCGAATGCAAAGGCACTGCCCCTAAATGTGGCAGAAGCTGACCTGAGATAATTAAAAAAAAAATGCATAATGTGTTCTGGATCAAGTTGGAGAGGTTAGCCACAATTATATCATCAGCTGATGTTCTTCTGCAAAGACCCCAAGGCAATTAAATGTCTTTTCAGCAAATGGTTCTGGAACATTGGGTATCAATATGAAAAGAAATGGGACTCAACCCTTCTCTTATACCAGATATAAAAATTATCTCATTGTGGATCATAGAGCTATATATAAGAGGTAAAACTATTATACATCTTTAAAAAAAAGAGAGAAAATCTTTGTAGGCCAAGACTTCTTAAACAGCACATCAAAAGCATAAGCTATAAAAGAAAAATACTGATCAATTGGACTTCATCAAGATTAAATACTGTTTGCAACAATATTTAAGCCACAAGCTGTCAGGCTCCAGCTGGCAATCTCTACATCCTTGAAAAAACACAATTGAGAAAATAAAGAAGCTACCAAACTGCAAAGCATATAACTGAACAAGGGCTAAATTCATGTTATTCCAGAAACTCTTACAGCTTAATAAAAGGGAGACAAATAACCCAGTTTTAAAATTGGGCAAATTATCTGACTTGCAGCAACATGGGTGGACCTAGAGATGATCATACTAAGTGAAGTCAGACAGAGAAAGACAAATATCATATGATATCACTTATATGTGGAATCTAAAAAAATGACACAAATGAACTTATTTACAAAACAGAAAAAGACTCACAGACAGAAAACAAACTTACGGTTACCAGGGGAGAGAAGGAGGGAGGGAGGGATAAATTGAGAGTTTGGGATTTGCAGATACACACTACTATGTACAGAATAGATAAACAAAAAGGTCCTACTGTATAGCTCAGGGAACTATATTCAATGACTTGCAGTAACCTGTAATAAAAAAGAATACATATATATATATATATATGTATATATGTATATATGTACATATACATATACAATACCAAGTCTGGGCAAGGATGTGGAAAATGGGAATCCTCAGTATTGCGGGTGGGAATGAAAATGTTACAGCCACTCTGAAACACTGTACAGTAGTACCTTATAAAGCTACACATACATTTACCACGTGACCCAGCAAGCCCAGTCCTAGGTATTTACCCAAGAGAAATGCGAGGGTATGTCAGCATAAACACATAAACCTGAATGTTCACAGCAGCATTATTAATAATAGCCAAACTCTAGAAGCAACCAGTGACCACCAACTGGTGAATAAATTGCGATACATGCTTACCATGAAATACTACACAGCAATTTAAGAAACAAATTATTGAATACAAATAAAAATAACAGTTGAATCTCAAAAATATTATGCTAAATGAAAGACAACATATAAGACTCTATAATCTGTCATCCCATTTATATGAAATTTTAGAAAAAGCAAAACTATCACAACAGAAGACAGATTAGTGCTTGCCATGAGCAAATGAAGAAAGAGGAGAGGGCTTCAAGTTCAAACTTTTAAAATGAGGAAACTTTCTATTTATTCTGATGTACACAGTTGTGTACAATCACCAAAATTTTCAAACTGTGCCCTTAAAACGTGTGAATTTAAAACAAGCAAGCAATGCTCATTGTTTTTGTTAAGTTCTATGGGCACACGAGAACACGTAGCCCCTGTTTATAAGGTGCAAAGTGCACACGCACACACTTGCTTATTGATAACACCAGTTCTTTCTTCAGTATTCAATCAAACAAGGTCTTTAAAGACTGGTATTGTTTTTTTGACTTTTTTTGTAGGGGTTTTTTTTGTTTGTTTTGTTTTGTTTTGGTGGGAGGAGGTAATTAGGCTTATTTATTCTTCGGAGGAGGTACTGGGGATTGAACCCAGGACCTCATGAATGCTGAGTATGAACTCTACCACTTGAGATATACCCTCCCCCGATAATTGTTTTTAAAAAGGGAGGGACAGGCAACATCTTTAGCTGCCATTTGGAAGAGGTCAAGGTGAAAGCTTTACAAAGTAGGAAGTTTCCACACAAACAGCTCTTCATTCTTCATAAATATTTAATTTTAAGACTAAAACTAACACCAATAAAGGAATCTGTCATCTAAGAGTCAGAAAAAAAAGACTATTCCTACACACACATAGATCAAATGGTTTAATAAAATGTTTATAAAGAAAGATGCCAACACATTAAAAAAAAAAATCCTAAACTCACAGTTTAATTCATTTATTCCATTTCGAAAGCAAGTAGAAAAAAAAAAATTAGGTGAGGGTTCTGGGTTTCGGTTCCAGCTGTTAACGTAAGAGCGAGGGACTCACCTCTGTGGTTCCGTCTTTGAAGCTCTCGCTGTAAGTGCTGTCCGGGGTGCTGCGCTGGTCATCCTTGAGGTAGGTGCCGTGGCTGGCCATGGAGGGCACGCCGTACTGAGCCTGTTCAAAGATAACCACGCGCTGCTCCTCACCGTCTCCCCGGGCGTAGTGCACAGGTGGGGCCATGAAAACCGGCGTGAAATCTTCAGCCTTCACCACTGTGATTCCTGACACGGGGATGATGGCTGGGCTCTCGGGGACGTTCGTGCTGTACTGTTCCCGTTTTGAATTCTCCAAGTGGTCTTGATTTAGGGAAAGGTTCACTGGAACAGTCTTTAGGACCTGCACTCGGTTTTCTCCTCCACTCAAATTACTCTGGGCTTCACTGGTGCCAAGACAGTTTCTGTGTGGTTAAACCCACCCACCCCCCACAACATGACAGAATTAGAAAAATCACCATTTGCAACTCTTAATAAAATTACTGATGCAAGCAATAATCAGTAGATGCAAATGTGTTAGGGGAAAAATTGACAGCGAACTTTACAATGGAATGCAATGGATCTTTGCATCACTAGAGGCAGGGAAACTACCCATGTGTGTGCCTCCTGGTATCATGCAATCAGCTCCACCTAAAAAGTGCTATTGCCAAAAAAAAAAAAAAAAGTTGACCCTAAATCAAAGTAATCCTTTATATCCAACGTCCAGTTCTTGGGAAATATAGGAGCAGAAGAATGACTCAAACAACATCAAAAGAAACAGTCAAACAAGCCAGAATATTGAACATCTTGTTGACCTGGTTTCTTCAATAAGTCAGAGGCATATATAAAAAAAAAAAAGAAAGGTGGGAACCTTGCTGTAGATTAAGAGATTTAAAGGAGAACACAGTCATGTATGATGAGCAGATCTTGTTTTGATCCTGATCTGAGAAACCAGAGGCATTCATGAGGCAATGAGATTTTTGAGGCAATCGAATATGAACTGGGAGTTAGCTGATGTTAAGAAGTATTGCTACTTTAGTGAGATGTGATAATGATTTTGAGATTATGCAATAAAATGTCCTTGTGTATTTAAAGATACAAATCAGAAGTTGTTAGAGGTGAAATGACATAAAGTAAGCCGTAAGCTGGGGACTTACTTTAAACACTATTGCAATTAAAAAAAAAAAAAAAAAAAAAAAAGGCAGGGGGAAAGGAGAGGGAAGGTGGAAATTAAGCAAGTGTAACAAAAAGTTATCATTGCTGAAACTGGGGGATGGGATGGGTATTTGTGGGTTCATTATACTGTTTACTTATGGATATGTCTGAAAGCTTTCTAAAGAAAAGAATTTAAAATAGCTTTAGGGAGAAGTGGGGGAGGGATAAATTAGGATTTGGGGTTTAACAAACATATATTACCACGTATAAAACGGATAAACAAGGACCTACTGTACAGCAAAGGGAACTATATTCAACTTCTTATAATGAGCTGTAATGGAAAAGAATCTGAAAAAATATGTATGTATGTATGTATGTATATGTATAACTGAATCTCTCTGCTGTATACCTGAAACTAACATTGTAAATCGACTACACTTCAGTAAAAAATAAGAATTAAAGACCAAAAGAACAAAAAAATAAAATAGCTAAAAAAAAAAAAAAAAAAAAAAGGCAGGGACAAGACAATAACTTGAAGAGGGAGAGTGGGAGAATATTTTTCACTGTTCTGTGGGCTAAACTCCTTACAGGAAAAATAAGATAATGAGAATTTATCATTAAAATATTTGCACTAAATTGAGAAATAACATGAGCTCATTGATATCCTTAGCATTAAATTACTTTCAGGGCTTAAGGAAGGGGTGTTAACTGGGCTTATGTAAGACAAGATCTCTCAGATCGCAGACCTCCTGGCTGGTACAAAGAGAGAGGAAAGGATTTAGAAAATTAATTCTTGCCAGGACAGGATGAAATACTTTCATCTATGCTATAGAATTCTGGGAGAGAGCAGACGCAAAGAGAAACTTCTTTACAAGAGACTGTTGTTGAAAGCAAAATGATTTTACTAACAAAGTCCTTGCATTCAGTAAGATTTGAGGCCACCTCTTACT
Organism: Camelus ferus; assembly: GCF_009834535.1. Classification (NCBI taxonomy): domain Eukaryota; kingdom Metazoa; phylum Chordata; class Mammalia; order Artiodactyla; family Camelidae; genus Camelus; species Camelus ferus. Next base: position 29,587,547 of record NC_045720.1, read on the forward strand.
TATTTATGGATTATTCTGAATGACATAGAGAGAAAATGCATATTTACATCGGGCCCCATCTCCAGTGTCTGCTTTTTTGAAACTAGCATGTGCTTTCTGGGACTTACAGGTATCTCTCATCAAGAAAAATATTTGAAGAAAATTGGTTCTTCCAAGAATTGAGCTCTCCTGGCTCCTCTCTGTAACGGAAGTCTGCTCGCTTTGGAGTCTGCCTAACTCTCAAGCAGGACTTGGTATTTTTAGCTTTGATTTTTCAGATAAAACTTCAAAGTGAAGCTTGAGGAAAGACTGGCTCCACGTGAACAAAGCCAACAGAAAAATATCGGAACTTCTGTGCATCAGTCACAGACTCGTAGAAATCATTCGAAAAAAGAATCCTTTAAAGAACAAAATCGCAAGTCTCCAAACATTCTGGCTTTAAGTAATAACCTGCTTTCGTGGCCAAATCAATACAATGAATCTGTATCTAAGACACAGTGAAAATGCAGAAAGAATGTTTAATCTGAATCCAGTGAGCTGATGATGCCAAAATCCAGACCACCCATTTATAGCAGCCTTTCCTAAACCTCAGTGTTTAGAACATTGCACGGAATGTTAATAGATGTTCCTCAAAGAAAGGAGTCCCTGATAAAATCAGTATTTAAGAAAAAAAAATTGCCAAAATGAGACCACCCTGGTGGGTCACAAACACCGTGAACACAGTAAAGGCCCCCAGGGGTTCCTTCATTTGTTTAATTGTAACCCAGAATTTCCCAAACTCATTTTGCCCAGGGCCCTTTTGTGGATGAGTAACTGTTAATACTAGGGGACAGTGTCCTGCAAGTAGGGTGCAGAAGGGTTGGTCTCCGTTGATTAGTTACCAAAGCCATTATCCATTTTCCACTCTTCTGGGCTTTGCACAAGCATGGTCTTACTGGCTTTGCCAAAATATTCAAAATTAATCAACTCCTCTCTAGTTAGAGTCCATTTCAGTCCAAATTTCTTAAACTTTTAATTCATGCAAAACACCTGAATTCTAAACAAGAAACACAAGCCAAAATATTCTGTATGTTCTTATAAACAAACAAATAAATAAGCAAACTAATAACAGGGGTACAGACCTAGTCAAGTTGTTAGTACCACATGACAAGGAAATAAGAGTCAGCACCATCCTAAAAGATGTAACTGTAACTTCCATACAATAGCATTGGCTTTAAAAGCTGATGCCAGAGAACCTTGGAAGACATCCAAAAAAACCAGATCAGATCAGAAGTAAGAATTACTGTGATACTGATTCATGAGCAATAGAATTTAATATTAAACCAAGCATAATAATATGAGAAAAAATGCAATGCTAAGAATGGTGCATGAAATGGTGCTTTTAAAAAAAAAATTTTGAGTCATGTCGTTAAGATTCTCAGTTACTTTTCAAAGTAGTGACTTCTGTATATAAACATTTGTAATGATACGTTAGCACATGGCACCTTAATTCATGAACACACTGCAGACTAAATGATATCCTTCTAAATTACATTCAACCAGAAGTCTACTAAGTCATAATTAGTCCTATACAAGGTGGTTGTCTATGCCTCCCTGCCAGGTTTTTTTTTTAAGGTGCTTCATTGAAATCACAAAAATGGCCATTAAAATACAATGAGAGGCTGTCAGTCTTTAACGTTGTTCTAAAAGATGCTTTACCAAAGCGTGGCCTCTTTTATCTATTATGATGCATACAGAGTACGCATCTTAGATTCCTTCACACACCCTCCACCACCACCTTTCTGTGATTACTGGTATAGGACTGAGCAGACAGCAGACAGCAATGCTTAGCTTAATAAATACTGGCTGGATGGAGGAAAAGTTACAGGATCTGAAGAGTATCAGCATCTCTCTCCCTGTCCTCAATGCTACCAACTAGTGCCCACGTCCCCAGAGCAGCGTGGAGCATCAGAAGATCCCTGCGGAACTGCACATCGGATGCAGACAGCAGTGACCCCCTGCTGGAGGGCGGGGCGGGGAATGCCTTGAGAGGTGACGCGCAGCACAGGGCTGCCGGTTGCGGGGGCGGGGGGGGGGGGCGCCCACTGCTAGTCATCTAACAAGATCGCAATGTCACAAGTAGCTGCTACCAAGGCCAGGTAAGATCCTGGCATATGTGTTGTTAGCAGGAGACTTCACTTCTCCTGGCTTCATGTTGCCAAGGGGAAACCCCTCCAGCAGGGAAGCACCGCGGCTTCTCCACCGCTTTACCGGGGAAGAGGTGTATCTGATTGGTGAGCTTGGGAGAAGCAGCTGAACAAGCTGGTCCAGACCCTTCTGGCTCCCTCCATATGTCTGGATCATCCTAGGGAGTCTCAGAGGGGATACTCCAGTCACCACGGCCATGCCGCAGGTGGCCTGTCCCTCCAGGGAGGACTGAAGCCCTGCTTAGGACTAGATGAGTAGACATATCTAGGGCAGGACTGACATGTTACAAACTGCTGATTCAAAATTACATGCTCTCATTAGCTTCAGCAGAAACAAAACTGATTTTCTTTTTCTTTTTAAATTTCAATCTGTCTGTGTCTTATTTTTCAGCTGGTTCTTAATTCAGGGTTGCAGAAAAGCAGTATGACATTTGCTCTCCAGACATCTTTCGTAGCCCAGCACCCAGAAACCGCCCTCTGCCACCCATGGCTCTCTACCAGCTCCTTCCTGGACTGAGATCAGCCTTGCCTCCTTCCTCTTCCCTCACAAAGGTGATCTGCAGGTGTCTCACCCCTCAAGGGCCTCATCACAGTCATACAGCCATAGGATTTTCAGCAAAGCTCCCACCAGCGGTGGGCTGTCTTGCCAGAGTATCACTTCTAACTCTTGGGATTTACAGCCTCCTTAGGAGGGAGGATATCAAGAGCCCGTTGATGACACTTTGAATGTAAAACCAAAAACTGCAATTTGCTTTCCTCGCTGAGAGATCCAGTTTTGGTCCAGACTCCAAAAGACAGGTGGGGAGGTTAAGCTTCTCGAGAACGCCTCTCAAGAACAAAAGTTATAGTTTAATACTGTTGTTTTCAAAAAATGTAGAAAAAGAGTTATTCGGGGAGCCAGCCATATCTTTTGTAGATTATCATACCTTTTATCCTGGTCTTCTTGGCTGTCGCTTGCTTTGCTTACAGACAGCAGCCTCTTGTCTCGAGGAACCTGCAAACATCACCGAGCGTCAGTCAGACTTACATGGAGGCAACTGTGACCTTGTGCAGAGCTAGACACCAGCACAAGTAAAGAACATGAAATGGGACATTCTCCAGGAAAAGGTGGCAACTCTGCGATAGCCAGGAGATGGTTAAAGGTGAGTAGCCTGAGTGGCAATGACAGTGGATCAGACACAAAAGGGTGATGATAAACGTAGGGCCACAGCAAGCCTGATTCTGCGGGGCACTGCTGACACAGACCACTCTCCCTGGACCTGAGCGCCTCCCGAGGTCTCCCCACTTTGGGAGTGGATGAGAGGAAAGGGGCATTATGAGTGGAGGATGAATCTGGGCATCTGTGCCCTGGAGCAGATTGAAAACATCTCGGACCTACGATGAGCATCCTGCTAAGGAACAGGGACTGACTCTCCGCTCTGACGAGGGACTCCAGGGGCTGACGTGGAGGGGAGCAAATTGGGCAGGGGGCCGCACTGTCCACTGGGGGAGCAGCACCTAATACTGGGACCAGCCTTTACCCACCCTCCCTACATAGTTCATGGACTGCCTTCCATCATTCTTTAAGTGCACTTTTACTGTTGTCTTCACAACCACAATGCCAACACATTACCTAAAAGATGACTGAAAAAGTGCTACCTGAGAGAAGGGACACCCTCACCAGCCACGTCTCTAAGCATCATCTGATGGCGCTACTGCATTAAGGATCGAGCGCATATCTCTGCCATAGTCTGAACACATGAATAGTGGGTCTAGATTTGTTTGGCTGGTTGAATGTTTTGGTTATTTTGTTTTTTCCTAAATCTCCAGATCTCCTTTCTAGCCAAATATCTTTGCACTCAAAACACAGCCTTCACTATTTTGACATGAAAGAGTGTTTATAAGAAGCATCTCCCTTCTGGCTTCCTCCAGCAATGCTCCTGGTTTCCACTCACCTGAATATGTGTGCAAGCTCAGTCAGCTGGACGAGGGAGGCAACACAGCAGAGCGGCTGAGAGTCCAGACCTGCACTTGACTGGCTGGGTCAAAGCTCCGCTCTACCACTAACTAACTTTGCCTCACTTTCCTCAGCTGTAAAGCAGGCATAATGAGAGTCCTATACCTCACAGGGTGTTTAGGAAAATTAAATGAGTTAATTTCTTAAAAAGCACTTAGAGTGTCTGGGACTTTATTTGTTAAATAAAGATAAAGTCAGTCCGTTGTAAGTCCTTCACTCACACGTCAGTGTTGAGTGTCTACAAGGTAGCAGGCATTCTAAGTGAGTGCTAGACAGAAATGAGATGAATAAAACAGTGCCTGTCACCTACTCAGGATGACAGGCAAACATAAAAGTTCAGTACCCAGCACACCCGTGTTCATAGCACCATTATTCACCATAGCCACATACAATGGAATATTACTTGGCCTTAAAAATGAAATTCTGATACATGATAAAGTATGGATGGCAACGGACTCTTCACTGGACTCTCTGCCCACAACCCACCTCCCTGCTGCTGCTGTAATGTGTGTAAATCATTTCTTCAGTCTGCCAGGCCTGTGCTCACAGTCCTTCAGGAATGGAGGAAATGATGGCAAATAGCACGACAGAAGAAATACAGGACATTTCAGTTTCTTCTTTAAGATTCCCTGTATTTTCTAGAATATGTATGTATAAGCTTAAAATGAAAAGCTAATTTCTTTTAAAAATTTCAACAGCTTATGAATATTTATTAAATCATGTATTCACTCATTCATCCAGCAAAAAGCAAGGCCATGCACTTAGCCCTGTACTCCCTTTTGGGAGAATAAAGCCCAGCCCACCAGCCTGGTCTCTTCCAGAAGGAGTCACTGCCTTCCTGACCGAACTTGACTGCCCACCCCCACCCCCACCCCCACTCACCTCCCACAATTCAGCAAGGCTAGTTCTGTGGAAAAACAAAGTGAGCTAAAGTAAATCAAACCACTTATAAGAAGAACTAACTAATGCAATCTGTCACACTTTTCTGTCATGCCTGAAATTAATAAAAAGGTCATACTTGACTTTGGAGCTGCTACCAGTAAGTAGCTTGAACTGAACAGAAAACTAGGCTAATATGAGTCCCTAAATTATGACAGATCCTAGCAATTTAGTTATTTTTATAATAAATGCCATCTAAATAGCTTCAAATGTGTATCTTTAAAATTTGAACCCATTTTCAAATGGATACAAAGAAGCTATTTTTTAAATGGTGGGCAGCGCTATAGAATGAACTGTGTGTCCTCAAAGTTCATGTGTTAAAACCCTAATCCCCAGTGTGAGTGTATTTGGAGATAGGGACTTTAAAGGAGGTGATTAAGGTTAAATAAGTTTACAAGGGTGGGTCCCTAATCCAACAGGACTGGTGCCTTATAAGAGGAGGAAGAGACACCAGGTATGTGTGTGCACAGAGGAAATGCTATGTGAAGACACAGTAAGAAGGTGGCCACCTTCAAGTCAAGAAGGAAGAGAAGCCTCATCAGAAACCATCCCTGTCAGCACCTTGACCTTGGACTTCCAGCCCCCAGAACTGTGAGAAAAAAAATTTCTATTGTTTAAGTCCCCCAGTCTGTGGTATTTCTTCATGGCAGCCCAAGCAGACTAACACAGACAGTGTAACAGAACAGACATTAAGAAATGTCCAGAATTGCCTTGTGACCTTGAGTAAATCCTGCTTAGCTGCCTGACCTGTGAAATACAAAACCTGATGGGACTCCCTGAAGTTTCAGAATGTAGGTGAAAGACTTTGAAATGCATGAAATATTCTACCAACACAAGCCTTTGCAATTTTCAAGGACAGGGACCATCATTTCTTGAGTGTCTGCTGTGTGTCACACACCATCCCCCCTCTACTGGCCCCTGAGGGGAGATGTACTCCAACCTTAGGAGCAAAAGAAAATGGTTTACTTTATGAAAAGAATCAATTACCACTTACAAAGAGGTACAAAAATTCTAAACAATTTAGGTGATAACGTGGCAGCAATTGTTAAAGTAATTTGACTTCCCAAAGTTTAGACTCAAAAAATAGAATCTTTATTTTTTTCTATTATCATTTCACTTTACTACAGAAAGAGAGTCTATCCTCAAAGAGGATTTGACTTTGTTATAACTTTAATTCCAGCATATATAAGCTCTGAAAAAGAGTGGGTTAAGGCCTGAAAATGATCATTTGGGCACAGAGTTTTTGGAATTAAGAATAATTCCTTAATGTTTAAAATTTCAAGCAAAAATACAGTAAAGCTTGTGAGAAACAAATTAGCCATGTAACTCTGCTAGTCCAGACGGTCTTAGAAACTATTTTATTTAAATATTTTATATCCTAAATTAATATATTATTAATTCAACAGTAAGAGTCATAGACTTGGTTACAAATTGAGTTTGGAGGAGTTTGTGGGGGACAGGTGTGGGTGATGGCTATTTATTTATTTATTTATTTTGAAGTATGGCTGATGTAGAATGTAATATAAGTTTCAGGTGTACAACATAGTGATTCCCAATTTTTAAAGATTATACTCCATTTATATTATTATAAAATGTTGGCTGTATTCCCTGTGTTGTACTCTATATCCTTGTAGCTTATTTATTTTATACAAAGTAGTTTGTACCTCTTAATCCCCATCCCTATCTTGCCCCTCCCCCTTCATTCTCCCCACTAGTAACCACTAGTTTGTTCTCTGTATGTGTGAGTCTGTTTCTTTTTTGTTACACTCACTAGTTTGTTTTTATTTTCTAGATTCCACATGTAAATGATATCATACAGTTTGTCTTTCTCTGTCTAATTTATTTCACTTAGCATAATACCCTCCAAGTCCATCCATGTTGCTGCAAATGACAAAATTTCATTTTTTATGGCTAAGTAGTTTTCCATAGTGTGTATGAGAGTGTGTGTGTGTGTGTGTATTATATACCACATTTTCTTTATCCTGTCATTTGTTAATAGACAGTTAGGGTGCTTCCATATTTTGACAACTGTAAATAATACTGCTGTTGGGGTACATGTATCTTTTCAAATTAGTGTTTTCGGGGTTTTTGGACATAAACCTAGGAGTGGAATTGCTGGGTCATATGGTAGTTCTATTTTTAGTTTTTTGAAAAGCCTCCATACTGCTTGCCACAGTGGCTGCACCAATTTACATTCCCACCAGCAGTGTATGAGGGTTCCATCTTCTCCACATTCTCATATTTGAGTTTTATGTGAACTCCCTATTCTGCATCTCAAAATATTTACAGAAAACAATATTCAACTTTCCTTTAAATACATTTAATATAACATGCAAGAGGTGACATAATACAGGTACCATATTTACTAATACTTTATTATCCTCTGAACCTATGGGAAATAAAATAAGTTGCTTTTCTAAATTACTAAGGATTTTTGTTCCAAGGTACATTTCTCTTTTTCATCAATACAAAAGAATCATCATCTAATACAAAAGAATTGTCATCTAATGCAGATATATGAAATTATGTCCATTTCACAGTAATGGGATAGAATCCATTTTTTAAAAATAAGAATAATATATTTCTTCAAAATATATCTTAATATATTTATTCAAAGCCTTATAAAACTGTTAACTAACATATTTGTTTAATAAACTTATATAAGTTACCAAAAACCCTGTAATGATCCAAGCGATTACATCAGGGTGTCATTTGAATGATAGGCTACTAGGTATTAGAGACTGATAAAACTGTCAAGTTTTAACTGTTTTTTATAATAAAGTATTCCTTTCTAAGGATGGGATCATTTCTGAAAATTGTGTATTAACACAAAAGTTGAACACAGCTGAACCCTCAAGAAATGGCCTAGAATGTGCAGCGCTCTAACATGGGCTTCTCTGTACCGTCCTCAATACGTTCTGGAAAATTTCACTCCAAAACGTTTAGAATTCACCCTTGTGTTTTTCAAAAGAGCTCCTCAGTCAAAAAGGATTAAAAATATAAAACAACCACAAACAAAGAAAAGAAGAAAGGAAAGCCTGCCAAGAAACCATCTTTGTTTCTCAGGCTCCCTTTTTTCAGGCACTTCCTATTCATTGTAGAAAACTGTTCTACTTACATGAAATGGAGTTTAGACCCTAAAACATCCTTTCGTCTGGACCCCAAGTCCCCCAGAGCTAAAGGCCCTTCTTGATACGCTGAGAGCTGTACACCTTCACAAGAGGGCTGTTGGAAACTGCCAACTCCGGCTCTCTTGGTAAGGGGGAAACGTCAGCCTAGATGGACACGGGTACCAGTGGGATGCCTTTCCTGTATTTCTCCAGCACATTCTAACCACAAGAGATGCACTTACTTGGGTTAATATCCTCACTTAAAATACCCTGGATGGGCCAACCTGCCAGTTACTCATGCCTCGTTCTTCATCTTAGATAGTGCAACTTGACTTGGCTTTTATGCCTCTTCCCATAGAGGGAGCCCTCCTAGGGAAAAGGGGAAGAAGCTGGAAAAAGAACGAGTGATTTTAGAGAACTTGGGTGAAAGAGTGGGCATGGGGGCAGGGCCAGAGTTGGAATCATGAAAACTGGTTTAGGAGAGACACAGGAGACACTGCAACTTGCAAAAGTGGAGACTGTGGAAAGGACACAGGAATTGGGAATCAGGACTGAAACAGGAAGCCAAGATTCCTCTCAGGTGATTTTCTCCTGCTGGAGGGAGCGGGGGAGGTGGGGAATCAATGCTTATTCTAAAGTAAAGAGTTCACTGTGCCCAACCAGCAAAATAAACAAGCCATTCTCACCTTTGTGCCAATCCCAGCCTAAGCTGAGGGCCTTTACAATCAAATCAGGCAATAAATATCCTCACTCTGTAAATACTTGTTGATTTTTCACACATCACTGGTTCTAAGGGAACAAGTCACACCAGACATAGTCCTTTATAGTTGAGACAGACATCGTTTGTTGTTTGACTTCCTGAAATACTCCTATTTTGAAGGTACTGTATGGCAGGTATGTTTGTAATGCCAGTGAATGACATTCATTTTGTTTTACAGATTTCTCAAAATAAATATTTAGCTCCCATTGAAACAAGTGGACACAAAATTAGGTTTTGGAATTGCTGCAAAATCTACCACAAAAGCATTCATCGGAATATCCCTTACAAAACTGAAAAATTTAGAGACCCTGATGTTTCTGGGAAAATGAAAAATCCAAAGGCAACCTAGGCAGGGTTCTCCCCAAGGAATGAACATAACAACATCGTTGAGTTCTAGGAACTAGGGTCCCCCTCCAGGTGGAGGATGGCAACTTCAGGATGAGCACAGCGTTCCTGGAACTCCACCCTGTTACCTCACCACCAACCAATCAGAATAAAGTCACACACCCTGCAGCCCTCACCCCAAATTTTGCCTATAAAAACTTTTCCCCCAAAACCATCCAGGAGCCCAGGGTTTCCGAGCATAAGCCGCCTGTCTTCCTTGCTTGGCCCTGCAATAAACCTTCCTCTCCTCCAAAGGGAAAAATAGAAATAAATAAAATAAATAGAAGCAACCTAAATGCCCCCAAACTGAGGAAGGACTAAATTATGGTACAGCCACAGAACATAAAATTCTTTATGTGCCAAAAATCATCGTCATAAGGTAAAAACGACAGCAAGGAAATGTTTGCAATATGATATGAAGTAGGAATTATATGTAGGTAATAGGTATGCTTGTGAACAGAGGACACAGAAATGATGGTCCCCAAATGGAAACACCCTCGGGCGGTGGAGTCAGGGGAACGTTGGCAGAGAGGCAGTGAGAGCAGGAAGAGGCAGAAATGCACAGCCCGCGCGGGAACAGCATTGGTCCTCGGGGCTGGGACGGACCAGCTGCCCCCTCTGCCCCCGAGAGCGGAGGCGCCCGGGCAGGGGGCGGGGGCTGGGCTTGGGGTCTACCTTGTAGTAGTCGTACAGCAGGCCCAGGGCGGCGGCGCTGTCCTCGTCGCCGTTAATGCTCATCATCGCCTTGGTGGCCGCCGTCAGGGGGTTCTCCAAATACGACTTCCAGGCCTCATCCTCACTGGTGTAGGCTCTTCGGGTATTAAACGGAGGGTCACCGGGCATGGGCACCAAGGCCACCAGACGTTTATTACTGTGAAGGCAAGAGAAGGGTGAGGCTCATTAGCAGGGAAGTGTTCCTTTTCCCAGTAAAAATATACATGTTATTTCTCTTCCATCCTCGGGAAGCTGTACTTTCCGAGGATGGAAGAGAAGGAAAGATTAAGCCTAAAGTGACAGCCACATTGCTGCTGAAGCCACTGATTTTTCCTTTACTGTCCGTGAGAAGAAAATGGCCTTTACAAGGCAGTATATATACATAGTGTAAGTCAGTTCCCTTCACACTTGGTTTTCATATCCAGTCATCTCAGGAGACAAATCGTTTTATCTGATTATTCTTTATTAACGAATGTTAGAATGAAACGCTGGGAGGAAGCAGATTTCATTGAAATCTGATGTATGTATATGTGCCATACAGTAAATGTAACCAATAAGTTAATGATTACTAAAAGTTCTTTTCTCTAGGTTAATTTCCACTATAGTTGCTAGAAAATTATAGACCAATCTAAGTCCTTTAATTAAAAAAGGCAGTAGAAGCCACTTTGCAACAAGACATGCTGCAGTTATGCTGAGTAACAGGGATGTGAAGCAACAGGAATGAGACAGACTCTGCATGTGAATCCTGTGTTGCCACAGGATCCTCCTCTAGCTAAGGGATAAGGAAGCTACAGGTTATTAAAAATCACCATAGGGAGTGAGGAGAGCACCTGGAAAATCTTCTGTAGAGACAAAAGGGGTTGGAGTCGTTTGTCAGTCCTAACCAAGCCAAACTTGGGGAGAGCAGCAATTAACAATCAAAGCAAGTTTTTTTTTTTAATTCTGTTTTTTATTGAAATATGGTTGATTTACACTGTTGCATTAGTTTCTAAGGTACAGCATCAGCATAGGGATTCATTTATACATATATTCATTCTTTTCCATTATAGGTTATTACAAGATATTGAATGTAGTTCCCTGTGCCAGACAGTAGGTCCTTGTTGTTTATCTGTTTTCTATGTAGTAGTTTGTATGTGTTAATCCCAAACTCCTAATTTATCCCTCCCCTACCACTTTCCCCTCCTGGTAACCTTAAGTTTGTTTTCTATGTCTGTGAGTCTGTTTCTGTTTTGTAAATAAGTTCATTTGTATCATTTTTTAGATTCCACACATAAGTGATATGATATTTGTCTTTCTCTGACTTACTTCACTTAGTATGATAACTCTAGTTCCATCCATGTTGCTGTAAATGGCATCATTTCATTCTTTTTTATGGCTGAGTAGTATTCCATATTGTGTGTGTGTGTGTGTGTGTGTGTGTGTGTTTACACACCACATCTTTACCCATCATCTGTCTATGGACACTTAGATTGCTTTCATGTCTTGGCTATTGTAAATAGTGTCAAAGCAATCTCTTAAGGACGATGTGATAATAACTCAAATATCCCCAAATCATGACAGTCCTCAGCAGCTCCCCAGGCTTGATCATTGAAGTGAAACCAAAAAGTAACAATGAGACATTGTGTTTCAGTAATACCTATGTCTCCTAATAGTAACATGACAAGTGACTGTGTCTCCTCCTAGTAGACAAGTGACCGGACTGCAAAGGCAACAGCCACACCGCCCAGTGGAAATTCAGCCAAGAGCCTTCTGGGGATCATGTGGTTCTCAAAGACATCTCTTCTTGCTGATTCTTGCAAGGCCTTCCAATGGCAGATGGTGTCTTAGCTCCCTGAGTGGTGGAGCACTGGCGGGAACCTTCAGCAAAGGCTGTGCTGAAGCCCTTATGTGGAGGCTGGCACTTTGCATTGGTGTGTGGTCAGAAAATGACATTGACCTTAGTGAGATAACTTTGGGGATGAGGGAGGGGAATCCACATTTAGCAGAGTGGAACTCTAGGCTAGATGATCTCCAAGCCCCTGATTTGAACTCCTTGTGCCAGGGGTTTGGCGGAACTGATTGAGAAGGAAGAGAAAATAATGACCCAATTGCAAATGAACTGGATTCAAAGGGTATAATCAAGTTTCTGGAAGTAAACGAAAAAACCCTTGGTGGAAGGGCTTTCTAACCATCAAGCAGTGTGGTGACAGGAAGCAGCAGAGGCCCTGGAAGTGAGTCCCTGCTCATCACTTACAGTGGAGGAAAACTGTGCGAGGTTCCGTTTCTCTGTGCCTTAAATAAGGACAGCACTGTCCATCTCACTTACCTCACACGTCACTGTAAGAAGCAAATGAAGTAATGGATAAGCCGGAGTTCTGTAAACTACACGATGCTACACAATAACAGGTGTCACTGTCACCGCACAGCTCTACGTTCCTGTGAAGTCTGTGCATTTAGCAATTTTTGGTAAAATTGATTATAATGTAAACGTGCTCAAGATAATCACTAATTAAAGGGAAACTGAAGTTGTTCATTTAGCCATTTTCCATAAGTACTGATTGGAAGCCCATTGGGTCCAGGCATTATGCTAGCTGTAAAAGATGCAATAGCAAACGATGCAGACAATTTCCCACAGCCCTCGTAGCTTGCAGTCCAGCTTTCCGAAAGAAAGTACTGCTATTACAAGAGTGATGAGTGTGAGAAATGGAGTGTCATGAGTAATATATGGTCTATATATGGTGTGTGTGTATATATATATATACCAAGGAGGAAGCAACATTTTCACAAAGACCTGAAGGAAAGGCAGGAGTGTGCTGGAAAATGTCAAGATAGGCAGATGTGGGAACCATTTTTAATGTGAAGACTACTTCTGGGAATGCAAATGGAATTTTCCGACAAAAGGAGCACATGTGTATTCATTTGGGAGAGTCGACTAAAGAAATTTACTTATTCTGATTTAACAGGAAAATAGCATTTCTATGTTGTGGAAATTACTAGTCATATAGGACAGGGTTGGATTTGGACACAGAATTTTGGTGGACTCCTAAGAGTCTATAAGTGGAAGAAATGAGGTCTCTGGGAGGACCAAGAAGGCAGAGGGGGTGGGTCCACATTGTGTCAGTGTCACCACCATCCCTACCACAAGCATTTAACAGGGGCCACCCTGGGTGCCTGGGGGCACTTTTACTTGAAGGGTGAAACAGGATTCTGCACCTTAATCGTGGCCCACGAGGTTCTGGCACCACAGACACTTCCTAAAATGCTCAGTCCCATAGGAAAGAAGAGCTTCAGGTTATTTGCAGCGACCTCACCATTGAAAAAGATGATTTTACTCTCTTGCCTGAGAGAAGCTTGGGGAGCAGAGGGGTGTTAATTACAACACTGGCTAATTTCCAAAAGTGTACGAGGAAGTGCCAAGCTGAAGAGTGAGAGCCAACTCTTGATTTACAATAAGTAGTGTCCTGATTCACTGGAGAGATTTTTTCCTTGACTCTTTCTTCTTAGAGTCCCTACTCTCTCCTGCTAAGTCTCCTAGATTGCTGATTTCATCTGTTCCCAGGACAAGCGTTCACTCATAAATCTAGATTCATCAGCCTCTCCCCTCTGATGAAATGGCTGATGAATCCTTATGTGATCAATGGAAAAAAACATTCTGGGAAAGCACAACCTTACTAGCTGTTTCTGTTCATTTTTTTGATGGCGACAGGATTTTTATGCGCTTCCTTTTAACCGCATAATGACTTTAGTATTTTTCATAGATATAATCTCTCCGGTACAGAGCACTGTTGAATAAAGCTTGGTTGAATAAAAACAGAATAATCTCTCTGGTACACTGAGCAAACATGTAGACTTGTAAAGAAAGGAAAGTTTCACAGAACAGCTTTTACCAAAGTTCGAAACACTTTCTGAAGTTGAGTTTCATCATTGTTCTTTCTTTTGGAATGGCAGTTCTAATCTACTCTGGGCGGCTTTTTAAATGTCCTTTCTATTGCTTTAGGGATGTAATGTTCTGCGTTGCCGCAAACACAGAACTGTAAACAGCAACTCTATAAACTGGATCCCTGGTTCTTCTCTGGAGGCAAGTTTAGATTAGCACCTGAGTATTCACAGCAAGGCTAAGGCCCAGTTAGATCATACATGTAACTTTTTTTTCTTTCATTTGTTTCTTTAATCCACTACTTCATCTTGTTGATGTTGAGAGAAAAATTAAGAGATGAGTCATCAGCTGAAGTAGTGAAAGGGGTGGAGCAGTCACGTAACTGAAATCATAACCGACAAGTCAAGAAAAGTTCCAGATCACTCTAGCACAGACAACTGACATCCCCTCAGGCATTAACAAGAATCTAGCGGAGGGAACGCTTGGCTGGGGAGAAGCATACGAAACTCAGCCTTCGCCTCCTAAAAGTATGTGTAGTAACAGTCAACAAATCCAGGCATAAATCCATTTCACAGAACAAAAGCTAGGACAGTGACATTTTGCCTTCAAGTTATCACTTGAAATCCATTTGTCATCATTCATTTCTTTTCTATAATTCCTAGAAGGGCATTGGTTTCTGTTTTGTGGGAGTGTTGTTTTGGGGGTTTTTTGTGGGGTTTTGTCTTAATCTAGGGGGAGAATGGTTTTAGAGTTGAATAAACCTCAGTTTTAACCTCAGCTCTGTCAATGACTGAATTTAGATGAGTTACTTTACTTCTTTGAGCTTCCTTTGTATTGTGTTATCAATCTTACAGTATAAGGCTGTTCTAAAGGAATTCCTTGTTCTAAAGGAATAACTGAGCTATTTATACATGAAGAGCCTGGTACATTACAGAGCTTCAATAATAATAGTTAGAACTATTACTTCTCTTTAGAACTGATTCTATTAATGACCTGTGCTCAAAATCCAATAGACTGCAGTTCTTAATCTTCTTGGATTTTCCTCACCATTTCTTACTTCCGAAAAGTCTTGCCTTACCTGACTTCCAAAACACTGTCCAAGCAAGGGTGGTTCTCCTCTGTAGCCAATCATTCTTCTCTAATTTCTGCCCCATCTGAACTCTCCTCTTATTCCTCTAACTCTGATCATTCCTAGGCCCTTTGTTCTTTTCTCTCCATTGTTGATTCATATGGTTTCACTGATTCTCTGCATTAATGACTGACAGATGTGCATCGCCTGAGAGCCAGTTCTGCCTTCTCCTTAGATGTCCTGTTGGCACCTTAAACTCAATCCAAAACTAAGCTAATCATTGTTTCTCAGTTGGACACTCCTCTCCTTCATCTGTCCCCAGTCATCCAGAGCCAAATAGTATGGACTGGTTTAAAATGTAGACTCAGGAGCCAGAGGGCTTGGGTGCATATCCTGGCTGCACCACTTCCCAGCTGTGTAACCCTGGACAAGATCATTAACCTTTCTAGGCATCAGTTTCCTCACCTGTAAATTTGAGATGCACCCTAAACGAGGTAAAATAATAATATCCACTCTCTAGCATCTCGTCAGAACTAAAACTGACACAGTGTAAAAGCCTCAAATGTGTTAGCTATTATTCTTTCTCTCTGTCCTTACATGGAGTCAGTCACCATACCCATGATCACAGCTTTGGTCTTCTCTCCTCATGCCTCCAACTAGTCTCTTTATCCTTCGACTTTCCCCACTTCGATCCATAATGAAGCCCTATGGAATCATCTTCATGGATAACTGTTTTCAAAAGTGTACTATGATTCTTTACCACCTATACTATCAAATCCAAAATCCTGTCTGATACATAAGATTCTTCATTATTAGGCCCCTATCTACTTCTCAAAATTTCTTTCTTTCTACTTGCTTAATAGAAGGAATGAAACCATTTATTAGCAGTTGCCAAAGAAGCCTCATTCCTCCTTCCGTGCCTTGCTCAGACTGTTTCCTTGCCTGAAATACTCTTCCTGATTCTCTCCATCTAAATCTAGTCTTATCAAAGTCCAGCTGCAACATCCCATCCCATCTGCTAGAAAATGCTCCCTGATTGTCCCTATTTAGGCTCTTCAGGACCTCCCTGTTCTAGGAACTCCTGCAGCATGTATATTACTTACTATATATTCCACCATTTAATTTTTACTATGCAAAAGATACTGTCTTTGAAAAGAAAACTGTCATTCAGCTGTCAGATCCACCAATTACACCAAGAAAGTGGCATTCATTAAACCAAAAACCCAGCAGTTCCCATACACGGGCCACAGTCTTCATCCTGCACCACTTTCCTGCCCTGCCTAGGATTCCCAACCTGCCTGGCTTCATTCAAAGATCCGAGAACCCCTCTTCTCCAGCTTTGCCATAGGCTTTCTCCTAAAAGCACCAATCTCCACCCCGTCCCCAATCACACACACACACACGCTCAAACGTGCACAACCTGTCTTGAGACTGCATGAATTCTGTTTTCTAAATAGAATATCTCATCTTATGCAGAGTCTTCAGCACTTGAGGTTTAGTCTCCGTCCACTTCACTTTCTTGTAGCTGATGTACTGTAGCTGTAGCTCATTACTGACATGCAATCACTTCAGCTTCCCAGAGGGGGGAAAAAAAAAGACTCTATTCAGAACTTAAATTTAAGAGCAAGGTTTCAAGGACTGACAATTATTCTTTCTTTAGGAATCTTGGCATTTTCTCCTTTAATAGAATCTGACCTTCAAACAGAAACTAATGAAGCAATCATCCTAACCAGGGTTAACGTCACAATTTAAATGCCAACAATGTTAGTCATTTCACTGGTAGCTACTTTCAATAATATCCCTCTTTTTGGTGCTTGCTAGAGGCAAATCACAAAAGATAACAGACACTTTCCATGTTACAACAAGGGTTGAAATTGATCAGGAAATTTCTACTGTGAGCACTTATCCTTAATGACTCTAACCTTTTGCCCTTGACCTAATCCATGTAAGATTCAAAGGAAACGAAATGAATCCACAAGCCTAGGGTGACACTGATAATCTTATGTTGAAGATGGTTATGTTTGAGAAAGAGAGAATTTGATTAACTCAGTGAAAATGTTATGATGCTCTCCACCATATAAAATGCAGTTTTTTAAAATAATCAATTTTAAAACAAAAACTTATGTCTACTGGAATTAAGATAGTTCCATTTTAAATGTATTAACTGCAAAGTATACTGACCCATTGATTGAAGTATAATACATCTATGTCTCTCTCTCTCTGTCTCATCGGTGCCCTGTTTTGCTAGTGCCCTAAGTGTCCTTCGTCTCCCTATTAAGTAATCAAGGACTGAGAGGATGAGGGGTATAATTAAGAAGCTGCAGGAAAAGCACATTATCAGCACTAGAAACAACCATGAGGAGAAGATATAATGGGAAATAAAAGGAAGAGGACAAAAAAAGAATTTTTTAAATGGAGAGAATTTGTAGAGCTCACAATCTATGAAGTAACTAAAGCTGGTTAACGTGTGTGTATGTAAACCAAAATCCAAAATGTTAGCAGTGATTATAGATGAATTTTTATTTGCTTCTTATTACTTTGTCACCTTTCAAATAGTCTTCAATAATAAGTCACACATAGTTATAGAGCACCTGCCATATGCTAGATGGTGTTCTAAGCCCCGGACACAGGTGAACACATTTATTCCTTACTGTAGCCTTAAAGTCAGGCAAGGTAATCATGCCTTTTACACTGACAGGGACACTGAGCAGAGAATGCTAAGTTACTTGCCCAGGGTCACACAGCGGGCAGCTTAGACCAGGACTGCATCCCAGAGCCTGAGCTCTTAAGCATCCTTCTCTGTTGCCAATTCTTGACTATACTCTATTTTCATAATCAGAAAAAAAAATGTCACTTGAAAAGAGGGAACTAGAAAACAGATTGGATGCAAGAGACCAATATGACAGGGGATTTCTTACATGGAAATAAATGAGATAATGTCCAAATTCAAAGTTCTAGAGAAATTGTGCAAAGGGGAAGTCTATAAGCTTCTTAAGGACAAAGATGACGTGTTTGGGTTATTTGTAGAATTCCAAGGTGCTGAGACACTGTGCAGGGGACACATTAGGGAGGCAACGCAAATAAACTGTGTGGGAGGAGGAGCTACTACTCCTTACCCATCTTTAGTGTGACTCAATTAGAGTCCATCTGTTTTTAAACACTCTGTGGGAAAATATTAAATAAGTAACATAATAGAAATACACATTAAATAATTAGGAAATATTAGAAACATTATATTTTGACAGGGACCAAACATACAACTTGTAAAGAAAAGAATTGTTTTAAAGCCAAATTAGCTTTAAAAATTTAAAAGAGAATCAGTTCTTTGGAGGAACTTATGATCAAATCTCTAGCAGAAAAAAACCCACAAAAGCCTCTTAAAAGGCTGCAGGACAGACTTCCATCTCAAGACCATTCCATGTGTTTACTTCTCCCTCAAAGATTTCCATGAAGTGAGAGAGATAATAATGTGTAGTCAATTGTATGCAATTCTAGAAGATAGAAAACGGAAGATTGGAATAGAGGAGAAAACAAAGTCAAGAGGCTGCCTCCACATGCTGGTACAGGAGGGGTTAATGCATTAGTGAGAACTGATTTTCCCACTGAGCCTGGAAAACTCTAACTCAGAGTCTTCAGCATCTATAACCAAGCCAGTCGTTGGCAACAGCTACAGCATTCATTTCTTAAATACAGAAGGAATCAACGTTTAGGGGGGCCAAAGAGAGAAATAACTTGGTAAAATGCCTAGAGTAACTTCAAACTACCAAATGGAAACAAACAAACAAACAAAAAACTCAACTTAAAACAATAGGAAAGCCTTCCAATGTGTCCTACCCCCAGTCTGCCCCCTTGGACCTCACTTGTACATGTGCAAAAGGGAACCTCCAGGTACCCTCAACACCTGTGACCACTCCCTCCACTTAAGGGCACAGCCTGCCTTAGGAAGAGTGTGCTCCGTTCTGCTAACAAACCCTGCCAGCTCTGAAAGATGAGCAGTCTAAATGCTTATTTTTAATAGAAGAACTAAGAATCAGCAGATGTTTAAGGAAACTTAACATAAATGAAAGAGAAGGCCCATGATGAACAAAATGTCTTATTGATGAGGAAAATAATTCATGCTGGATACAAAAGATAATGTTAAAAGAAGATACTGCCATGTACAAAAAGGCTGTGAAAAAGAAATCATCACAAAACAAGATGCCCAATTTCTGAAATGAAAATAAAATTTTGTATGAGAGTTGAATAGAGAAGAGCTGAAAAAAAAACATTCCTTTCATAATGATACTAAGATATTTGCCTTTCCTTTATATTGACATTTGCACTGATGGTACAAACCTAATGGCGGGTAAAAGTTTTGGTTACTGACATGAATCAAGGCAGTGACATCAAGGTGTCCTTGAGTGCTTGTGTTCTCATCAACACACATTCACAAGAAAAATACAACAAGCAAACAAAAAAACAAAAGATGCTAGTCTCATTTGAGAATGTCCTGAATGAAGTAGTACAAAATATTAATTTGATTAATCTCAAACTTTGGGTACACAAACTTTGGGTATCTTTCTAATATTCTGTGTGACAAAGTGGGCAGTACACAGAAAACACTTTTGCGGCACACTGAACAACGATCGCCTTGAGAGAAGCACCTGTGCAATTGTTTAAGTTGAAACCAAACTGGCTGCTTTCTTCATAGAAAGAATGACAGATCAACAAACTATGATTTCAGACTTGGCTGTTTGGCCGACATTTTCTCAAATATAAACCAAGCGTGAGTCTACCACGTCAAGGAAAACAACTGACAGTTTTGGTGTCAACGATAGAATTTCAGCTTTTAAGAATTTTTGAAAATCTATTTGGACCACTAATGATAACTTCTTAATCCTTTAAGATTTTCTGATGAGATAGATGGAGATGTTAGTGGATGTGATTTTTTGCTCATGTATCATGAAACATGTTAACATTTATCAAAAGGCATCCAATATTTTACGCCTTCTTTATTTAGGTACAAGTCTTAATTTTTACTATCTTTATGCAAGTGGATATTATGTCTTATTCAATTTGTAATCTCACATATTTTCTCCAAAATTAACAGAAATATTCAATGGTAAAAAGCAGAATCCAACTCCATCTTTAACAGATGAGGAAATAAATCAGAGACCCACAAAGGTTACACAAGGAAGTAATGGGAAAGGCCATACAAAGTCCATACAAAACACACTGATTACACAAGATGTCCCTTCTATAAAACAAAGCAGGGCAAATGAATGGGCTTTACTATGTGATAAACCATGTAAAACAAAAATGCTGGAAATAATTTATTTATTTATTTTTTTTTGAAATAATTTTTTTAAAAGTTAAACTTGAATTTGTCTTAATCAGAATTTAGACGGGCTTCTGAGAACACTATCAGGAAAATAAGAATCAATTATGTACTTGTTTTTCCTCTTCTAGACAATAATCAGAAGCACTCAGAATTATTCCTCTGGCCTTAGATCTGTGCTTGAAATTAAAAATTAATGTTATGTGAATGTATATGAGTACGTATACATACACAAATCTTTATCTATACGTACTTAGGATTGGGGTGGGGTGTGTGAGAGGGGAGTACGGGGAGGAGGGTGGAGAAAAGAGGCAAGAAAAGGAAAGAGAGGAAGGCACAAAAACACGCTGGGTGTAATGTGATCACATTCACGCATTTATACAAATCATGTGTGTACGGAAAATCATGTACATGGAAAGAAATTGTAAAGGAATTAAGAAGAAAGGAAAGAAGAAAAGGAGAGAGGGATGGCGGGAGGGAAGAAGGAAAGAAGGGAATCAAAAGGACTTCTAATAAATGACACTGGAGCAAGTAGTTGAGGGGTTTGATTTCCTTTGTGTGTTTACTTATTTAAATTAGACCCTTACTTGCAACCTTTAAGATAAATCCCAAGAAATTGTTTCATTTAGTATTCAACCACCTACACCAAAACAGCCTGAATAACAGCTTGGGAAAACCCTTGGAGGTAAATCAGACTTTAGAAGTGACAAGAACTTGGGATCTTTCTAGTCTGGGAGAAAAGAGGAGAAGGAAGACAAAATGATCTCAGCCATGTAGAGGTGGCTGTCATCGGCTGAGAGTGAATCAGTCTGTACTGAAGGGACATTGGCAGAGGGGTGGTATGTTATTTCAGGGACTAGCAGGGAGGCACTGGCAGAAATGTCTCAGAAAGGACCAGGAGCCTGCAGAAGGGTTATGTTCTCGTGATCAAACACACGAGGAGAGACGGAACCATGTGACAAGGAGGTTCTGTGTGTGCAACGGGTCCCCTTAAAAAACCATATGTATAGTTTTATGGTGGGAAAAGTCACATATTGGTATAATAAGTAACAACCAGGAACAGGGCAATATGTGATGTTCTAGAAGCTCAGAACATTTAGGACTCTACAGACACATCCCCTCTCCTGCTGGCCATGTGCCAGAGTCACAGGATGCTGGTGAGCCCACGTGGCCTTGCCTCTCCCACCTCGTATCACTGCTGCACCAAAACACGCAGGTCTGCTTCCCAAGCCCAGTCCCACCTAGCGGATATGAGCCGGGCTGGTGCCAAGCCTGTTAGATGAACAGGAGGGGCTGCAAAAGGCGGAAAGCTTCCCAGGGATTGTTGCTGCTTCACTGCGGTGCTTGTGAAGCTTGTATCAGACGACTTCAAATGTACTTGCAAGTCTGAAGAAAGGACAAATATCAGTTGTGCTTTTTATATTATTTAACCTCTTCGAACCTCGCCTGATTTGGCTGCCTAGCCTCTGAAGAAAGTGAGCATTTTTTCAAATTACACAAAAGCCCCAACAAATGTTAGAATATTGTCCAAACTTTCCTGCAAAGCTCAATCAAACACAGCTGGTAGCCTGATTTCTTTCACCAAAAGAGGCATCACCTTTGTCCCGGTGGCTTTTGTGACTTGTTGGGGTTAGAGTGGCAGCTGTCTGGACACTCCCTGCCATCTCTGTTGTCCTGGTCACCTGGTGAGCCCGAGGAGTGAGGGTGAGCAGAAGAAGGAGCCAGCACTAAATATCCCCACCGGTGGAGAAAAAAACAGATCTGGAAACAAAATGTTAGATAAACGTGGCAAGACCCTTTGAAGGAGAGAAAACTGGGGAAGGGGCAGGGAGAAGCCTGTCGAAAGCTCCAGATGAAGTTTCATGACAACAGAAGTCTTAACAATGGCGCCAGCACTCTCAGGTACCTTTTCCTTTTAACCCTAGTGACTGACAGTCATGAGAACGGAAAGGAGAGAGGTCAGGAGCCAAGGCAACTGTCTCCAGCAGAAGCAGGAGCCCCAGGTCAAGTGGAGGACAGACCTAAAACTCAAAGGCAAAAGAAAATGCCTTTCTGCAGATGTGAGGGGAACGCGACACAGAACGTTTAACCAAGCCACTCACAGGCTACGCAGGGCCGAGCTGAGCTTTTCCACCCTGCCCCACCTTCAAATGCCCAGGCTCCAAGCAGGCCTAGAAAGGGCATGCAAGCCCGTCTCAAATAGCAGAGAGACAGTAAAGAAATTGTTCATTTTGACTATATCATAACAAAAGAAGGTTTGACTAGAACGTATCAAGCATGAACAAGTCAAAAAGAAATGGCATAGCAATAGGGCAAAAAATACTACAGGAAATCAAAGGATGAAAGAACATCACATGCATAAGAAAACTAAATTAACTGCCCGCCCCCAAAAATAAAATTCCCAGATATTGCTTTATACTATAACACATAATAAGAACATGAATTCAACAAAAGTACAAAGTTGATGGCACAAAAGGATTAAGTTCAAAGGGAAATTGCCGAGCTAATAAAAGAGACCAAAACAACATCAGAGAACAAATCATACCAAGAGAATGGAAAATGGAATTAATGACGGAGGAAAGGTTTGAGATAATCACAGTGAATACAGAAGAGAGAAATCAGAGGCATTAGATAGTAGATAATCAGGCACAAGGAGGAACAACTATGGAGATAATAAAATGTCCCTGAAGTGGAACACCAAACAAAGAAAAGACAAACAATATTCAGTTATAGTACCAAGAATGCTGGTTAAAAGTAGTAGGTTGAACACATTTTCTGAAACCCCAGTAAAATGATCGTTAAAGAAGCCAAAGGATTTCGGAGAGGAGACGAAAGCCTACCAGCTTCGTCAGTTAAATGGGGGCAGGTAGATGTACTTTAGAAGAGTGGCAGCTGCCCCACAGAGTGACATGGGAAGCCGCTTAAGCACGTGCAGAGGGCTAGACAAGCAGGAAGGGCTGAGCACTTGGAAGCACTGGGAGTCTTGGACTGTGGGAGTGTGGGGAGTGGCTGGAAACAGGATTCGTTGTAAGTACAGAAAAGGAGAAACACCCCGTCCGCCAGATCTCTTTTCTCACCCCACGTAGCCAGGCTTGTACCTCTCCCATACCCTATGGCGGAAGGGAGGTTAATTCTACAGTAACACTGAACTCAAAAGGCTGCGGTTTGGGGAGCGTCAAGAGCAGCAGAAGGAGAAGGTAGAGCCCTGGACTGCAGAGAGAGGGACTGAGTGAGAGGACATCATACACCATGAGACTCCCCTTTCCCCACCAGTTTCCAAAATCCCACCCCGTACTTACGACCTGAGGGGCTTCCCTGAAGACAATCATTAGCCCTGGAGAAAAGTCAGACAGATACTGACATTTGGGGGTAACCCAAAGAAAAAGTCACCCGCCGATCACCACCCGGAGAAATAGGCCTGCAACCAACAAGCCTGCCCTCCCCGCCACTTAGCACACGAAGCTCCCAGTCACCTGCTGAGGAGCTGTTATGTTCAGCTATTGAACATATCAAGCTATGGAAGAGCCCAGTGGAGAGGCAAAGGTCACGAAGGTTAAAACAAACACACACTACCAAACACAAACAAGAACCTTCAGGTAGCAGACAATGCGGAGGACAGAGAAAACCATCACTTAGATGGACAGACAGAGATATGCCCCTCAGAGATAAAAAGGAGCTACTGCGTCTCCATGGCAAAAAGAAAAGGCGTTTGAAAAAAAAGAGCGCTAGAATCTTGTAAATTAACAAAGGTATGACTGAAATGGCAAAAATTCTACAGAAGGGTTGGGTGATAGAGGCAGGTTCAGCTCCAGAAAACGGAACACATAAAAGAGAGTTGGACAACAGGAGGGTCAGTCCAAGAGGCCCGACACGAGAATAACACGAACTTTGTAATGAGAGGAGAGAGGGCTTAATGGGAGGTAATTATTACAGAAATAATATTATAAAATTCCCCAGAACAGAAAGACCTGAATGTCCAGATCAGAAAGTCCATAGAGTACCAAGTACAAAAAGTGAAAGAGAAAAAATAAATAACTGATGCATAAAACTTATCATGAAATTTAAAAAAACCAAGGATATGGAGATGGTTTTAAAAACTTCCAGAGAGAAAAAAGTCTCATAGAAAGGATCAGCCTCTTTGGAATCTAGAAACAACTGAAGCAATACCTTTGAAATTCTAAGGAAAAGTGAATTGCAACTCAGAATTCTAGCCAAACTATTGATAAAGGATGATGGTAGAAAAAAAAATTTGTTTCTTTTACATTTTTCTTTCTACATTTCTTTTTACATTTTGTATTACTTTACTTTCTTTTTACATTTTAAGACATGCAAGGACTCGAAAACATCGCCTCCCATTCATTTACCCTTTCTTCGGAAGCTAGTGGAGGCAGCGCTGGGCAAGGATCATCCTGCTCCACCAGGTTCTAAACTCCAGGGTGACGGGCGAGCCTGAGCGCGGCCTGCGGGCAGCCACCCCGGGCTACAGGCGCTGGTGGTGCCCTCTGCACAGCTGCTGGCTTCCTAAGGGATCCGTGGAGCCGGCAGAAACAGCGGCGGGCATGTGGACCACTCGTACAGTGGGGGAGGCAGCAGTTCCACTCCCCTCAGCAGTAACGCCCCACCCTGAGAACGCAGCAGGCAGTGGCGACCGACCCCTCCCGCCAGGCCCTGGTTGGTGCCTGGGGCCCTCCCTGGGCGCCTGGAGTGAGGGGTGCCCCCTCCTCTGCTGCAGTGGCATCCCCTGGACTCCCTGGCCACCCCTCCTCTGCTTCTCCTAGTCCCCCTGAGGGTCCCCAGCACTCAAGGCCTCCTGGTCCTGCTCTCCTCTGTTCTGAGGGTCCCCGTGGGAAGAGGAGGCTGGGGACTGGAAAGGAACCAAGGGAGAGCCAGCCTCAAGGAGCCCCAAAGAGGCACCCCCAAATGTCAGGTGCCCCTAGAACCCAGCCTCAGCCCAAATTCAGCACTGCCACCTCGTAGCCCCCTCCACACCCCTGTCTCACCCCCATCCAGAACAGTGCAGGACATTCCTTGCTTGGACAGTGCTGCTGAGACTGGCCCGCCCTTGCTGAGAGGCAGGAAAGCCCAGCTGCCCAGCCCCTGCTGGAGCATCAGTACCAAGCGTCCTGGTGCCCTCTGGATCCCAGCCCAGGATTCAGTAGCTCCGACTCTGGCCTCTGGCCCTCTCTGGAGAACCACAGAACTGAGTGGCTTTGGCTCCCACATATGAACCCTGACCTCTGGCTGCCTTAGCCACAGCACCAGAACCGAGTGGCCCAGACCTCTTAACACTGCCCCCCATCTCATCCCTAGTCTAGGCCCTGGGCTCCCCAGATGGAGGCAGGCAACCTCCCATCCAGGCCTAAGAGCCAAAGCCATGGACTTGTTCGCAGCCCTGCCCAGGACTGACCTGGCCTCTAGGACTGCTCTGCCTGCAGGGTCAGCCTCTTGACCTGGACCTGGGACTGAAATGTGAGAAGGGTAGTTTCCTTCTTTCTTTCTTCCTTCCTTTCCTTCCTTCCTTTCCTTCCCTTCCTTTCCTTCCTTCCTTTCCTTCCTCCCTTCCTCCTTCCTTCCTTCCTTCCTCCTTCCTTCCTTCCTTCCTCCCTTCCTCCTTCCTTCCTCCCTTCCTCCCTTTCTTTCTTTCTTTCTTTCTTTCTTTTTTCTTTCTTCTTTCCTTCCTTCCTTTCTTTCTGTCTTTCTTTTCTTTTCTTTTTTTCTTTCTTTCCTTCTTTTTTTTATTTGTGTTTCAGAGACACCAGAATTAATAACCTACTATTGATTTTGGTCAGCAAAAGAAAAAAACTTTTATCTTCATGCTTGGAAGTCAATAGGTAATCACTTAAATAGAAGACAGAGAAATGGCTGTATTCATTACCGAGACGTGTGGGCCAAGTACAAAGGGAAAGAGTGGAGCAGAGCTGCCTCTGGACCCGGAAACCAAGCAGCAAAGCAGGTATCAGGAATCTGCTCTTTTTCACAAACCCTTTTATTATTATTCAACGTTTTAAACTAAATATATTTCTTTGATAAAAATACAAAATAAATGTGAAGAAAACATTATGTGGGTCCTATGAAACACATCTGCAGCCCAGAGGCAGTCCACGATTGCGTTTCACCCACTAAAGTACCAAGCTTCTGGCGAGAAAAAGTAGGCGAGTGGACACAGGAATCTCCTGAAAAGGTGATCAGGACCCCTATCCGTCCCCTTTCAATGGGCAAGGAAGCATGATGGCTAAATTCAGACGGTGAGTGCAACCACAGGGGTTCCAAGCCCAGCTCTGCTGCCTGTCAGTTCTGGGTACCCTGGGTACATCACTTAACCTCTTTGTGTCCCCCATTTTCTCATCAGCCCTCAGAGGTTTGGTTGAGAAATAACTGAGTTAATACATGTGAAATACTTAGACTAGTACCCATGGCACAGTAAGCATGATGTCTGTATTAACTAAGAACATTATTTTAAGGCTCAATAGTATTAAGCCGTCTCTGGTGGACTAAAGTGGTCCCAACGCCAGTCAGCTGCCAAGAAGTGCCAGGGTTTTCTCATGGGAGCCTTACCTGAAGGACAGGTTGTTCAGGCTGATGGTTTAGATGCAGTTCCTAGGTTTTCCTGAGTGGATGCTGGCAATCTCTGTGCCCCAGCCTCCAGCACTATGGGCACGCCTCAGGGCAAAGACGTTGTTCGTGAGAACACTTAAACTGCCTCGCCTGAAACCTGAACATTTAGAGATCAACAAACAACACGTCTTGGTTTTCAACAGCGACCCCAAAGGACCACAACAGCAGGAGGCACAGGAGAGATCCAGGCTCCCTGGCCCGATCTCACAGGATCACTTTCCTGTGAAAATAATATGACTTCCTATGATTTTTCTTGTAACCAATATTCATAAAGGCAGAGATGAGCTGTCCTCTGTGCATGTGTAAAGGTGGGGCTGGAGTGAAGGTGATGGTAGGAGAGGTAAAATCAGACAAAGAAAGAGTGGGGAGACATAACACTGATAAAAAGGAAATCTGAAACTGATGATTTCCTGGAAAATATAAGTGCTCAAACTTGGCCTGGAGTAGAAACCCTGACTCCACAAAGGAAGCACAGGAGAAACTGAAAGGTTAGTCAAGAACCTTCACTGGGTGCAGGCGACCTTCAAGGAATAGATTATTCCAACACTGAATTATTGCAGAGCGTAATAAGACATGGAAAGTTTCCCAACTCATTCTAATCAGCTGGCAAAACATGGCTATCAAAACACAACAAAGAGAGCACGCACACATGTACACCTCCCCACACACACACCCAACACACAACCCCCGCCAGGAAACAAAGGACCAGGTCAGTTATGACGGCAGTAATGATGATAGCTAACATTTACTGAGTGTTCACTGTACACCAGACTGTTCTAAAAGTTACGGATCTCACCCCAACGCTGGGAAGCCCAATCTCTTACTATTATCTCCGTTTTATAGAGAAGAAACTGTGGCACAGAGGTATTAAGTAATTTACCCAAGGTCACATTGCCAGTAAGCACTGGGACTGACTGGGATGAAGACAGATATAAAGTCCTCAAAATAATATTGATGAGCTGAGCCTATTGGTATGTTTTTACATCCCGACCACATAAGACTTATCCCAGGGATATAAGACTGCTCCCCTCCAAATTAGGAAATTTATTTATGGATATCATTACATTAAGAGAATAAAAAAAGAAAAAGCTCACCCAGGAATCCCATTCCTGGGCATACATCCAGAAGGAACCCTACCTCAGGATGACACCTGCACTCCAGTGTTCATAGCAGCACTATTACAGTAGCCAAGACATGGAAACAGCCTAAATGTCTATTGACAGATGACTGGATAAAGAAGATGTGGTGTATTTACACAATGGAATACTATTCAGCCATAAAAACCGACAACATAACACCATTTGCAGCAACATGGATATCCCTGGAGAATGTCATTCTAAGTGAAGTAAGCCAGAAAGAGAAAGAAAAATACCATATGAGATCGCTCATATGTGGAATCTGAAAAAAAAAAAAACATAAATACAAAACAGAAACAGACTCACAGACGTAGAATACAAACTTGTGGTTGCCAGGGGGATGGAGGGTGGGAAGGGACAGACTGGGATTTCAAAATGGAGGGTGGGAAGGGACAGACTGGGATTTCAAAATATCTATTTCAGAATAGATAAACAAGATTGTACTGTGTAGCACAGGGAAATATATACAGGATCTTGTGGTGGCTCACAGCGAAAGAGAATGTGACAATGAATGTATGTATGTTCATGTACAACTGAAAAATTGTGCTGTACACTAGAATTTGACACAACATTGTAGAATGACTACAACTCAATAAAAAAAAGTTTAAAAAAATAAGAAAAATCCCAATACAAAAATTATTCTTGATAGCCAAGAAACCTGCAGTACCGTCATGCTTAAAAGTGAGACCTTAAAACCATTTCCTTTACAGGACACTCTCTGCCATCCTACTTTTCAACATTGGACTTGACATCTTGAGCAATATAATGAAAGAGAAAGATCTAAGAAATCTAAATACTGGAAATAAGGAGAAAAAATAATCATTATTTGTAGACAACATAATTATTTATAAAGGACAATTTGCTATTCAGTAAAACAGAGATGGGGCAGGGGAGACGGATGGATAGATAGATACTAGAATAGAGGAGTTCAATTGGGTGGTCAGATATAAGATCATATAAAACCAAGAGCTTTTCAAAGACCAGATCATATTTAATGCTGAAATCCTAAGGACATTAGACAAGGATGTCTACTCTGACACCTATTAGTATTAGTGAACATTGTTCTATAGTGATAGGTTGATACACTTAGAGATGAGAATGAAATAAAAGGTATAAAAATTGGAAGAGATGAATAAACAGCATTTGCACACAATATAACAGCATGACTGATACCCAAGAGAATCAGCTGAACAACTATTACCAAAAAAAGGTGGCTGGATACAAAATAATATTTTAAAATCAACATATATAAATATAAAATAATATTTAAAATCAATTAAACTAAAATACATAAAAGAAGAAAAGATCCCATTTAAAATAGTACCAAAAAGTTAACATACTTTTAAATAAACTTAAACTTTTTGAATAAACTTAACAATAAAAGTGCAAGATCAATATGAAGAAAATGTTTTAACGATACTGAGGAACATCAAAGAAGATTTAAATAAATACAGCAAAACATACTCCATTCTTAAATAGGAAGGTACAATATTAATATATCAACTCTATACCAAAGTTACTCATAAAATGTAATGTGTTCTCTCCTTTCCTCCTAACCCCCAAATCAGGACTTCTTGAGAGCTTACAGGACTAATGCTAAAGTTTATATTTAATAAAATACAAAAATAACCAGGAATATTTTTTAGAAGAGGAGTAATGGGATGGTGCAACACTTTCAGATATTAAACCATTTTATAAAAATAAAGAAATAGGTATATACCTGCCTGTGAAACATAAATAGGTAGATCAATGTAATAGAATAAAGGGCTAAGAAACAGTCTCTAATACATATATCTAATATATAATAAAGGCTGGATTTCAAACAAGTGGGGGAAATACTATTATAGTATGGAAAGTATTATTCAATAAACACTCTGGGCAAAATAGAGGGGCACCTAGAAAAACAGTTAAGGCTCTGACCTTATTTTTCATGAAATAAATTTCAAGTGGATCAAAGTTTTCCTCTCTGTGGACTGTCTGTTAATGTTCTTTGCCTATTTTTCTATTTTGTTGTCAGCCTTTTAAAAAAAAATAAAACAAAACAGTTTTATTAAGGTATAATTGATATACAAAGATTGTACGTAACTAATGTGTACAATCAGTAAGTTTGGACACATGCAAACCCCTGTGATACCATCACCATAATCAAGATAATAGATACGTGCAACATCTTTCAGAGTTTCCTTGTGTCGGAAGCGGGGGGGGGGGGGGGGGGGGGGGGGGGCGGCGTTAACAACTCGTAACATGAGATTTACCTTCTTAAATTTTGAAGTGCACAGTACTGTACTGGGGAGGGGGGGGGAAATACAAATGGCTTTTAAATATAGGAAAAAATTTAAGAAATATAAATTATGAGAATAATTTTTCACATTAGCAAAAATGTTGAAGACTACTAAGGTCCATTGATAGAGGGTAGGCAGAAACGGGCACATTCTAACATTATTGATTGCAGTACAAATTAAAGTAGCATTTTGGGAGAACCATCTACCTGATTTCAACATGCAAAACCTCTGCCCAGATGCTCCACTTCTATGAATTTATCCATTAGTCACTCATATATCACACCGTGGAATACTGTACACCCCAAAAGGTTTCTGTATTATTGACATGGAACAATCAAAATTATAAACCAGTAATGTATAAAATCATTTATCTGTGAAAAAATTTCAGATTCTAAAATACATATGCATTCATAAGGGATATAGTGTCTAGTGACTTATCTAGAAGGCTATCCAACAAACTGTCAAAATTCTGTGGAAAATGGTAGGAGAAAAAGAATTACAAAAGTGGCATTTAATTTCTTCTCCCTACATTTATTGGGTAATGAAATATATTTTTTAATGTTTGTAATCCAGTAAATTTCACTTGTAGAAACTTATTCTAGGAAATGCTCTAAAATCTTGAAAGGTTTTACGTCTGAGGACTTTCATAAGTGTGATTTTATAACAGTGAAACCATGGCAACAACCCATATGTAACCGACCTGTAAGTTGATAACAGTAAGTCCGCAGCACATAATGCTCTGCAAGCCATTAAGACACTTAGAAAAAAAAACATAAAAAAATCATGGACAAATACTTACATTATAGAGTTAGTTTGGAAAAAAGAGAAAACTATATAATATGACCAATTACTTCAAAATTTCCCTTCACTGGCATAGGGCTTTAGAGGTTTCATGGGGGAAGGTCATTATTTATAGCTTGCAAATTGTAGACTTCCTAATCAAACAATTCTTAAATTTACAGCTTCAAGAATGTTTTAAAAAACAGGAGAAAATGTAACGTGTGTCACATGAAATCCTACATAATCAAAGAATATATTTAAAATAATGAGTTCAACCTTCTACTGGAATTAAGTGTTTTTTTTTCTTTTAATCAGTAGCCAGATTAATTAAGCTGAATTTTCCTTTTCACACCCTCTCTGTTAGATCTGTAGGGAGAAATATACCCAAATTATACCCAAAGAAATACCCCCAAAAGGCTAATCATAGGCGGAAGAGTGAAGAAAAAAGCCTGGATAACTCACAGGCCAGAGAATGAGCTCCTGATTAAAGCGGTGGGCTCTAAGGCCCCCAGCACTTTTAAAATAAATTTCTAATTGTCCTAGATGTTTTAATGTTATATCTCAGTTTAGAAAAGTACCGAATTACTTCCACAAATTGCCAGCTTCCACAGATGTTACCTTTAATGCTACGAGCAACATACACGTGGCAGAGAACATAAACAGATATTTTAACCCTTAGCTCTAGACAAGATTGTTAATATAAAGTTTAATTACAGAGCCAGAGAGATTTACCTTTGAAAGGTGACTCCATTTTGAATAGCCCTACAATTTAGATAAACCAAAGTGTTTTTTAACTAATAACAGACCAAAATAAAATAAATAAATGGATGCAAGCCTTACCATGAGAAATGAAAAATAGTGGCAGATCTTTTCAAATCAAAGTAAAGCAAAGAATTGGAAGACTCACATAATTTTGTCTTATTTTGGACCTGCCTGCCTCCACTTTTCCCACAACTAATTACGTCAAGAATGGAAGGCAAATGTGCATTTTTTTTCCCCTAAATTATGTTTTTTCTAATTATATTGTTTAAGGTTCTCAGACCTTAAACTAGTAGTCTGTCTAATCTTTGTGGTCTCAGTGCCTGGCATAGCGCCCAGCTCCGTGCCTGGCTACAGGCACTCAGTAAATCATGAAGTGGAAGAGATTTGCGTGGGGACCGTTCATCTGTTGTTTGGACATGTTCACCCTGGGCTTAGTCATTCCCAGTTGGCTTGGAGAGATGAGCTCCCTACCCCTTGACTAAGTTCCCTGAACTTGTGGTCTTTGACTAGGGGTCCTGAGTGAAGGCCTGGGTCATTGCTTTCATTGGCAGAGGGTGAGAGCTGTGAATTAGAGATGTTTCTCAGACCCAGTGACTTGTACTGAGAGAGGAGACCATGGCTGGACCTTCTGCTGATCAATTCCTTTTACTAACGCTGAACTCTCTATAAAACCTAAGCTTTTAACATATCAAAAAGCTACATATACACATATGAAAAACAAAACAAAACATAAAGTTCTCCTGAGATAGGAAGTACAATTTAAGTAAATGGAAAGGAATGCAATTCAAGACAAGTTACCATTTTCACCCTATCAAATTGGCAAAGACTAAAAAGAGGATAATATACATAGCTGGAGAAGGAAGGTGAGATCTTTTTCCCTCAGATGCATTGCTGGTGGGAGTGTTAATGAGGAGAACATTTTTGGAATGCAATTTGGAAAAACAAACCAAATATCTTTAAAAAGAGGATGCCTTTTGATCAGGAATGTCTATTCACTGAAATGTATTCCAAGGAAGTAATGAAAAAGTGTGTTAAGATTTAGCTATAAGGATAACCATTCAAATATTGATTTTAATAGTAAAAAACAAGAAAAATATAAGTGTACAACAGGGAACTGGTTAAATTAACTGGTTAAATTAATTTGACTTAAAACTATGGGCCATTAAAAACATTTACTCCCATGAAAAGCTATCTATGCTCAATATTAATTTTAAAAATAAGTTACTAAACAGTATATAAATTACTATCTCATCTCTATAGACATAGTATGTATGCACAGGCATAGAAAAAGTAAAAATCTAGATATCAAAGTGTTAGCACTATTAACATCTTCGAGTAGTATTGAGAGTAATTGCATTCTCTAATGT
Organism: Camelus ferus; assembly: GCF_009834535.1. Lineage (NCBI taxonomy): Eukaryota > Metazoa > Chordata > Mammalia > Artiodactyla > Camelidae > Camelus > Camelus ferus. The sequence goes on from NC_045720.1 coordinate 29,620,799, forward strand.
TTTTACAAGTAAGTGTGAATTAATCATCTTTTAAGGGCCTTTTAAATAATTTTAAAAATAAAGCTACAATAAAGGAAAAAATTTTAATGAGTTAAATCCATAAAGGTTGATCTCAAACTTTCCACCTTTGAAAGCAATGAAAGTACTCACACACATAAAAACAATATATTTGACGTCAAAAAATTTAAAGCTCTGAACATTTTTTAAATCACAAAATTAAATGATAACCAAAAATTAAGGAAATTATAGCTAGAATTTTGACAAAAGGTGTGTAAAAAGCTCACACAAATCAATAATAAAAATATCATCCGATTCAAAAAAAAAAAAAGAATGAAAAGTGAGAACAGACCACCGTTAACCCATATGGTACACTTGTGCAGAGTGAGAAGGCGCCCTTTTCCCTGATCAGAGGCCTCAGCCCCAAGGTCCCCTCGGCCAGGGCACAGTAACACAACCACATATAGAAGTCCAACGGGATGGAGTAACCGCTTAAGCTAAAGCAATCCCAAAAACAACCATATGTAATAACCAAGGCAAGAGCAAAATCTTTGGGTAAAAAAGAAATATAAATAATCAATCAACATTTGAGAAAATGTTTAACCTCACTAATAATCAGACTGCAAATTAAGACAAAAATATACTCTTTTTTGCCTTTCAAATTGACCCCAAAATTGTAATTCTCATATACTGGTGACAAGATGTGAGAAAGACACTCTCAAACACTGCTGGGAAAAAACATAAAGTTTTACAATCTTCCTAGAAATCATTTTCAAAGTATGTATTAAGAACCTAAAAATATTTATGTCTTTTGTTCTTGTACTTCCAGAAACATATTCTAAAGTAATAATCAGAGATACAAAGATTTATGTAAAAGCATTTAGAGTAATGAAAAAGCAAAAAATACCTTACAAAACTGGAGATGGGAGATTTCATCTTTAAATGCTATGTAGAAGAATACTTACGAGACTAGTAAAATGCAGTAATAGAGCATTAAGTGGAAAATGCAGAATGGCGTGAATGATGTAAAAAGGGGAGGTCATAATTTTTATCTATAACCACTTCTTTTATAACCACATTCATATGCGTGCACAAGTACAATACTGTGAGAAAATACATGAAGTGTTAGGGTCCTGGAATCGTGAGTGACTTTGCTTCTATATACCTTTCTCTAGTTTCCAGTCTTTCCTCATTAACCTATGTTATTTTCATAATTAGAAAAAAAGTCTTCCCAAGAAATGGTGCTTTAAAAAGAAAACATGCAAATGCAAAACTGTATCATAAAATAATTAAAATAAAAATCAGCCTACCCACCCCACGCACTGAAAGCAGTGAGGTAGGTTATTCACAAATGTTTCAAAACTGTGATTTATAAAATAATCCATCAAATACTAAGTACAATAAAAATCTCAGAATCATAAAAACATTTTCCAATTCTTCCATAGTCCAGGAATATTTGGTACAACAACAAAATCTGGTTAGTCCTGAAAGCTCAGAATAGTGTGTTCAGTTTGGTTCACCTGGCCAAGCGTGGGTTATGCTGCAATAGAAAAACAGCCAACTTGTAATTAAACGTGTCCTAGGTATTGACTGCATAGGTATTTCATTGTTTAGGAAGGATCAGAAAGCTAAAAAAAAAAAAAAAAAAGCATGTGGGTCTTTTAAACGAGGAAAAGAGAAGAGAACCAGCAGCCACCGCTAGCCAGTTCAACTGCAGGGTAAAAGAAGTGATAAATGAACTGTGTCCCAAGATTTGTGGGCAAATTCAAAAAGCAAATTTGTGGTTTTGTGTGGTTGAATATAATACAAGCCACACCTTTTAGGCTGTTTATTGAAATTGAACAGAAACACAGAATAAAAAGACAAACCATAGCCCTTCCTCATCTCCCTCCCACAAGCCCTATAAGGATGTGCGCCTTTATTTAGACTTCAAATGTCCAAAGAAGATAAAGATTTTTGAAAATGTAAGGTACAGTATTTGAGATCTGATGAATTTCTGCACAATGAGAAGAAAAGTATGGGGGAAGGGGAGCCAGGTGGTGGGAGAGAAGGGGACAATTCCAAATTTCACTTTTGAATCCACAACCAAAAAGTATACCTGTGAGTTCCTGTTTCACAAACTCTGCATTGAGTCCCACAGCTGTTGCTTCGGTTTTGCTCACGTTAACAAAGTTCATTTCCATTTTTTTACCACCACCCCCTCAACACACACACACTTTTTTTCCCCTGACATATTTTTGGCACCTTAAGTGATTCTGTGAGGCCACTTTCTCCCTCAAGTCCACATCATGTACTTTTTGTTCCCTGCTGTGGATGCTCCTTGGATATGTTGATAAGTAAATAACTTCACGTTTGCGACAAAGCCTCCATTAGAGACGCCTGCAGGAAATCCAGTGATGCAATCTCCTCCAGCTTAACTAACAGACTCCAGCTCGTGTCTGGCATGATCTATGTACCAGCTTGTAGCAGCAGGTAGATGAATCACACACTCGGCCCTCCAGGGAAATGCAAGTCTACGTTATGGAAAACATACATTATTGTTTAAAATAATAATAATAATAATAATAATAATAATAATAATAATAATAATAATAATAATAACAACAACTCAACCCTGCCTACAACTACTTTTTGTTTTTAAAGGAAGTCATGTTCTGGGCTCTCCCTATTCCTCCAAAAGATTAAACACAGCAGGACCCACCACCAAGTCTCTCCCAAGAAGATGCTTGTGGAATCTGAGACGGTAGGCAAGGCAGCTCCGCCTACACAGAATGTTCTCCAAGGGAAACTGCGCAGGCACTTGCAGCATACTGGGTGGATGGAACAGGTTCTCTTCTTCTTAGTCAGTCACCCCCCCTCCCCACCCCTTCCCCCCCCAACCCCCGCCAGAAGCTTCAAGTTATACAAAGGTTGGAAACTCCCACACCTATTTGTGCTATTTTGAAAAATAGTTGGACTTCCTAATTGGGCAAATCTAAAGAGACACGGTGGTTGTGTTACTGACCCAAATCTATACAGGTGAGTGCAGCATAATGCAGAAGACACCCGTGGCATCCCACAGCGAAGCGCATGGCAGCATGCCTGGACCAGGAGGAGGGGAGCAGATAATTTCTACCTGGAACAAGCACACAGGCGGGCTTTTCCATTTTATTTAGGGTATGTGTGTGTTATTTTTAAATGTCTCCATGGCAGAATAACTATTTTTATAAAAACCTTTAAATTTTTCTCTCTAATTACAAAAGCAGTACAAGCTCACTTTAGCAAACCAGAAAAACACAGAGGCACAAATAAGGGACAAAAGTGCCTACAATTTCTCCACGCAAAGAGCAAACCATCGTTAACCTATTGTGGCTTTATTCTTTTACTTTATTTTCTGTGGCTGTGAACATTCCAACATCACACACATCATGAACATTTTTCCTATCATAAATATTTTTCCATAATATGATCTATAATGCTTGCCTAGTATCCAACCATCTCACTGAGCTGTGATTTACTAAACCAGTCCTCTATAACTGGGCACTTGGTGCTTTCCTGATCTTTCCCTTTGAAAAATATTCCTACAATTAACGTCCTTGATTACTTCCTGAAGATAGAGCTCTAAAACTGGAATTCAGGTGTCAGAGGGTAGGCCCATTTCAATCAGTTTTGTCAAACTGCCTTCTGGAAAGTTTGTAATAACTTATAAATCCTCCTAGAAATATATTTTACCCAAACTCAGTTTTGTTCATCTTGGTCAATTTGACAGGGAAACCTGGAGCCTCCCTGTTCTATAACCTGTATTTCTTGGATTATTAATGAATTAAATGTTATTGTATATTTTTTTAACCACTTACGTATAGCTTTTGTGAAGTGTCTACTCCTGTTTGTGGGCCATATTTCTATTGAGACATTTGTCCTTTTTTAAAATGTTTTCAAAACTGTGGAAGATAGACATATTTTTAAAAGTAGCCACCAAGATTCCAAGGCAGCTACAAAATTGTTGTCTGCACACAGGAAGTATAAATGTGCTTAAAGGGGTTGTAACCTATCAAAAGCCCACCAGGGGCATTTGAGAACCTTCCTGGGGCTACATACTGGCTTCAGGGAAAATGGACTTCAGAGACTCTAAACCTTACAACACAATAGGATGCCAGAGAAGGAGATTTTATTCCTGACTGAAATGAATAGTCATTTGTGTTCCCTGAAGTGAAAGAATATATTGCCTTATAACTAAGGTGGAACTGCAGGGGCTGTTCTTAGCTGTGTATTATTTAATACCTTTTCCGAACACTAATTAAACCACTGGTTTGGCAATATTGTTTGAAAATGGATGTCCCTGAATTATGTTTTATTAAGAAGAGGGAAGTGGAGGAGAAGAAGGAGAAGAAAAAAGAAGAAGGAAAGGCGGGGAGGACAAGGCGAGGAGGACAGAGAAACGAGGAGGGGGAGCAGGGGGAGGAGGAGAATGGAGGGGAGGAGGAGAGGAAAGGGGATGAAGAGATGCTGATGGTTTCAGCTCACTAAATTTTATTCAAGATCCCATCCATTCCGATATTGCCCCACTGCCACTCCATGAGCCTGCATGGAGTAAACCACTTCCTGGGCTCTCTCTGGGAAGCAAGTGCTCAGAGTTCTTGCCAGTCCTTTTTATCTGATTTTCTTGAACCTTTTTGTACAAGCCCAGGGAGCCTGTGCAGACGTCCACTAGGTAAACCATTGGTTTTACTGCCTAGCTGCCCTTCTAAATTCTGTGTTGCCCTCCAAATTTCTCCCACTCACCTGACAATTTCTCCCACCCACCTGACGTTTGTTTCTTTGTCATCTTAAACTGCCTTTTATTTTGCTAAAATAAAATGATTGCAGGGGGGTTGGGGGTGGGAGTGGGCAGGGGAGCAGAAGCGGGTCCCACTGTGCCCTGTACCTTCCTACCTTGTTAACATCATCACTCTTTCTGTGAGCGGCCACCAGCCTAGACCCCTCTGGAGGGAGAAAATGAGACAGAATGCTGGGGCAGGTGGTTATCCTCAGAGATCATTTAGTTCAATTTTACTTTACAGATGAAAAATAATGCAAGAAGAACCCTCTGATCTTATGTTAATTATCTCATTGGCAATACAGGAAAGAGGCAAAAGCTACCTTTGTTCCTTGCTTCTTTGAAAAGTTAGATCCAAGAAGTACAGAAAGCAGTTATTTTCTGAGGCTCACTGAACTGAGAACTAAAACCAATGATTTGGAGTGAATGTGGGAAGGAGAGTCTGTTCTAACTAAAGGAAAGGCTGTAGGAATCTTAACCAAGTATTTCATATAGTCATGCTCATATTTTAAGAAGCAAATAAGTAATGTCTCCCCTGTTCCCAATCTCCCTACCAAAAAAAGGCAGTATATTTTTCTAACTAATCAAAACCTAAGATTTTCAATTTGTACTTAGAATGCCAATATGCAATAGACAAGAAAGAATATAAAAGCACTTTTTTTCCTCAAACCCCACCTTTAGCTCCAAATCCTACACGGTTACTCATAGACCGTATGTGATCCCTAAGGCTTGTCCTAGCTCTAGGATCCAAAGCTTCAAGTTAAAATCAGAATCAATTCCCCAGGAGGAGAAATAGCTCACATCGTCCTCCCCTGACTCCAGCCCTGCAGGCAGACACGGTGCTTCTACTACTGAGAAAATGCTGGCAACTCAACAGTGGCAAAGCAGAGATTCTTCCTGCTCCTTTTTTCTTCCTCTCTTTTCTCCATTCTTCTCCCCTTCACTCCAACCTTCCCCCCTTTTCTAAGACCTCGATCTAAATTCAGGAGCCTTAAAAAACAGAGACTCTGACCCTGGGGGGTGAGTTATACGTGTACAGCCAGGATTTGGACGAAAGGCAGGCACGAAAATACAAAGAACCAACAAGCGAATCTTGCTTTCCTTTTCTGCTCTGGAGGGTGTCTGCATTCACACTTGTAAAAAAGCATTTCCTTGGGAGTGAATGTGAAGCCAGATCCCTTTAAAAGTGCTCCCCTCAAAGTTCACTGCCTTGTTCATTACAAAGTAAAATAAGGCTCTTCATCGCCACAGGCAGCGATTGCCTTCCACTGAATGCCCATTCAAATGCACAGTCGATCTCCATAGCCCCGACATACTGTCAAAATGTACATTGAAACCCCCTGGAACGTACCAGCTTTTTTACCACTTTCCGTAGAACTCTATGTACTTGGTGGATATTTTATATAGCAAATCAAAATGTGCTGTTTTTAAAAATAATATTACTTTAATCCTGCTACTCAACCAAAACACATCAATCTAAAACACTTACTTGTCTCCCCTATATAAATGGGGGTGGGAGATTTTTAAAGAGATGCTTTCTTGATTCTATCCCACTTACCCCATTATAGTCCAGTCCTTTTTACCATATACCACTTACAGCACAGAATGTAATTTTCTGGTGATGGATGCATGGATGGATGGATAAATAAAATGGAACCGAGGAACCAGGACTTCTCTAATGGATGGAAATATGCAGGGCAGTTGGAGGGTAGAGTGGATCTAAATTTGAGGCCTAAATTTGACCTGTGAAGCTGTCTGAGGGACTCCCAGGTATATGTTGTTGTTACTAAGCAACCCACTTGTCTTCCTGAGCCAAAACAGAAATTCCTGTTCAGCCTGTTGCTGCTCGCTAAGGAATTTTTCCTGGACAAGTCTGCCAAACTAATCACTGTACGATTTCAGCTTGGACGTACTTCTTGATAATTGAGCAGCAATCCTTGAATACCTTTTGTAAAGGAAGAGAGTGTCGCACCCCAAAGTGAATGCCCGGGATCATGAGTGATAACTCTAATTTAGGATGCGACTTGCCTTATGCCAAGAGGAACTTAACAGTAAACACTTTTCAAGGTGAGACAAGTTGACTTGAATTAGATGGGGTAGCATCTGCTATCATCATCTTAAGTCGGTTCAGGTCACAAGGGTGGGCTGCTGATATTGTAAGGCTAAGAGAACACAGCACAGTTCACTGACTGAAAGAACACCTAGAATCAGATTCACATTTATCTCTCTGCAAAGAAGATGTGCATTAGTCAGTTCCCACCAAGTGAAGGGGAAAAAATCAGGAAAGTAGCATCAGGACACAGGAAGGAAAGGGGGGGGGGCAATGCATCAAACTAAGAAGGAAATAAGAGAGAGAAATACTATTTAATCAAATTGTTTATTTTTTAACCTGAAATGTATGTCTAGTTGTATCAAAGTCAAAGGAATCAAAGCATTCACTTTAAATTATCTACAGATTTCAAACAAATACTTCTTGGGGTTATTGGGTGTTGTTGCTTAAATGTTTCTATGTTTGACTTTCTTGGCTGTATGTGTAAATTCTCCTTTTGACTTTTCAGAGTTTGGCAGAAATTGCTAGATACAGCTCTTCGTCACTGCTCCAGCACTACTGCTTTTAATCTTCCTTAAATCAGACGGCACCGGGTCCTTTTGGGTGGCCTAGTCTCTGCAGTCAGTTTAAAACAGGATCTAGTCACAGACCAACAGATGGTCCAGTACCATCTTCTCAAGGTAATGCTTAAAGCTACCATCAGCCCTAGAAATGAAGCTGTGACCATCATCCCATTAAATATTTCACCAAGGACCAACATCATATCGGACAGATCGGCGCTCTTTATCTTTGACTTTGTGCTACAACATAGAATCTAAATTCAGTGAAATAACTGTGCCCAGAAAAACGAACACTAATTTTATGATCTATTGTGAAACTCTAGAGGGACAAGGCTGGCCTTCTAACTCCAACCCAGCTCCCTAGTGAGTGGAATCTGGCCGAAAATCTGAGCTTGACCTTTTAGCTCTGGGCCTGACAGAAGCCCACGTGGGTGACATCACTCCAAATCAGGTGTTTAGCAGCTCTGGAAATATATGGCCTGTTAAAAGGACCCCATTCTTCTAGAAGGGGCAAAACAATAAAAGGAAATGATACTGGGAGAAGGTCTAAGAATTCTTGAACCCAAGTTAAAATAATATCCAAAGCTGCTCATCCAGAGGCCGCGTAACGAACGTAGAATAAAGCCCACAGGTTTCATTTCACTTACACGCTGGATATACACCTGGGAAGCTGCATATAAATTGAATTTATTATGTGAAGTACTCACTCAAAGCGTTACTTCACTAACTAACCCGGTGCAGATGCCCGACCCCTCTCCAGAGAGAATCTTGATCCCACAGCTCTAGGGTGGAGCCCAGGGATTTGTAGTTTTACCAAGTGCCTCAGGTGACATTTTTGTAATCAGATGAGTTTGCTTTGCAGCGATTTAACGAATTCCTATGAAGATTCCTATTACTAAGTATATACATAATTATCTTCAACGTTTAATTTAATCAACATAGACTTTCATAGTCTTGTCTTATTTTTCAGTAGGTTAACTTTGCCTATAAATTAGTTTACTTCATTGATGATGAAAAACTAAGCAAAGCACACTGTTTGCAGTGTCTCACTTTCATAAAACAGCGGACTGGTCTGTTTTCTGATGAATACAAGTTTGCAGAAATTGAATGAGGGCCAGAGAAAGGAAGAGCAAGCCTTATTTTGCTGGAGACTAATCTAAAGATAGCCACGGAGGGTGGCAAGTTAAATTCAGAGGCTCAGAGAGGTGGGAGTGTCAGAGCAAACACCATGGGTACTTGGTCCCTCTCCTTCAGTTCTAATTCTCAAGGGTCATCGATTATGTGTGCATTTTTTTTCACCTCTAAATTAAGAAGCGTGCAAGATTTAATCCATTGTTGGGAAGAGAACACTAGACCCTAGCCATTTAAACTGGTGATACTCGGGGAAGGACAAGACTGACACTATTAGCTGATTCTTTATTTACTCACCTCTTGATACCAAGACAATTTATAAGTATAATGTCTGTTTTTGAGTGTACAAATGTCTGGACTATTGTGTAGAGAATTGACTATGTTAGTTTACTTAAAGGGACCACTATTTCTCTACCTCTCTGATTCATCCACACTGGGCTCCTTCCTGACTTTGGAATATGCTAAGCACTCTTCCCAAAGAGCAGGGCCTTCGCACCTGCTCTTCCATCTGCCTGTAACATTCTTATCCCAAGAATCCCAAGTACCAAGTCTTGATCTCTCACTTCAGGTTTCTGTTCAAATGTCATCTTATCAAAGAGGCCATCCCTGACCATCTTACATAAACTAATTCCCCATTATTCTCAACTCCTTTAGCCTGCTTTGCTTTCCTTTGTAGTGTTTATCACCGTCTAACTTGTTATGTATTTACTTTATTATCCACTCTGTTTCCTGATACTACAACAGTAGCACCACAATGGCAGGGAGTTTGTTCTATTTGCTAATAAATCTCAACACTAGGATCGATGCTCAGTAAGAGGAGCATTCAAGACATATTTGTTGAATAAATGAGTGAATTTTTTTAGTGGTTTAAGGAAGATATGATCAACTCAGTATTTGTGATCTTACTTTATTTAGCCAAATGGAAACATATACATTTATAAAACTAAAGAGTTGAAAGCTTAATTAAAATGTTTCATCCCATTACTTTAAAGGCTATCCACAAGAGAGACCTGTAACTTTGGGTATTTCCTGTTTCCTTTCTAGAATAATGGCTGGACTCCTTTAGATAAAACACACAGAATGACTAAAGATTATTGTTCTTAGGCAAAAGTGGGGTGGGCAGGGAGAAGGGGGCTTGATATAATGCCTGTTGATGTCTCCTCTTCCACTAGACTGTAAGCCCCTTGAGGACGTAGCCCATCTTCTGCATCTTTTTATTCTCCTATAATATCTGTCTTAATGTGTTGCAAATGGTAGGTAATCCGAAAACACATATATGTAATGGAAAACACCTGTGGGTTTCAAATAAATCATATATACATATATTCTGAATATTCTGGCAGTAAAATAAGAGTTTCTAAATCCATCATTGTGCTGCTAGAATACACATGCTTGTTGACAAAGATCATAAAACTTCATAAAATGTTAGAAAGGGGGGGTAGAAAAATTTTAATTATGTATAAAGACAAACTGTCCTAAAAACACTTTGTGTTAAAGAGTGATAGCATCGACACTGCAGAACATAAAAAGCAGATCATTTCAATATGAAAAGTTCATAGCCATAAAAAAGATGATGCTACTTTAGTCCAGACTTGCTAACTGGAATTATCTTCGTATGCTATCCAAAAGCTCACCTACACTTTGATGGGTTTATACAATTAAAAAAAAAAATCCTGTGTGTATTCTTTTAGGTTAGCTTCAGAAAATACAGACAGACCTCCTACGGGGATTTACCGTGAAGCTGATAAAGCTCAAGCTTCTGGACCCAGTGTGCTCTGGCAGGAAGCCCCAGAAACGGGCTCACGTGTTCTTTTTCATAGAGCCCTCACCCTCCCTCCACCTAACACACGCACAACTGCATAAGCTTCAGCTCATAAAACCCGGAACCACCCCGTCAGTCCTCCATTAGAATATTAACACTAAGAACACTAGGCTAGAATTTGCAAAACGATCCAAAAATCATTTATTAATTTCAAGCGTTCCTCAAGAGTCTCAACAAAGAGAAGCAAATTGATTCCAATGGTCTCTTTGGGTATTGTTAGTATTACTTTTCCCAGGATACAAAATGAAGTCTTGGGAAGCATGGATAAAAATTACTTTCACTAAATGTAAGTATACGTAACCCCAGACAGTTATTACCCATGAAAATCAGGCAATGCATTGCATTGAAACTAGACTGCTAGTGTTCAGAACTTACTTACTTTCCTTAAATGTATTTTTAATTGAAGGACAATTCACATTCAATATTATATCAGTTTCAAGTGTACAACATAGTGATTTGATGTATACACATTATGAAATGGTCTGCACAATAAATCTAGTTAGCATCTGCCACCAAAGTTAATACAATATTACTGACTATATTACAACGAATTTTCAATACTAAAGAAACTGTTTCTTGATGCTAAATATAGCTGGTTAAAATAAAAACCGATCCGTTCTCATTCTGAATTCATTTGACTCCTGTTGTATTACAAAACTAGTGGTGCAACCAAACGCTAATTGTGTTATTTCATTAAAGGATTACAATAAGTCATATCCAATATTCACTAGATTTGCAACCATTTTTGACACGAAGATAAAAACAAATCAAAAAAAAAAAGGCTACTATCCCGACTTCTGGTTACTGAAAATTTCAAATTCGAGTAGTGAGTTCTTAAAAGTTACAGAAAGAATCTGGGGCGGGAGTGGAGTAGACTCACACTCACAAGACTCACAATCACACTTCCCCAGCCCTACCCCTGCTCCCGCCCTCTTCCCGTGTTTGTAACACTAGTTCCTGCCCTCCTGAGTGCAGCTCGCAGTTAACTTGCGTTAGTGGGTACAGTGGTACTAAGAACTGGTAGAATTTTTTTTCAAGTGTGACAGCCTGTGCTGTTAGCTACGCCTACCCTACCCGCCGCTTTACTTTGAGGACGGTCCCCTCTGCCCCTGGACAGGTCCGCAGGGCCTTCCCGCTGCCCCCTCAGGGCCCCTCAGTTTGGGACGGGTCCCGGGCCACTTCCCCAGGAGAAGCGCCGGCGGCGCTCGGCCTCCAGGCGTCCCGCCCGTGCCCCGCGGAGACGCCCGGAGGCAGGTCTCCTTGGGGTGGCCACACCGTCAGGGTAAAGCCGCCCGGGAAAGCGGAAAGGTGGCCCCTACGCACTTCCAACAGGACACAGCCCGTTCCCAGCCCAGGACGTGCCCGACAGGAGGGGGAAGGGAGTGTCGCCACCGAATCCCAGGAAAGGCCGCGGGACCCACCTCCGGCTCCCCCTCGCTCCCGCCCTCGGCCCCACCTCCCCCCGCCGGCACAAAGCCCGCCCGGAGGCGGGGGTCAGGCCTGCTGGGAGGCCGCCCGGACAAGACTGGACCCAGGCCCGGCGCCCCGCGGCTCCGGCCGCGCTGGCCACCGAGCCCCGGAGAGTCTGGAGTTTCCGTCCCGGATGGGGCGGACGCGTCCCCCGGCTGGCCCTTCGAGGCGCGGGAAGCCGGGCCCCCGCCTTTCCAGGCGAGAGTCCCCCCTCCCACACACCCCGGGGAGGCCTGGCGCACCCGCGCCGTCCCGCTGGCCACGCCCGAGGTGGCGGCCTCCAACGCTGGGCGCCTGGGCCAGCCGGGCCGCGGAGGCCGTCCGGTCGGGGGTGACTCGTTAAGTTGCAGGCGCCCCTTCGCGCCCCACCAAGGCGCAGACTCTGGCCTCCAACCAACCCCCTAACTTCCAAAAGGCCCTGTCCTCTCGCACCTGCTTAGAGTGGCCAAACAATGCGGGGGCAGGCGGGAGGGGGCTTGGGGGCGGAGAGACCGGGGACAGGCTTGCGTGGGGACGGCGGCGGCCCCCGAGACCCCGACGCCTCGCCTCGCGTCGGGGGAGCACACGCGGCCACGCACACGCACACCCTCCGGCCCAAGTGCGGGAAGATGGCCGTTTCTGCTTCAGGATAAAGGCTCTTTGTTGCGCTCACACAAAAGCCGCCAAGACCCGCTTATCCAGCAGGCCCTCTGGACAAATCGAAGGAAGTCAGCTGAATTTCCAAATGGTCCTAGCAGTCTGAAGCGGTGGGAGCAACTAAACGAGAAGGGGAATAACAGGCCCCCCGCCCTCATCTACCAAAACCTCTGTGAATAGCCAAGAATTCGTCCTGGGAGACCGGGGCTGAGATCATTCGTAAGGGAGGAAGGAAGAAGACCTACTTTTACTATCAAGGCCCACGGGGGTATTAAACATTAACATTCTTGCAGGGTTTCTCCCCTTAACCAGGGGAGAAACATAATATGGAAAAGTCTGGATACACCAAAAAGAGAAAGAAAAAAAAATACCAACAATAGCAACTTAAAAAAAAAAAAACATAACAAACCAGTTGCCATCAGCCCAAAGTGGTAGTAGCAGCAGCCGGCGCGTGTGATCCACTTACTTGTCCGACTCTTGTGACATGTTTGATCCAATGAACTCGCTCCCCTTTTCCTGGAGCCTCAGCCTCTGGTGAAACTGGACTTTCAAGTCTGTGCAGGTGAAGGTGTGTGAGAGCGCCCGAGATGGCAGAACAAGAGCTACAGGTAATTCTGCTTTTCCGTCCCCCCTCACCACTCTCGCTCGCTCGCCCGCTCGCGCCCTCACCTAGCCGGAAAGGTGGGATAAGGGGGGGCCCCTCACATGGGGCCCGAGCTCGGAGGCGGCCGGGCGGCGCGGAGTCCTCCCGGATCGTGGCAATGGGCAGCCACAGAGCAGAAAGTGGCGGACTTGGGCGGCCACAGGTAACTTTCTCGCAAGGAGCTGAATTCTTTCACTAAAGGGTACAAGCCCGAGGGACGAGCTGCGCGGTGATTGGCTGCAGGGCTCCCTCAGGTGAGCTGCCATTGGCAGAGGCGCGCTCAGGTAAGGCCCTTCTCCAAGTGCAGGTAACTCACTCCGAAGTTTACCTGAGTGGAGCGGCCGCACGTCTGCAGCCCTGCGGCAGCCCGTGGGAGCTGAGGGTCAGTGCTTCGAGCAGACTGCATGCTACATTTCCTTTCTTCCCGGAGGCCGGCTCGGGCCGGGGGTTGGGAGCTGAGGGGCATGGAGAGACAGAAGTTAACCAGGAAAAAAAGCAGCACGTCTAACCACTAGGGATTGTGGGTCGAACGGAAGGACTAGGGAAAACTGAATTCGGGTATCCCAAGCCAACCGGAATCAAATCGCAGCACATGCCCAAGGCTTTTAATACCCACATTAGGAGGACAGCTTGACGGTGTCAGAAGAGTAGGGGACTGAAGTTTACGTTGTGCTCAGAGAGAGGGAAACACAGAGATCGCCGAATCTATTATATAATTGCATTTTTAACATCCTTGTCCACAACAAATACTTTTCGCATCCAGATGTGTAAAAGAGCTGGTAGATTGCTACTTTTACAAATAAGTCAGCATCCTTTTTGTGAGCTGGGCGGATGGGGAGTGCTGTGGTTTTGATGGAGTGAAGAAATTTAGTTGAACAGACACTAAAATGGCTCAGGTGTACCTCTTCCATCCCAGTTCTGCAGCCTGGGATTCCAGAGGCTGGAATCCTCAAACCGCTGAATCCCTCCCATAAACCTCTTGTCATTTGACGTTTCCAGGCAGGCATCAACATTTACACTGTAATTCAATAGAAGCAGCAACTACAAAGGTGCTTTATCCTTCCAGCTTAATATGGTTGCTACGGAAACAATTCAGGATGAAACTGACTTTTTTTGTAGTTTAATTTCTCCTGGATGGAAACAACACAAATTGCAAACGTATAATTTATAACTACTGCTCCCAACCAGTATTTGTGGAAGTTCTGACAGGAATCTAGCCCATGAATGTGAATTGTAGAAACACGGAGGGCATGGAAAGTTTATCATAATTTATTTCAAGTTAATACTACATTGACAGAGATCATAGAACTCCTATTTTAATCTGTAGGGATCAGATATTTCCTGAAAATTACATTATGAGACAAAGTTTGGCTAGTTCATGTACTATTCTTAACAAGTGAGTTTCAAATTTTTTTTCACTTTTTTAAAGACAACGTAAACACACACTTTTTTAAAATTTATTTTTTTTTATTTTGGGGAGAGGTCATTAGGTCTATTTGTTTATTTATTTACTATTAGGTTTGTTTTTCTTTTAATGGACATACTTGGGATTGAACTCAGGACCTTGTGCATGCTAAGCATGTGCTTTACCACTTAAGCTATAGCCTCCCCTCTACACACTTACTTTTAAAGCTCATACAATACTATATAAGATAATGCAGTACCCACCTCTTCTGCCTTCTTAACCTCATGTCTAGAGGCTACGACATTCCACTTTTAGCTGTCTATTCTGTCATTTACCTTCCTCTTTCTAAATAATTTACACCACTGTCTCTTGATTTATCAGTTTAGATGTTGTGCTTTAACCACCTGTTGCCTTAGGTAAAGATTTAACTCATTCAAACTCCCTCCAGTTTCATCTTCCACCATTTTGCAGCATAACTCTTTCACAGGTTAGGAGTAGCCAGTAGTCAGTGTCTGTGCAAATACTAGTCAAAACAGAGCCAAACAAGTGTACTGTGGTAGCTTTCTTACTTATAAAAATCTTTTATCTGTTTACTTAGTTTGTGATGTTTCTGACGTGGTATTTTTTCTACAACATATCTATTAAATGACTATCACATTTATCTTCCAAATGATCAGTCAGTTCCATTTTCTCCCCTCTGGAAACATCCGTCCAAAAGTCCACTGCCCTTCCTTTCCAATGGAGATGAGCTCCTCTCTGCACCTGCTACTCAGTTGCCATCCTGGGACCGTCCTTCATCTCGAGAATATGAACCTCGTTTCTGTCCTGTGCCTTCTTTCTTGATTTGCTGCTTCATTTTCCATGGCATATGTTCCAGTAATAGCCCAAGAATGAATACAGAATGTAAAACTTAAAATGTCTTCATTCAACTCTAACTTTCTTTTCAACTCTTACTTTTAAAAAGAGCTTGACCAAGTTTAGAATTCTAAGTTGAAATTTTTTCATTCATAAGTTCATAAAAATTGCGCTTTTATCTTCTAGAGTCCAGCATTGCTGCTGAGAATTCTAATGCCATCCTGATCCCCATTCTTTTGTGACCTGGAATCTTTCTTTTGGAAGCATAGAATAATCTCTTTATTTCTAATATTCTGAGATTTAATCATGTTGGAGGCTTTCTTCAAATGCTTGCAGACTTTTGACTCTCCGTTCATACTTAAGAATGAGCTCATAAAACCCCACTGAAAACTACGTATCGGGGTGGGAGGGTGTGGGCTTGCTCATTGGTGGGCTTGCTGTGTGGTTATCAGGTTAAAAGTTCATCTTTCCTTAGGAAATTCCCCCAAAGGTCAGAAACTAGAGGTCTTTTCTACCAGGCTCTTCAGCTTCTCAAGAGAAAAATCTACAACCTCTTGCCTGAGGGAACATTCACCTGCCTGCCAGTATTCTGGAGGCAGTTCAAGAGAAGGGGTCCAGAGAAGTCACTGCTTAGTATGCAGAATTTTTCATTCTTTTCTTTCCTGTAGGTGCCTTACTCCTGACCTCCTTTGTGCCTCCTGCACAAGCCTCTCTCTTGTTTCTCCTGCTGGAGTGGTAATTACTTGGCTGCGGGAAGTGGGACAGAGGACCCAAGGATCTAACAATTCTAGATACCCACATTTGCTCAGCTCCAGGCCTCTCTCCTCTCCCTCACTTCTGGAATCCTGAGCCTTTCATCAGCATCTCTCTCTGATGATCTCTGGCATTTCAATGACACAGGCCAATCCGGGATTTTACAGAATAATCTCTTGGGCTGTTTCTGTACTGACCCCTAGGACAACGTTAGAGTGTAGCTTCTCTTGTTCTATTAAACTTGTTTCCACACTTTCATCCGTCCCATCTTCCAGCATTATGTCGAAATATATCTTTTGCCAATGATCCCTCCTGCATCTTCTTTGTCCCTGTGAATTTATCCTTTTATGTCCCTTTACTGTGCTTTTCAGGAGACAATGAAGATAAACAAATTTGGGTCAATCTGCCATCTTTAATCTGAAGCCATTTCCAAAATTATCCAGAAACTTTTACCAAACTATCCCAAATTTGTTTGTGCAAACAAAACCACAATTTATGGGAACACCTTTCTTTTTCTTTTTTTTTTTTTTTTTGATCAGTGGTGGCCAAGAATCCTTTCTTCTTCTCCAATACCTAACAACTCAGCTTTGATTGCATCCCATAGTATCCCCTGATTGGCTACCTACTTCTAAATTGATTGGTTGGATTGTGAAGGAGAAGACCCTCATGGATAATTTTATATTGTCAACCAGGAAATTACCTCCATTACCCCATTGCTTTGATTCTTTTGGCAAAGAGTTGTAAATGAATATGAAAACTCTTCCACACCCATCATGAGAATGTACTCTCTCTCCAAACGTCTTTCTCCATAAACACTTAAGTGCAGCATTGGTTCCCAAAGTGTGGTCCTGAGTGGACCGTCAACATCAGGTCACCTGGGAACTTGTGGGAACGCAAATTCATCAACTCACCCCTGGCCTCAAGAAACTCAAAAAAGTAGACAGCAGTCTGTGTTTCTAACAAGCCTTCCAGGTGTTTCTGATGCACATTCGAGTTTGAAACACACCAGTACAGCCTTCTGACTGTAGGAGGAAGTAGCACATCTTTAGCCATTGAAAGCCATCATGTTAAATTGTACTGTACGTGGAGTTTTCCAACAACTTTCAACAACCATGGGATAAGTAATGGATTTTACCTGTCTGAATTATTTCATTCCCAACCTTGTGATTGCTTTTATAATGGTTGACCACTGTCCTCCATTGGAGCAGTTAGTGTTTAAAAAAAAAAAAAAAAAAAAGCCTGTGATCTGCTACAGTATTCATCATAGATATAGGAGTTTCAGCACAGTTTAGAGTTTGATGGTTATTTTAGGTGGCAGCAACAAAGTAAAATGTCATATAAAAAGCTAGTGATAAGAGAGTACTATTTTTAGACTGAATTATTTCATTTATGAGATTAAAGTTTTAGTTCAATTCCCAGAAAAGAAAAATAGTATTGTTTATTTCTATTATCATTTTAGTGGTGGTCTTTAGCATCTATTATGATGGTCAATCCCATTTTCCTAAAGTAAAACTTGAGGGTTTGATGCTGAATTGTCAGTTTATTATGGTAAGTCTTTTATAATGAGACTGGGGGAGAAGAATGCCACTTTTGTGGCATCCGGGCAGAAATACCAAGTTTTATAGGGCTACACATCGATCAGGTGAGTCTCCCTGCTGCTTGTTCACCCACTATATGTTATACACAAGGCCACTAACGCAGGTCTGTCATTGAATCTACTGTGGAGCCAATGGCAGGTAACACCTCCTCGGTTGTTTTGCCCCATAAAAACACTAAGTTGTTCGACTCGGCTGTTATCCCCAAGAAGAAACCTGGAGAAGAATGAAATGTACCTGGATGCCTGAATTTGAAATCAACATAGAGACATGTAACTTAACCAACTAAGCATTAAATGGGACGTCTCTTCCAGTTTGGGGCTGCTTCTGTTTTTCATAGTTGCATGCATATGTGTATTTGCGTTGATACTTGGTGTTTTCCTGAAAGTTCTGGAACTAGCAATGTGGAATTCAGCTAGTAGCCTGAGGTTTGCATATCTCCTTCAGGGTAGTGAAAGTTTCTGTTTCTTGGGCTAGCTATTGGCAACTCTTCAACAGAAAGCATGGTCTTGTTAAAACATAGTGCATTGAATACATATCTTTATCTCCACTTCTTCCTAAAGTCCCACTGATGGAAGAATAAGAGAGGAGATGAGAAGGTTAAAAATGACAATAAAATTTGGAAAGTGGGGGAAAAAGTGGAAAGTGACTAAAGGAGTAGAAACTGATTCTGTTGAGCTGAGAAGGATGAACGTGAGCATCTGTAGGCTCTGAGGATGGAGTCTGCTTAGCCTAGACAACCTCATAAAGGCACAGAAAATTGAGTTTCCAATTTATCATTGAGGGTGGGAGTGAGTGGTAGGGCTGAAACCAGAGAGAATGAGTCAAAATCTTGCTTCAAAGCTTTCAGACCCCGTAGCTCCCCACACCCACCCAGCATAACCAAGCTCCTATCTGTATTATTTTGCTAGGGCTGCTGTAACAAAGTACCACGGATTGTGTGGATTAAACAACAGAAGTGTATTTTCTCACAGTTCTGGAGGCTAAAAGTCCAAGATCAAGGTTTCGGCGGGGTTGTTTTCATTCTGAGGCCTCTCTGCTTGGCTTACAGGTGGCAGTCACTGGCTATACCCTCACATAGCCTTTCCACAGTAAGCATGCTCATCTATGTCCTAATCTTCTCTTCTTAAAGGGGCACTAGTGATATTGGATTAGGGCCCACCCATATGACCTCATGTTGTCTTAACTGCCTCTTTAAAAGCCCTATCTCCAAATACAGTCCCATTCAGAAGTAAAGCATGCCTCAGAGATATTGTGGGTTCAGTTCCAGATCACCTCAATAAAGCTAGTATTTCAATAAAGTGAGTCATACAAATTTTTTGGTTTCCCAGCACATATAAAAGCTATGTTTACACTACACTATAGTCTATTAAGTGTGCAACAGCATTGTGTCTGAAAAAACAATGTGCATACCCTAATTAAAAAATACTTTATTGCTAAAATATGCTAACTATCATCTGAGCCTTCATCAAGCAGTAATCCTTTTGCTGGCAGAGAGTCTTGCCTGAATGTTGATGGCTGCTAACTGATCAGGGTAGTGGTTCTTAAAGGCTGGGATGGCTATGACAATTTCTTAAAATAAAACAACAATGAAGTTTGCCACATCAGTGACTCTTCCATTCATGAACAATTTCTGTATAGCATGCAATGCTGTGTGATAGCATTTTACCCACAGTAGAACTTCTTTCAGAATTGGAGTCAATCTCTCAAACCCTGACACTGCTTTATCAACTAAGTGTATGTCGTATTCTAAATCCTTTATTGTCATTTAAACAGTCTTCACAGCATCTTCACCAGGAGCAGATTCCACCTCAAGAAAACCCTTTCTTTGCCCATCCTTAAGAAGCAACTCCGCATTCATGACAGTTTTATCATGAGATGAGATCGCAGCAATTCAGTCACATCACCAGGCTCCACTTCTAATTCTAGTTCCCTCGCTATATCTGCAGTTACTTCCTCCACTGAAATCTTAACCCCCTCCAAATCATCCATAAGGATTGGAATCAACTTCTTCAGAGATCCTGTTAATGTTGATATTTTGACCTCTTCCCATGAATCACAAATGTTCTTAATGGCGTCTAGAATGATGAATCCTTTCCTGAAGGTTTATCATTTAGTTTGCCCAGATCCATCAGATGAATCACTATCTGTGGCAGCTACAGCCTTATGAAATCTCTTTCTTACATAGTAAGACTTGAAAGTTGAAATAACTTCTTGATCCCTGGGATGTTGTGTTAGCAGGTATGAAAATAACATTCATCTCATTGTCCATCTCTATCAGAGCTCTTGGGTGACCAGGTACATTGTCAATGAGCTTCAATATTTTGAAAGGAATCTTTTTTTCTGAGCAGTAGGTCTCAACAGTGGATTTAAAACATTCAGTAAACCATGTTTTAAACACAAGTGCTGTCATCCAGGCTTTGTTGTTCCATTTATAGAGCACAGGCAGAGTAGATTTAGTGTAATTCTTAAGGGCCTTAGGATTTTTCGAATGGTAATACATTGGCTTCAACTTCAAATCACCAGCTGCATCAGCCCCTAACAAGAGAGTCAGGCTGTCCTTTGAAGCTTTGAAGTCAGGCATTGGCTTCTCCTCTCTAGTTACAAAAGTTCTAGATGGCATCTTCTTCCAATATAAGACCTTTTTGTCTACATTGAAAATCTGATGTTTAGCGCAGCCACCTTCGTTCATGATCTGAGCCCAATCTTCTTCTGGATGACTTACTCCAGTTTGTGCATCAGCAGTTGCCGCTTCACCCTGCACGTGTATGTTATGGAGATGGCTTCTTTCCTTAAACCTCATGAACCAACTCTGCTAGCTTCAAACTTTCCTTCTGCAGCTTACTCACCTCCCTCAGCCTTCATAGAATTGAAGAAAGTTAGGACCTTGCTCTGGATTAAGCTTTGTTTTAAGAGAATGTTGTGGCTGGTTTGATCTTTTATCCAGACCACTAAAATGTTCTCCGTATCAGCAATAAGTTTGTTTCACTTTCTTATCATTTATGTGTTCACTGGAATCACACTGTTTCATTTCCTTCAAGAACTTTCTCTTTGCATTAACAGCTTGGCTAACTCGTTGGCATAAGAGGCCTAGCTTTTGGCCCTACTCGGCTTTCTACATGCCTTCCTCACTGAGCTTAATTGTTTTTAGCTTTTGATTCAGAGTGAGAGAAGTGTGACTATTCCTTTCACTTGAACACTTAGAGGCCGTTACAGGGCTATTAACTGGCTTAATAGCAATATTGTTGTGTCTCAGGGGATAGCAGGGAGAGGGGCGGGCTGAGGAGAGGGGGAGAGATGAGGGCACGGCCAGTCAGTGGAATAGTCAGAATGCACACAACATTTATCAATTTAGTTTGCTGTCATATGTGGGCACAGTTCATGATGCCCCAAAACAATTACAATAGTAACATCAAAGCTCACTTACCACAGATTACTATAACAAATATATTAATAATGAAACAATTTGAAATAATAGGAAAATTATCAAAATGTGACACAGAGACATGAAGTGAACAAATGTTGGAAAAATTGTGCCGACAGACTTGTTTGATGCAAGTTTGCCACAAACCTTCAATTTGTGAAAAACACAATCCGTGCAAAGCACGATAAAGCAAAGTGCTGTAAAACGAGATACGCCTCTGAATTTAGGGGAGGCACCATTCAGCACATAACACCATCCCTCGTCTATGCTGGCAGCAGACAGAAGTACATGCTAGTCAGATTGAACCAGGAAGACTGCAGGCTGGGGCACATCGAGGGAATCATCAAACCATCAGGAGTGAGGCACTGGACCTATAACAAGGAGAGTAAGTGAATGCCATATGCTAATCAGTGAGATACCATCTCCTGGCTTCCTCCACCCAGCTCAGGGAGCCAGGAATCATGGGTACCACCACCACCCATGCCTCTCCTTAAGGTAGAGATCAGAGGATCTTTCTTTGGCTAAATTATAAGATTCTAGAGAAAAGATCTACAGATACCCATGTGGGTGTTTCCCAATCAAAAAGAGAGAGCAGTAAGAGAGAAAAAAGGAAGAGCGGGAGGGAAGGAAGGAAGAAAGAAGCCTATTCTCTACCAAATCTCCTTTCAACAAAGTCCATCAGTCAACAAGTCCCACCCTCACACATAGAGCTTCTAAGAAGCTTTTTATGCCATAGTCTTAAATATAGATATGAGGTCAGGGGTCACCAGACACTTGAGAAAAGCCTCCAAAATAAAATATAAAGAGCGGGACAAAAATGTAACTAAAAGAGTGATTTTGAGGAAAACAGAGGGTCCAAGGATGGGCTAAAGATTCTATAATTAAAATATAAGAAGATATTGCATTCATGAAACAGGAACAGCATACCATTTAAAAGCAATAAAGCAACTATCAGAGAATCAAAAAGGGCTTGTGGACATTAAAATATAAAAGCTGAAATAGAGCCTTTCATGGTGTACTTTTGAAGATAGAATCTAGGAAACCTCCCAGAAAGTAGAACAAACAAACAAACAAACAAACAAACAAAAACCACCACCAAAATAGAGAGTAAAAGGGAAAAAAAAAAAAAGAGAATTGCAGGATCAGTTAAGAAGGTCTAATATGTGACTAAGAGGTGTTTCAGAGAAAGAGAATGGAAAGAATGTTGGGAAGAGAATTATCAGAGAAAAAAATTAAATGTGGTATTTAAGAATTCAAGTATTATTAAATCTTCTGATCAGCACAGTGGATTCTAAAAATTGAAGCAATTATCATAGGATTTCTGGGCTGATCTTTCCGGTCTAGATGAAAGAGATGAAAATAAAATGAAGCAAACAAAGATGAAATTGCTGAGATGCAAAAGATCAAGAATCAGAATGTGTTAGCTCACTCAACAACACTGCCAGCTTGAAGATGTTGGTGGGGGAAAATGCCTTTATATACTGAATTATATGCCTAGAAAAGTTATTGTTGAAGTATAAAAGTAGAATAAAAATCAATTCCAGAAATGCAAGTTCTAAAAACTGCCTCTCTTGCACCCTTTCTCAGAAAGATATTAGACAATGTGCTCCATTAAGACTTGGAGGAACAGAAAGAACCAAGAGAGAGATAGTCTTAAGATTCAGAAAAGAGAGGAGGCAACAGAGGAGAAAGTTTGAGGGATGTCAGAGAAATGATGACTTTTTTGCTAGTTTAGAGAATAACTAAACTCTGTCTTTCAGCAGAAGTCTCTGGGTTATGGGGGGTGGTGGTGGGAGGTTGAATCCTACTATTAATTTTAACACTGTGGAAAATTATATTGAGACACTCGTTAAGGATGTGGAAAGTGTTAGGAATAGGTACAGAGAAAACTAAGCAAATATTTAGCATTCAATGGCTCCAGGGGGCAGAAGGGAAGATTGTATAAGAATGGAAGTATTATCAAATTAATCTTACTACATAATTGGCTCAACAGTGAATGATGTTCATATGATCATAATAGTAGAATTACTGAATGATAATTGACTTAAAACTGGAAAGATGGAAGGAGGAGGATACTGGGATTGTGTGGGTGAGGAGGATGTGCAAGATTGTGAAAGAGTTAAGTCATCATCTATTGTAACAGAAAGTCTATAGCAGTTTCTGAAAACTCATGGATCAGGAACTAGCAACTAAACATCAGTTAGGAATGCTTTGGGCGGCCAATAATGTCAAGGCTGATTAACAGTAGTTTAGAAAAATAAGATTTAGTTTTCTCTCATTTAAAAAAAATGGTCTGAAAGTTGGCAGCCACTTGCTTTGGTCCTGACACTCAGTTCTGGCATCTCTTAGATTCTCTTGGCCTTTTTCAGGTGGACACAAGATAATCCCTTCAATGTTAGCCATTACATCTCTGCTTAAGGCAGTAAGAAGGGGGAGAGGGTCAGGCTAGCTTCACCCAAATCATTTATGGGGAAAGCAGTGCCAGCACTAACTTGGGAGCCTCCTGCATGCCTTCATCTCATTGGCCAGAAATTGGTCACAGAAGTGTGTTCTGGGTTAGCCAGTCAGCATACTATTTAGAAACATGGAGGTAAATGCTAGAATTTGGAGAAGAAAGCTCCAATAATGAAAAAATGTTACCCCTTAGGAGTGGGATTGGAAAGTAGGGAGAAGTGAGGCATGGATTGATATTTTTCAATAATATGAACTAGTATTATTTTCAATATTAGTACTCCAGGTAATTATTTGACTTTTAAAACTATATATAGTTTTATACACATATGTGGCTTATAAACACATATAAACATATATTTGCAATTTTGATCAAATAAAAGTAATCTTGAAAATAAAAGTACAATTGCAATGTTCCCTCTTTTTTCTAAATTTAATTTTATTAAAGTATAGTCGATTTTCAATGTTGTATTAGTTTCAGGTGTACAGCAAAATGATTCGGAGATATATATATTCTTTTTCAGACTCTTTTCCTTTATAGGTTATTACAAGGCATCAAATGTAGTTCTCTGTGCTGTATAGTAGGTCCTTGTTATTTATCTATTTTATAAGGAGTAGTGTGTATAGCAAACATGTGTTCCCTCTTGCCCAAGGTCTTCACATTTGCTATTCTATCCCCCTAAAACCCTTGCTCTCTTTGGCCCTCATCCAACTATCTCCTAACCTTCCTTCAGATTGGTGATCCATCATCTCACCTGCAGAGAAGCATCTTTGGCTCTCCCAGATTAGATACAGGAATATTAGGAAGATACATTTCTCCGTGATTTATTAGTGTAGTAACATGCTCCTCTTCTGAGAACACTTACCACAGTTGTAATTTCATACTTACTTGTGTGGTGTTTGATCATTGACCATTACCCTCCACCAGACTCAACGTTCCAGAGGGGCAGAGACGATATGTATGCTGGCTCGTCACTGTCTCCCCAGCGCTTAACACCATTGCTGGTATTAGGTCAGCAGCTTCGTAACTCTGAGCTCTGGGTCAGTGTCTTTGCAGTTGTCTGCCTCTCACAGTGAAACGTTTCATGTGCTTGCATAACCAAGTTTAAAAGCAGGAAGCAGGTAGACGGGGCATTCACCTTAGGGACGAACATCTTTCCCAGGGTCCCTGATCAGACTTCCCCTTGTATCTTATTGGCCAGAATGGGGTCACATGACCAGTATAGATAAGGAGCTGGATCCGCCTTCCATGAGATCAAGGAATCTTAATATTTGAATAAATATTTAACTCAATATTTAAATAAATCTGGGTTGTCTTAACAAGAAAGTAGTGAGAAAATGGCATTGGGTTAAAAAAATGTCACTAGTGATACCACCATATTAATAGCTTTGTAATACAGATGATAAATTTGATCTTCATAATGTAAGTAGCAGATCTGGGATTCAGATATTTACCTGCCTTATTCCAAAGTCTATCCCATGCCACCTCCTTATTTAAATGTGAAGTTCTTCCTGTATCAAGATGTGGTAGATTAGTCAGGAATGGCTTCACAGAAGAAAAATACCTTAGGCAAGGTCTTGAAGGAAATAACACAAAGTGGGTTGATGGAGTGAATGGGAGGGTGGTTGTGGGGTGTTAGATTAACACCACCCTCTTCATTTTCACTCTTGTATAAAAGTGCTTTTCATGTATCCCATTGATCATCAGAGCATCTCCCTCTATTTTGGGGATTATTATTGCTTTGATGGTCTAAATGAACTGTAAATAAACTGAGGAGAGATGACATTTACCCAAGGGGAAATGCCACAATGAAAGCCCAGAGACCAGGGCCGGGGCTGCAGCAGAGCAGAATGTTCTCTCTGAGATTTTTAATGAGGCATGCTCATTGTTGATGCCTTGATGTACTCTTAAAAATGGCTCAACCTGGAAAAACATATTCAAATAACCTAGTATCGTGAGACTGCCCCTTCCCTGTTTGATAACCTTCAGCAATTCCTCAGGACGCATAGGGCAACCTAATCCATGAACTGAGGTGTTCCTCAGTCTAACTCCAGTTGCCTAAATCCATCTCCTGCTCTTCTGCATAAAAAGGCCAGATTTGAATGTGGCCTGATGTGGGGTCTACAGGGCTACAGACTGGAGGGAGTTGTTACTGTCCAAGGCTTGGGACTCTCTCAAATGACAAGTATAAGCAATGCCATAAAACATGAATGAAAATTGGGAAGTGGATCGAAAATGCTGGAAAGGGTATTTGGAGGGATCTTAATGCTTAAGTGAGCCAAAGGAGAGATTAAAAGTGGGCCATGGGTATAGGATGTCAAGCCAAGAAATATGAGTGAGTAGATGCCAGTTGGGAGCACTGAGATTCAGACAGCAAACAATCTAGGGCAGTCATCTATGGCATTCGCTGCTGGGGATGGTTTGCTTTTATTATCCACCCTGGTTTTGGTACAGCCCCCTTCTTCCCCTGCATCACATGTTGTCAGTTCTTCCTGGGTGGACCTGGCTGAATGCCCTGACCTTTTCCAGGGTACTCGGGAGATAGCAGGCAGGCCTCTGTGTCACGTGCTGGTCCACTTCCCAGTAAACTAAGTTTTAGAGACAACCAGAGCAGTATGTGTTTCACTGTACTTTTTCCATCTCCTGTTGTAGAACTTCAGACAGAGATGTGCATGAGAAGGAGGTGGCTAAGCCTAAGTGACCCAGCCCAGTGGGAAGGGGATTGTCGTGGACTCGGGCACTGGATGCAGAGGTCATGTGAAGGAGGCCATGATTGGTCTCCAAGTAGTAATTTTCCAGATTGGAAGAGAGAAAATTTGCCAGAAAGAGAGCCCTATAGTGTTGCCTAATTTAGATGTCCTCCCTGTTTCTTAGGGCCAGTTGGCATTAGTCATCAGAGAGTGTCTTCAGAATCTGAGCGGCCTGTGTATAGCTCCTTCTGGCTCCTATGAAATGTTAGATGTTAGCGATGCACTAGGGCCTTGCTTTGTAAAGTGTAGCCACAGGTCAGTAATATTGTAATAACCAGGGAGCTTGTTAGAAATACAGACTCTCGGGCCTCCTGAAGTAGATCGACATTTTAACAAGATTGATATGCACGTTAAAGGTACAAGAAGCTGTTTTCTAGGGTTTGGAGATATAGCCATGAGTGAAAGCCATATCTCCTGGGGATTCAGGGCAAAGATGTACAATGGTGGGTAAATTGTAACCAGTGGACCAGTTGTGTTATGGCAGCACAAATTCCTCTTCAGAACTCACCTGGGATTATCAACAGATGGATCTCATTCAATGAACGGTTAATGGGAAACTTCAGGATGAGCTATCAGGTGGTCATCACCTAAATGCATCAATCAACTGTAGCATCACTAAAAGCAGAACAGCCAGATACCGCGGGTCTTCTGAGGTGTTTCACGACAAAGCCTGTGGCACCGCCTTTGGGGTGCTGTTACCTAAAAAATGAAGTTGAATCTAATCAAGCCTCTGGAAACAAGGAAGGGAGGGAAACAAGCTGAAGGACACTCCAAGGAGCCAAACAGACACATCTAGAATGTTGAGGAGCCCGTAGGAAATGGGCTTAGTTACTGCAACAAGTCAATGGCATGAAAAAAAAAACAAACAAAAACGTGGAATGGGAAAAAAAATCCACATTAAAATAGATGTAAAAGACCAACAACTGAATGTAACTTGTGGGCCTGGTCTGGATCTTGATTTGGACAAGGAACATGTTTAAGAAATGTGTATGGGAATCTGGGCATAATAACGTGCTATCTGAAACTGGCTGTAAAAGAATTCAACAGAGGGAAGGGGAGCAATAGATAAAGCCAATGTGGCGACAACTTTCATAACTATTGAATTGGAGTGAATATCTTTGGCAGATACCCCTTAGAGGCCTGCCCGTTTGCCGACCATCAGGAGCAGCAGTGGGTTTCTAAGGTGGCAGATAGATGGTTACTTGTATCATGAAATCTGTTGGATGAGCCTGGGGCCTAGAGCCGATGGAGGGGATTGTTAGGAGATCAGACTGAGGAAAGCAAGTTGATGTCTTTATGCTCTTGGCCATCAGTGCCAGGATGCAGGAGCCATGCCCCAGCTGGCCCAGGGAAGCAGTGGATTCCAAAAGGCAGCCTGGGCTGGTAGTTCCTCAGGTCTCGGTACCAGTGCTTGCCTGGTTTGATAAAAATCTCTGTGCAGGTGGAAGGGTGTGTCACAAATACAGATTCCTGAACCTCACCCCTGGGGATTCTGATTCACTAAGTTAGAGGCTGGGCCAGGAAATGTACATTCTTGACAGGCTCCTGTAGAGATTCCGTGGGCATCCAGGTTGGGGATCCAGAGTTCTAAGTGATTCTCGGTGGGCTGGCCCCTTTATCTCCAAGCCTCGTATGCTCATTCTCTCATCTCTCCCTCCAGGGCCTGCCCATAAACCTGGAACAAATAGGTTATAGATAAGTACCAGGATGTAATGTACATGATAAATATAATTAACACTGTTGTGTGTTATATATGAAAATTATTAAGAGAGTAAATTCTGAGTTCCCATCACAAGGAAAAAAATTTTTCCTATTTCTTTAATGTTATATGTATATGAGATGATGGATTTCACTAAACTTACTGTGATAATCATTTCATGATGTATGTGAGTCAAATCATTACGCTGTATCCCTTAAATTTAAATAGTACTGTATGTCAATCATATCTCAATAAAACTGGAGGGAAAAAATGACACTATCCGTTGAATACAAATTAATAATTGTGATTAAAAAAACATAATTAGACCTGGGATAAATGAGATGATACAGGATAAAAATGTTATCAAACTGGAAAAGAAGCTAGACACTTCAAGAGCTTGTTTTTACATGTGAATCAAGTCAATGAAATTGCTGCAAAATGTGGTTATGAATTTGATGTCAGAGCATGTAAACCTTTTATAGATGACGGCTTTATAAAAGCATCTCTTGAACATAGTAAACGATATCTTTTTGTACTAGCAATTGAGAAACACTGGAGCTCAGCTTGTACAAGATAGGACTTGCAAAATTAGAGGAACAATTTGTTGGGGTCCCCAAAGAGGCTCCCATTAAATTTCACTCCTTTTTTTCACCTAGGTTCTAAACAAGATGAGACACAAAATAAAGATTAAAGATGGAGTCCAAAATGTCATCTTCCCGACTGACAGAGGTACAGTTGAGGTGGTGACTTAATGGGGAACCAAACTGAGCCTACAGCCTGAATCGAGTTCCAGTCCCCACCTGGTCGCAGGCCAGCAAACTGCCACTATGAAAGAGCAAAGGAAAGCCCATGCTGCCTGCAGGCAGGTTCTGTTCAAGGGAATGAAAGACAGCCAGAAGCCAAAACATGTCCAGTTTATCTTCCCAAATTTTCAAATCAGGTAAGTCACTCTAAAGTCACCACAGGTGTCTCCTGTGGCTGAGATCATAGGTCTGAACAGTGCCTTCCAGTTAGCTCTACCAATGCATGATGATGATGAGAATTTATTCTTTTTGGAGGGGGGAGGTAATTAGGTTTATTTGTTTGTTTGTTTATTATTTTAATGGAGGTACTGGGGATTGAACCCAGGACCTTGTGCCTGCTAAGCATGCACTCTACCACTGAGCTATACCCTCCCCCCAATAATGAGAGTTTAGATGGGACCAAAGAATTCTTAGGTGTGACAACTGTGACAGGAAAAGATTTGGTTTTATGTGCTGTCTGGTGTACGCCTACACTGGTGAAACTCACTGTGACCTCTGATGGTGTTCTTGTGAGGGACAGAGCAGTGTCAGGGTTGCTTCTGAGCTCACTCTGTGGTGGTAAGATGTTCTGTGTTCGTGGAACGTGCAGATAGAAGCTGTTGAACTGCAGTACAATGAGGCAGCCCAGGTGTGTGTGCCAGTGTCGGAATACCTAACTCTGTAAGTCTCTTGGGAGTAGTTATCCTAAATATAAAAATAGGCACCTCCATTTGTAAACAGTTGTTTTCGTTATGAAATAGAACTTAAGTAATCTCCCTTAGAAGACTCAGTGGGGAGGACAACTGAGATAGCATTTTGGTGCATAAGGAACCGTGAACGTTCTGTGGTTCTAATGAAAGAGGAATGAATAGCTCCTCTATGTACAGGGGGCCTGGAAGCCTCTTCTCAGCCCTCGAGAATTCATTCTCTAGGTTGGGTTCCCACGGCACGCGGAACTTAAGCTTACATTGGTTGGATTTTGAATTGCAAGCCCATTTGAGCTAATGCATCCGGGAGGACCCAGGGCTCTCACAGAGTCCCAAGACAGGCATGCAGCTGGGTCTCCAAAAAGGGCTGCAGTCGGCAGCTGGGTGGCCACGGAGCCCAGAGCATCCTCTCACTGCCTGTCCTCATGGTTTCTCTCTGATGGTCCTTTCATTCTTTCTTGGCAAACTGCCTCGCTCTGCCGCTCGCCTGCAGGGTGGACAGAAGACTGCTTCCCACTCCACTCAAGTGTTTGTGGTTGAGCCATGTGGAAAAACCAACTCTCTCTCTCAGCCTTTCTCCCAGCCCTTCTCCCTCCCTCCTTCTCTCCATCCCTCCCACCCCTCAGGTTCCCTCTCCATTCCAAGTTCCAAGGAGAAATATATGATTGGCCTAAACTAGATCAGCATTGCCCTGTGGCCCAATCAGTTGTTGCCAGGCAGGCGGGAGCATGCAGGAGAAACAGGTCCCCCCCCCAGCCCCCCACCAACCACCACCACCAGTTTAGAAGGACTGGGCTCATAACCCAAAAGGTGTCCACTAAACATGCTGTAGTAAGTTTGTGAGATTTTCCCCCTGGCTAAACACACAAACATACACAGCACAGCTCTGAAACAAATTATTGACTCACTCCGGTTTCTGTTTTCCAGACTAGCTCAGTGGCCAAGATGTTAGTGAAAGAAATATGTGTGGTAAACTGAATATATGTTTGTTGTATGACTGACTGTGAAAATGCACAGACTCAGGCTGTACTTCCAGGGCAGAACACGCACACACACACCCCACTATGAGTGATGGCCCTCAGGATTCATTTGCAATCAGAAGAAGTTAGCTTTGCCTACTGTAATCAGAATTTCAATGGAAACATAAGGGTAACCAACAGAATCAAGGAGAAATCTGAACATCCAGCCTCAGGAGGGACAGAAACTGGGGCTGCTTTCAGGTTCTCAGTTGATGGTCTCCTTAGGATGCTGTCACACCATTTTCCATCCCTTAGCTCAAAATTCAGATCCCAAGGAGAAGGTATCTAACTGGCCTAGCTCAGGTCACCCAGCCCCCTGCCTCCCACCCCAGAGCCTTGACTGACAGTCCCACCAGATGGCATCCAATGTGACGAGGACAGGGTCCCCACAGCAATACGGGGAAGAGGGGTGTAGCCTAGTAGACAGAGACAGCAGAGGCCACTGCAGGAGCCCTCTGGGCTGTATGTGGTGAGATGGGGGTGGAAATAAGCTGGCTGTTGTCTGGTCTGTCCATACTGTCAAAAAGTCTCTGGGAAGCTCCCTACACAGGCACCTAGGAGAGACAGAGGCCTCCCCCAGCCGTGGCATCTAGCTTGGGCTCCAACCAGGAATGTTGCCTGATGATGTTGCAGGAAGCTCTCCAACATTTCTAAACAGGCTTCTGGGTGGGAATCTGGACCAACATAGCTTTGGATGAGTTTGACTCATCCTTAAACATCCTGGGGCACTTTCCAAATCATGACAACCAAAAAGAAATGCCTTTCCTGGGTCAGCAGGGGAAAACTTGAGCTGGTGCTTAGTTAAGGCTGTCATCAATTTAACCAGCAAGTCACTCACCTGAAGGACCTGGAGGAGATCCTCAGAAGTGTATGGAACGAGCAGTTGCCCTTGAGAGTCTCTCCAGCCCTCTAGATTTGGACATTGCTGGCTGGGTGGTCTTATCTCAAAGGGCACAAAGGTCAAGTCACACACTGTTCATTCCAGATCCTGATTTATTGGACTAAAGCAACTGTCCAGGAGTCCGTGATGACCCCTGTGGCTGCCTCAGCCCGTGTGCCCACCCTGCCCACCGCTGTCCCAGAACGAGGAATGCCTAGCTTGGGACGGATCCATCTCAGTCTCAAGTCATACCCCTGCAAGGCCCCTGAGTGCAGAATCCTATTTGTTTTTTTAAAAAAATCTTTCCTCATGGCATCTTTCCAAAGCATTCAGTCTAGTTTGCATAGAAACAGCAACTCTTTTTGTTTCCTCACTCATATTTCCTTAATTTATGTAGTGCTCAAGTAAATCACTCCCATTGCAAGAGGCATGAACAGGTTGATGACAAACACAACCTGCCCTGACGTGCTCAGCCCTCAGCTGAGGGGGCCCAGGTCTCCTGGAGGACAGCCCCCAGCTGTGGTGGGCTTCCTGCCGATTACACAGAAATATTGACAAGGGATAATTTCAGTTGATAGGGTTTTGGGTGATTTTTTTTTAGGTACTATTTTATAGTTTCTGACATTTGCATGAGTTTATATGACTTTTTAGAATCAAAGAAAAATATATGTTTTCAAAGGGTCTGTATTCACCCCCTCTATATTTTTGGTACTTATTAAAATGGTACAAGAGAGAATTTTCAAGGATTTTGCTAATAAAAGAGATTTGGCAAAGGGACAAAAATTTATTTTTTGATAATGATTGATAGAAGAGAGTCTACCCTGCATTAAGCAAACCTTTACATACAAATGGAAATTGGGATGAGAATTAACCTTTATAAAACCCCCCTTAAACGGGCCAATTAAGATAGGATTGTTTTAGCTACCTTATTTAGTTACCTTAGCATCAAGTATTTTTCTAATTTCTTTTCTTTTTTTTTTTTACTTTTTAGTAATGAAGCTCATTTCAGTAATCCCTATTGGAAAATAGATTACAATAATCACTCATAATCTAACCACTTAACTGTTGTCATTTTTATTTCAAGTTATTTTCTGCCCTAGACCTTCAGACCATTTAATAAGTCTTACCCATTTTAGTCTCAAAACAGGATTCAGAACAGGCCAGGGAGATGGTCTTGTTCCCGTAAGCGAGGTTCGGAGCCCACTCTTGCCTGCTTGGCCAGAGGCTTCTCTGGAGACAAGCTGGCTGTGTCCCTGAGGGACACCTGTACCCTGGGATCACTAAGGGCCACAAAGAAAGACTAAGGTCATTTATTTAGATGATTTTTGTTCTTTGTGTTCTTGTGTGTTTTAAGAACACACAAGATACTTGCTTCATCTCATCTTTCAGACACTGTGTATTGATTACTTCAGGTTCTTGGATCAGAATTTGATGTAAGCATGTGAGATATTTAATCTGCCACTTGGGATCCTGTTTTTAGTGACCTGAATACCCGTTTGGAGAAAATTTACATGAGTTCATTCAACATGAATTTTAAAGTTGTCTACCTTTGTATGGAAATACAAAGCAATCGGAAATAGGCTAAATAATGCCCCCCCATCAATCTTTTTAATTATACCACGCCCCGACTTTTTTTGTTCTGTGACATTTTCTGCAGCTGTTATCAAACCGCAGGACAACTATTTTCATTAGGATAACTTGCTGGCACTTTCCTGTGTTTTAGTCCAGGAAAACTGAAGGGTAGAATTCAAACAGAACCTTGTTTACTTTTTCCACACTTCAGGAACCAGACTAAATTCAGTCCAAAGAACCCTAGGGGGAAAGACAAAAAAAAAGAAAAAAAAATGTTCTTCGTGGTACACAACTGAAATTAGCAAAGAAGACTTTATTTACACTAGACATTATCATCCAATTGAACAGAGGGAAAGCAGTTGTCGATAAGGATAGATAGTTGTCTCAGAGAGCAGCTAGTGATAAGATGTGATCATCAAATGGTGATTTAGAGGCATTTAGACGTTAATAGAGTCGAATTCCTTGAGCTGCCCAATTTTGGCAGACGGAGCATTACATTGGGACAGAGTACACTTTTTCTGCGTGTCCTCCTTGACAGTGCTTTGCCTGGGTTCCAGCTGAGAGTGTATTTTCTCTTGGGTGCTTGTCTCTTGGTTGGATTGGCTTCAGGGGAGGAGAGAGGCCGGCAGTGTGCCTCTGCTCCAGGTTGAGGCTGGTGGCTGCAGTCAGTCTGTCCAGTGGGAGGGCGGCCTCCCACCTCCTCTACTTGCTCCCTTGTTTCCAGCCTTTGGCACCCAGTGATGGACACTGCTGCTGGACTCTGGTTTTCTACCTCGGTGAGCATTCAACAGTCTGTTTTGATGCCTTGCTTTTAGAGCTGGGTTTAGCAAAGCAAGGATGGAATTGCCGTCCTGGGAGTCAAGGGAAAAACGATCCCGCTCGTGCTTCCTCTGGGAGCTTGCAGCTGCTCTAGCCCAGGAGGAACTTCTCCCTGCTGTGTTATGTTGGATTGAACACAGTTGCCACTTTTTAAACATTTTTTTAATTCTAAAAACGTCCATTTTATGTGATTCAACTGAATAGTTGAACTCTGGAGCACAGTGGGGTGAATTAGGGCAAAGGAGGAAGGAACTGACATTTACTGAACACGCACTATGTGCTGGGCATGCTAACACACTCATGCCTTGAATTACCCCAGAATACAAACCACATGAGGGCAGGGAGTGTGCTTGCCTTGTTCACTATCGTAGCCATATTCCCAGCACAGTGTATGGCTTTGTAGATATTTGCTAAACAGATAGATGTGAAGCAGTGGCATAAAATAGACTAGAATTTTTTTTTTTAATTTTGTTGAAGTATAGTGATTTACAATGTGTTAGTTTCTGGTGTACAGCAGAGTGATTCAGTTATACATATAAATACTCTTTCACTATAGGTTATTACAAAACACTGAATGTCATTCCCTGTGCTACACATTAGGACCTTGTTTATCTATTTTATATATAGTAGTTTGTATCTGCAAAGCTCAAACTCCTAATTTATCCCTCCCCCGTCCTTTCCCCTTTGACAACCATAAGTTTATTTTCTATGTCTGTAATAACTTCTAATGAAGAAGAACATGAAAAAGCTTCCCTGAGAGCCCGCTGACGGCTGAGACCAGGCAGGCCGAACGGTGCCATCTTGGCAGACCAGACGTACAGTTCTGCACCCCTGCTCTGCCTCCGGTTTCCAGGGGAAATAATAACAGTAATAAAGAGGAGAAGAGGAGGAGGAGGAAGACAGTAAGGATGAGGAGGAGAAACACTACGGAGGCGTCTATGTGCCCGTCACCACATATGCAAGATCTTTGCTTGCATTATTATTTCGTGTGCTGCTCACAAAAGCCCATGATTATCCTCGTGTTACAAACTGAAGTCACTTATCCAAAGCCACGTGGGGCGTTTTAACTTGGCTCTCTCTTATTCAGAGACCTAAGATGGAAACATCATCATATCATCAAGAAGGAGCCTAAGAATCGCTAGAGAAATGCACGGTTGGAATATTAGAAAAGAGTCTATCGTTTATCCTGTCTTCTTGTCATAAAGCATCATCAAGTTTGCGATTGTTCAGAAATTTCCACACTCTCAGTAAGGCCCTCGGGGACAACTGCCCTGTCACTAGGAATAAGGAGAGTGTGGGAAAGGATGCTGCTCCTGCTAAAACCACCCTTCAGGACAGGAGGCAAGAGAATTGTAGGAAGATCGTGATGGGCCCGGAGAACATGGCGGGAAGAAGGCTGCCTAGTATTGAGAACAGGAGCGAGGATCCTGGAGCCCAGGATACTTAGCCTTGAAACCTGGCCCCACTGCGGGGTTTACTGTGTGTCCTTGGAAAAGTTACCTCTCTTCTCTGAGCCTTAGTTTCAGATAAGAATAAAAGGGAACTAATAATGCTGACCTTATTGGGTAAGTACAGGATTTAAAATGAGGGTGTTTGTAAGGGACCTGGTGCACATGAAGAGTTTAATAAATATTGATTCTCCTCCCTCCTCCTAGGGATTAGAGAAAGCAAATTCACTTTGCTTAAATGCATATAGAAGGTTTCAGATCCCTTCTTAACAGTGAGGATCTTTGTTGGTGAATATGCAAACCAAAAATAAAGAAAGGTTAAGAAACCTTGGCCAGTGGCATCCCTATCTCTCTTTAAGATCAGCCTTATCTCCAGGGCTTTCCACCTTAGGAGAAAGCAGAGGCTCCTGTCTGAGACGTGCTGTCTCCAGTGGGGGTGAACCCCCTCCTCCTCTGACTCCAGCCCATGCTGGGCTCCAAAAGAGTTTGGCGTGGAAAGTCCTCCCTCTCAGGGCTCCCTTTGTCATTTGCACTGGAGCCAAAGCTTAAAAGAAAGGGCAAGGGTTAGGGGGCGGGGACTGGTGGTATTGCAGCTTGGTCCTCTTGCATGCTAGGAAACGTGCAAAAAACAGAGGGCAGTTCATCAGAATCCAGAGCTGCTCCCCTCAAGAATCCGAGCAAGATCAATAACGTATTCCCGTATTACTGTGATCATTTTATTGATACCCTCTCTCATCAATATCACACTGATCACAGGTCCAACTCAACTGAGACCTCCCCGTTCTCAGCACACTTTGCTTTTCCTTTATAAGAAACAATTTCACCTATGTTTTTTTTCCAGTTGTAATTGTTTTCTTTGGACCCTGATGCTTTAGTCACTGTTTATCCCTGCTCATCAGAGAGCTTTCATTAACTCACATCGTCTAGCTAATTCTGTCTTAGAAGACCAGTTGGATTTGACACGCTTCCTTGAGTCCTTCAGGGGCTGGTGTTAAACTCTGGGCCTCCCGCACCATAAGGTGCTGCAGGAGGCTGGGAGAGCCCGCCTTGCCCGGTGGTGCGCGGTCTACTTTCCCTCTTTTTGCTCTCACGTCGTTACCCAAGGCAAACATCTCAAATGGACCATTTAACCCCCACCCCCACCCCCACTTTCTTTCACTTCTGTTTGAGCTCAGGCTTTAAAAAAAAACTGAGTCATTCAAATTGACTTATTCAAACTGACAAAATGCAGTTTTTTACAACTGTAGCCCCCCAAACACAAAAGGGATAGTCTTTATTCTGTACAGGATCAAAAGGAGAAGTAAAGTGATTCAAATAGCTGTTTATTTATTAGGTGCAGGAGGGCCGGGTGGGGGGCAGGTTTGAGCCTGGGCTTTCTATCTCCTCCCCACTTCATTCCTCTGCTATTAGACCTGAGTACTTGCCCTCTGGGCAAGCAGGCTGATTACTTCTGTGAGGAGACAGACTGCTGTTCATTTGGCCCACAGTTTTTTTTTTTTTTTTTTAAATAACCAAGATTTTAGCCTACTTTTAGCTTGGGGCCAGATCATTGCTCTGGGACCCGCAGGCGTTTGCATGCCAAGGAAGGGAAAGGCCAAGGCTGAGATGTGTGTGTGTGTGTGTGTATGTGTGTGTGTATCCACCTTTCTGGATTAGATGGACGCAAGCCAATTCATTTCCAAAAGCTTGCGTTTTCTCCAGCGCACGCTTCCCCTTAAACTTAACACCATGCTATGGTTACCTGGAGGTGTTACATGCTATGAGAGTGATACTTACCTCACAGAAAGAATTCAAGACACCAACAGCCACACTGACTTTGCTGTTCTAAGATGCCCAGAACCTGTTTGGAAAGAACTACCTATGGAATGAAGAATGATTCCACCATCACCAAGAATATATCAAACGGTGACCAAATAAATGATTTTCAGCCTTCACGATGCATGGGGTTCCCCTGGGGGTGATTACAAAAACATGCGGTTGTCCAAACCCTGCCCTGGGTGTGCTGATTCAAGGGGCCCAGGTGTAATTATGTTTAGAAAGTTCTCCAGGTGATTTTAATGAGTAGCCAGGGTCTAGAACCCTTGGGAAAGGCTCTCTCTTTTCTCAGAAAGATCCAGAATTATTTTAGAAGAATCTGTAAAATAGTTTTGTTGTTTGGTGGTCTCTAACTACAGAAACTAGAATTATTTGATTGTGCTTTAACTAAATAATTCTTCTATTCTTAACACTATGTGAGGCTCTAGACCTCAGTCTCTTGAAGAATTGAACTGTAAGATAGACGTTTAGATTATGTGTTTCAAAGGCCCCTCCCAGTTCTGATTTTCTGCCATCTCATGACTTTGAATCTGCTCATTGCTCAAATTCCTGAAGAGGATTACAGCTGGAGGAACTGTGTAGGAACTTTGAAAAGGCTGAATAGATAGATTGGTAGTAGTACTCTGTAGAGCCAAACAAATAGATAGTTCAATAGATAGATAGATAGATAATAAATAACACTGCTCTGTGGAGCCAGATCTTAAACATGGTTAAGAACACAGACTTATTGAAGCTCAGCCTCTTGTGACCTTGCACAGATTACTTAACTTCTCTGCCTCAGTTTTCTCACCTATAAAATGGAGTCAATAGACAGTACCTGCATCATAACATTTTTGAGAAGATTACATGAGTTATTCTGTGCAAATACTTTGAGCACTACTTGGCTATATTACAAGTACTCAATAAATACTTTCTGTTATTATTATGACTCCAAGACTCCTTCCTTTGACCCAAGTTCATTTAACGACAGCTAAAAATCCCTCCCTAGCTTCAGGTTTTACTGTCTCATTAGCTGAGTAAAATTCACATCCAGGAGAAGAGCTAGCTCAACTGGTGTGAAGGCATATGAGTCGCTGGAATCCTATGAGAAAATCTTACCTAAAAGGGACAAAATCTAGATGTTTTAGTAGTCATGCCCCCACATGGGCTTATAGGAGCTGCTGTAAACTACTGGCTCCAGACAGAGAACGCTGTAAGGTCCCCCATCAGAGCATCAGTCAAAGGTTTTAATTGTGTTCTTAGAAGTACTCAGCCCATCTTTCCTCAGAAAAGAATCCAGCATTCTCTCTGAAATCACACAGAATGGGGTGGTCTCGGGTTCTGCCGCTCGCTCAGTGCTTCTGTAATGCCATGAGAGACCCAGGCAGTGTTTAGCGGACTCTGAGTCCCTAACCTAGACCATGTTCTCTAACACAGGGCATGCCCTGGCTCTTCCACTGCCCAATTTCTTTCCTGGCCAGGATCATAATTCTGAAAGGGTCACCGTGACCATGAAAGAGAGTCACTGTTTATAGAAGCATGATTTAAATGCTCTGCTGCCATATGCATTTTAGCCTTGGGTGGTTTTTAAGCAACCAGAGAAAATAGGTCCAATGCTTGAGGGAATAGTCCCTACTTCAAGTGAGTCCAAATAGGACACTTTTATTTGTGCGGAAGACAACGTAGGAGGCAATGATTGATTCACGTGAGGATTTCTCACCTTACATCCTTGTAAGATTCTCTTCACTGGCTTTCCCACTGCCTTTCCAATACAAGTTGATATACCAGCATTGATTTGATGTTTGATGTTAGAGAAGGCGATCAAGTGTCAGAGGCCCCAGGCAAGGGCAGCGCACTTGGCTTCTGCCAGCCTTGGCCGCACCACCAGCTCTTAAAGCTTCAGCCTCTTTGGCCACTGTGCAGGATGAGCAGTAAGCTGAGGGCCCTGTCCCCGGCGAGGTCTGTTTAGAGATGACTTTGGGTCGATCTAGCTAAATATTTGTCTATTTTGTTGGTCTTTTCAAAGTACCAGCTTTCAGTTTTATTGATTTTTCTCTTTGTTTTCTTGTCTGTTTCATTCAATTTCCACTCTACTTTTTATTATTTCCTCCCTTCTGCTTGCTTGGTTTAGTTTGTTCTTCTTTTTCCAGTGTCTTACGATGGAAATTCAGGTTATTGAGTTGAGATTTTTCTCCTTTCTTAACGTAAGCATTCACAGGTATACGTTTCCCTTCAAGCACTGCTTTAACTGAATTCTGTACGTTTCAGTATGTTGTGTGTTCATTTTCATTCATTATAAAGTATTTTCTGATTTCTTTTGCTCTCTCCTTTGACTCATTGATTATTTAGGAGTGTGTTGTTTAATTCCCACATGTTTCTGGGTTTTCTCAATTTTTCCTGCTGTTGAGTTCTAATTTCATTCCATTGTGGTCAGAGACCATACTTCTTATTATTTCCCTCCTTTTAAATTTATTGAGCTTTGTTTTGTGGC
Source organism: Camelus ferus (assembly GCF_009834535.1). Lineage (NCBI taxonomy): Eukaryota > Metazoa > Chordata > Mammalia > Artiodactyla > Camelidae > Camelus > Camelus ferus. The sequence goes on from NC_045720.1 coordinate 29,660,348, forward strand.
TGTATTAATTTGTTTCATGACTGCCATAACAAAATATCAGAGACTGGGTGACTTAAACAATAGGAATTTATTTTCTTGGTTCTGGAGGCTGGGAGATCCAAGGTCAAGGTGCTGACCTATTCGGTTCCTGGTGAGAGCCCTCTTAGCAAAGCTTACAGATGGCCACCTTCCCTCTGTGTCCTCACATGGTAGAGTGAGAGAACACGAGCTCTCTGCTGTTTCTTTTTTCCTTCTTCTTTTAGTGAAGTATAATTGACACACAGCTCTGTACAAGTCTAACATGTACAGCATGATGACCTGACTTACATACATCATGAAATGATTACCACAATAAGTTTAGCGAAATCCATCATCTCATATACATACAACATTAAAGAAATAGAATAAAATTTCTTCTTGTGATGAGGACTCAGTATTTACTCTCTTAACAATTTTTATGTATAACACACAGCAGTGTTAATTATATCTATCGTGTTGTATATGACATCTTTAGTACTTATTAATTTTAAAACTGAAAGTTTGTACCTTTTGACTGCTTTCATCCAATTCCCCCTTCCCCCACGCCCTGCTCTGGAAACCACAAATCTGATCCCTTTTTCTATGAGTTTGTTTGTTTGTTTGTTTTTGATGTATAATTGACCTACAACACATGTTAGTTCCTGAGACACAACATAGTGTTTTTTGTACATTCTAGACATTTCTATACATTTCAAAATGATCACCATCATAAGTCTGGTTACAATCTGTCACCATACAAAGATATTACATAAGTATTGACTGTCTTCCCCACACTGTACATTTCATACCCATGATTCATTTATTTTGCAGCTGGAGGTTTGTACCTCCTAATCTCACTCACCTATTTCTTTTCTCTCCCCACTCTCTTCCCCTCTGGCAACCAGCTGTTTGTTCTCTGTAGCTATATATAACTCTGTTTCTGTTTTGTTATTTGTTCATTTGTTTCATTTTTTAGATTCCACATCTATGTGAAATCATACGGTATTTGTCTGACTTTTTTCACTTAGCATAACACCCTCTAAGTCCATTCATGTTGTCCCAAATGGCAAGATTTCATTCTTTTTTTAATAGCTGAGTAATACCCCATTGTATATATATCTACTGCATCTTCTTTATCCATCCATCCATCAGTGGGCCCTTAGATTGCTTCCATATCTTGGCTATTGTAAATAATTCTCAGTGGACATAGGGGTGCATGTATCTTTTCGGGTTAGTATTTTTGTTTTCTCCAGATAAATATCCAAAAGTGGAATTGCTGGATCATATCATAGATCTATTTTAATTTTTTGAGGAATCTCTATACTGTTTTTCTTAGTGGCTTCACTAATTTACATTCCCACCAACAGTGCATGAGGATTCCCCTTCACATCCTCACCAACACTGGTTATTTGTTGTCTTTTTGATGATAGCCCTTCTGACAGGTGTGAGGTGATATCTCATTGTGGCTTTGATTTGCATTTCCCTGATGGTCAGTGATGTTGAGCATCTTCTCATGTGCCTGTTGGTAAAAACTCTCAACAAAGGTGAAAATGTTCTATGTGCACTTGAGATGATGTATATTCTTTAGTTGAGGAGAGTATTTTATACATGTCTGTTTGGTCTGATTGGTTTATAGTTTTGTTCAGGGCTGTTTCTTTGTGATCGTCAATGGGGTGTGGAATCCTTTAGCCACCTTTGAAGAGTACTTCAGCTGTGTGAAGCATACAGTAATTCAGCTTCTAAGGATTGTTTATATGTATGAAGTTATATAATCACAGATTCCCTATAAAGCAGACAAGTAATGTTATTAGTAACATACTTTTTATAAATGGACGAGTAGAGGCCTGGAGTGATTAACTGATGAACCCAGGATCACAGTGAATGAGTGGCTGAGCAGGGAAAATGGTCACATCTTTTGATTGCTCCCAGTGTTAACCTTTCCATCAGCCTAAACTGCCTTCCTTATGAGCCAGTTACCATGTGCACAGTGTGTGTGTGTGTGCGCGCACACATGCAACACAGAAAGTGCACTAGGCAATTGCAACGTTAAATTTCTGCTCATCCTGGAGCCACAGCCAGGTTTAGTCATTCTTGGAATTCCTGTACCTGAACAGGGTGTAGTGTGGACTCTATTTACACAACACTCTCCTCTCCCTCTTGCCCGAGGGAGAAAGGGGCTCTCTCTGGAGCGAGCAGAGACCCTCCCCCCACCTTATCTTTCCTAGCTGGAAGCCCACAAGCATGCCTGCTGCCTTCTTGGACTGGGCTGTGGACGTGACCTGGGTGTCAGACTGACCATTAATAAGGCAGATAAGCTGCACCCAGCTTCTCTCTTCTGTGCTTCCTGCCTTCCCTCATTCTCACCTGGCTGTCAACACAGGAGGCACTTGATCAATATTTATTGATTTGGTTTGTAATGAGGCCAGGCTAAGCTGTACCCTAGTTAATGAACTAGTGATTCAGCAAGAGGTGGGGCTGACAGATACCTGGGGAGACGTCCAGAGTCTCTCTCCAAGAGGGATGACAGAGGAAGACTGCAGGAGAAAACAGGCAGCACCTGGTCACGCCTGGACTCCAGTCCTGCCGTGAGGCCCCTCCCCTCCTGGGGGGGCCGCGGCCTCTGTCTGCTTGACGGTTGTCACCTGCGGGTGCTCAGTCTAACAGCCTCTGGGGTTTATTTCTGCCTTAGCTTTTCTCTCATTCTGGGAAATGCTTTATTCCTTTGCTCACTTGCTTTCATGCTCACGCTCTGGTTCAACAAATCACCTACTGAGTGGCAGGCACCAAGCAGACCTGGGGTGAGAGATGGGGAGGGAGACGCAGAAATAAAGAATGAGCCACTGCAGCTGTTGACCCCATCTTGCTGGGCGGAGGGAGAGAAGGGGTGACAGACATCCACGTGGAAAGCAAATACTGGGTGAAATTAGGTTAATGGCTCTTGGGATGAGTCCCACACACACTCCTGTCCAGATGGTGCTTGTCTGGGAACCAGGGATACTGAGGCAATGCCAAGGGGAAGCTGGGAAGCAGGGAGTGGTTCTTGAATGGGTAGAAGGGCTTGATGGGATTCTCAAGAGCATTTAATGACATTTGGGGTCACCTGCCCAGTGGAGACATGAGAAATGGATGCATCCCATGTCTAGACATGTCAGGATGTGTGGAGAGCCACCTGGAGGTGCTTCTGCTATAGACCATGTCCATCAGATAGGCCACCAGCATTCTCTGAGATCGGCTGCCCAGAGGAGGCCCATGGTCTTCCAGGGCCATGACCCTGGAACAGTCTCAACGCAGCCTGACCTGCAGCTGAGCACGTGGCCATCACCTCGACTCAGCTCAGCTCCACGCCTAGTGATCACGGAGCCCACAAGCCAAAACCGCCCATGCAAATGTCCAACAGAGCTTGCAAACAAATCCAAATCTGTAAAAGAAAATGAAAGCAATCCCAAGTCATGCAGTCTCCCGAACGGCCTGAAGAATCTGGCTGCCAGGCGCAGGGGGTCACAGCACCCACTCTTGGGCTGCGGGAATACGGGGCTGCAGTGGTATGTTCCCTTCCTCTCTCTCCACATCAGGCCAGAGAGGGGGACATTCCATCTAGATCCACGCACACAACCCAGAGGAGATGCAGTGAGGGTGTGAGTGAAATCCCACAATGTCAGTGCGAACGACAGCATAGCACCCTGATTGCTTGCGGTGGGCCAGGCACTGTGCTAAGCGGTTTATGTGCACCATCTTCCTTTGTTCTCAGTCCTATGAGATCAGTATCACCGTTGTCCCTGTTTTTAGTGATGGAGAAAGCAAGGCTTGGAGAATTTAAGCAAACAGCATAATAATTAAAATCCAGACAGGATAACTCTTAAAGACACATTCGTAACCATCACTCAATATGGCACTTCTACTGGCTCTGTGTTACCGTATGTGAAAATTAGGCAAAGGAACACACACCCTGGAGCATATTTCTCTTCCTATGGCTTGAGTTTTGATCTGAGCTTTTTGTGTTTCTGAAGCGTTTCTGTTGGATGTGTGTTCTTAATGTCGTAAGCCAGCACAGATCCTTGATGGAAGTGGGCACGTTATGAGGCTTAATCAAATAAAAAGGCAACAGAACACACACAGAGATCATGGAAGTCGGCTCCATCTCGGTCTGGTTATAACCACTTTGGGGTGGGGGCTGGGGGCGTGGTCTTGGCGGCTGCCAGACAGAAGGTTGTTTGAACTTGGCTGGTTATGAGAGCCAACAGAGTGAACTTGAAGAGAAAGATAAACATACAACAACTGTTCAAAGCTTCAGGTGTTATGATTGCTAATTGAGAAAGGCTCTAAATGATACCCACTGGTGTGTAGGCATTTCATTCCCAGAGATTAGTGGCTCAGGTAACTCTGGGACTCTGTTCCTTCAGATTTTCCCTTAATGAAAATTGAAAACGATTTGTAGTGTCATGGTCCATCAGGAGCCAGGATGCCTCAGAGCATCACCAGGGCAGCCAAAGCTCCTTTATCTCTGAACATCTTCAGGTGGGCAAGTCTTACTTGCACAGTCACATACGCACACACACACATGCTGCAAACATATACTCCCAGACATTTCACAAACAACCCACCTTTCACACCCACAGTCACACACGCTGTCAGATACATACACCCATGAACACACGCTGTCTTACACACACTTGCTCTCCGTGTGCAAAACCATACCAGCTCACGTAACACTCATACTTTCACATGCACACATACTTTCTCCCTCACGTACACACATTCCTACACACACACGCACACACACGCTCTCAGTCTCTCTCTCTCACATGCACAGCATGCTTCTGGCAAAACTGCCGCAGCTGTACTAACCTGCCTGAGTTTCTCTCCTGGCCCAGCCCCAGTCAGCATTTTCCCAGGCCCACGATCCCTTTAGCTGCCCCGCTGCCCCCCGCCCGCCACCCCTGAGCCTGGTCACGCTGTCCCTGACTCCGAGCACGTGTGTGTGAGACCAGGCGCTGCTGAGAGTCTGCGATGGGATGAAAGGCAGGAGCCTGGAGCTGACCCCTCCCGGGGGCCGCCCAGCATCTTGGCCCCATCCTGGCTTCTTCCTCCTGTGGAGACAGGTCGCTGTGGTGGACTGGGCTTTGGGCCCAGCCACAGTTCCAGGACCTTGGGTGAGCGGGGCGCTCCGAGGCTCAGCGTTCTCGGCCGTGATGGAGGTGACACTCAGGGGGCGTGGGGAGGACCATGTCCCTCGCTCGGTGGGGACGCGCTTCCCCAGGAGGGGCTGCTACCAGGGGCTCCTCGGACTGACAGGTTGTAAAATGTCTCTCTTACTCACTCCAGACTCATATGGGTGAACTTTGCTTCCAAATGAATCAGCTTTGTGTCAGTGTTCCTCCAAAAATTTGTAAAAAACAAAAGGGGTGCCAACATTCTGCACAGATTCCCATCAGGAGAAAGCACCTTTGTGCTGCTTCTAATAAATGAATGCCCGAGGAGAAAACGCTTTAAAGACCTTTGTTTTTATGTGTAAGAAGTTCAAGAGTGAGCTTACATTATGAGCAACATTATTGGTTGCCAGTGTTCTGTAAAACCATTGCCTCAAGAGCAGTTTTTGAAGGTCCAGAAACAACACGCTCTCTCCCCAGTCTACTCACTTCTTCCTGGAAGTATTTAATGGCGCCAAGTAAGTACTCATTTTGATATGAAAAGCAGGAAATGCCACAGTTCCCCAGGAGAAGGAAACAGGAGAGGGAAGCTGTGGACACTGAATGTAAAATATCTCTTTTCACAATTTTGCTGAACATGGTCCCATTAAATATCTTCCCAGTGGTGAGGATGATTGTAGGCACCATTTCTTGAGCACCTACTGTGTCCTGGGACTACATATTTGACATCTAATAACCTTTGTCTTCCTTCTCCCTTCCGAGCACGTATCTCAGTTGTAGAGATGTCGTTATTATTATAATCTACTCAGTGTTTATCTCCAGGAGGGGATGGGCCGGCTCTGTGCCGCTTGCTGTTGTAAGGCCGTGTCTTGCCTTGTGTCTGGCACCTGGCAATGCTTAGTAAATGCTCCTTGAATGAATGCATGAACCAGCTACAGTCCCCGCAGCAAAGCAGCAAGTTGGGCATTATTATCTCATTTCACAGATAAGGAAATGGATGCTTAGAAAAGTGAAATGGCTTTCTGAGGAGATACTGCTCTGTGGTGCTGGGAACCGAACCCAAGTCTCTTGATTTCAAACACATTTTCTTTCCTGATTTCTAAAGTGACTGACGGTTCGACTGAGAGCCTCCCCTGGGTTGCCCTGTATGAGTTGTGGAAACCCTGAAGGGTTCTTGTTTAATAAACATTTTTCTGGGTTTCACTCCTTTAGCTGATCCCTAAGTCTCCCTGATAGGCTGTTGCCCCTCCTTTTACCTTCTCTCTCATTTCCGTTCTCCTGTCTTATTTTGTGTTTCCTTTGTCTGGTCAATCCCTTTCTTTTTTCTCTGAGCCAAGGGCACACCCCAAGACAACCGCATTAGGTCCTCCAGGGCCCTTCATAGCTGTGGTTCCTTCCTCTGCTCCAGAAACCCCAGCCCAGAAGCAGCTCAGGGTCAGTATCACCAGGGCTGTGCCGGGTAATTCACAGCCACCCTGACCGCCCCGGCTGGAGCCAGATCAGGGCCCGCGGCGTTCCCACCCTACTTGGGCTCAGTCTGCACCTGCTGCCAGTGACTGCTCCCGCTGGAAATCACTTGTGCTCCCCACTCCTCCCCCATCCTCCCCCATCCCATCTCCTTTGCAGCCTCTTCTTCCCGCATGGTGGTGTTGCACGGTTTCCATTTCTTCCTGTGGAGTCTCCCTGGGGCACCTGTCTACTGTCCCATGACTTTGATATTATCTTTACTCAGAGACTCTCAAAGTTAGTAGGCATGCAGATGGTCTGAGGGAGCCTGGGGCTAACCCAGACTGCTGATTTGTCAGGTCAGGGGAGGGGGCTGCATTCAGGTGACTCAGTGCAGGCTGTTCCCAGTTCTCAGACCACAGGATGTGATGCTGTGTCATAGGTTCGTATTTCTCAATACCATGCTCTTCCAAGCTCTAGACTGAAATAGCCAACTCCCCACCATGGAGTTGGCTTGATGTCTCCCTGGCTGTAGCAGCCACGCAGTGTGCCACCCAGATGTCCTTTCAGGGAAGCACTTTCTGCCCCAGCTGCAGGGAGTGCTGTCTGCACCCGCCCCTTCCGGGATAGCCTCAGCTGGACAGAACCTCCTTGTCCAAGATCATGCCCTTTCTTGGGGCAGCCCGTGTCCAGTTTCTAATCAGTGTAGGAATATTAAGGCTCAGCTGTCTTGGCCCCACTTGAAGAGCTCTGGAAGGCCATCCTAGCTCTAGAGTCCCTGGAGAGGTGAGCCAATGTGCCATTTATCTACTGACATGTGACAAACCACCCCAAATGCAATGGCTTAAAACAATGACAACGTTTATTTTATTCATGAATCTGCAATCTGGGCCGGGCTCCGGGTAGGAGAAGGGGCAAAGAAATTGTTGGTCTTTGCTCCACTCAGTGTCTGCTGGGCTGGCTTGGAGGCTGGGTCTGGATGCTTCCCAAAGCTCTCTCCCTCAGGCAGGTGTCGGGAGCATGAACAGGACACGCTGGCACCGCGGGGGCCGGAACCGCTGCGCCTCCTGGGCGCCTCTCTCATGTGGCCTCTCCGTGTGCTTTTTCCAACATGAAGGCACCAAGGGAACCAGACTTCTCACTTGTTGCCTCAAGGCTCCTAAAAGACGCATCCCAAGAGAAAAAGCCAGGAAGAAGCCGTATTGCCTTTAATGGCCCAGCCTCAGAAGTTGTGCAGCTTCGCTCCGGTCAAGCAGTTACAGAAGTCCACCCAGGTTCAAGAGCATGGGTGTAGGTCCCAGCTCTCCCTGGAAGAGCTTCAGCATCACACAGGATGACAACACACAGGAACATGTAGAATGGGTCACAAGTTGGTGTGGCCATCCTTGGAAAGTATAATCTGCCACAGCCAAAGCCATCATTAGGTAGACCCTGCATCTCCATCTTTCCCTCTGCCCATTCCTGTCTCCTTCCCCTCCTTTCTGATAGCGTCGCCTTCAAAAACACACCTTAAGAAATCTCCTGCTCACTAAATCGTGTCTCAGAGCCTACTTCACAGGAACTTTACTTGTAAGACTAGTCACCTAAAACCAACGTGTTCCAAACAGAGTCATCATCTTCCCCACCCCCTCTTCTCTGTGCCTTATCTCAGTGAATGGCTCCTCCTCTAGCACCTCCCCTCCCTCGGGCACTCTCCACGTCCTCTGTCTCCTGGACATCTTTCATACGTGTCCATTTTCCTTCCTCCCCAGGCCACTACCCTCAGCCAAGCCGCCCGTATCACTCACCCCCGTCTGCACAACAGTGCCATAACCAGTCCGCCATGCTCCCTGCAGCTTCAGCTTCACTTGTTGCCCAAATGATCTAAGTCTCGTATTTGCTCACTTTGTTTCCCATTGCTCATGTCATAAAGTCGAGGCTCCTTAAGTCCGCCCACAACACCCTTTGTAACCAGCGCTTGCCTCCTTTTGAAGCCCCCATTTCTTACCCCTATCCACCACATTCACTCACTCTGAGCTTCTTTCTGCTCCTGTGTTATGTTATGAGCATGGCAGAATCTCTCTGCCCTTTCAGGAACCTTCCTTCTGGGTGGAAAGCCTGACTGTTCTTCTCCCATACCCCAGACCTCCCTACGTTCTTATCCTCAGGTTTTGGCTCAAATTTCATTTCCTCCCTGAACCCTAGACTGAGGGAAGTGTCCTGATCTGAGCTCCTGAAGTGCCCCTCCCACCGTAGCACAGCCACACTTCATAGAAACCACATGTGTGACTGCCTTCCCTGGAGGATAGACGTTCCACCAGGGCAGTGACCATGTCATCTTGATCACCAGTGTAGCCAAGACACTTACATCCAGCACATGGCATGTGGTGGACACTCTAACAGGCTGCTTTAAACACAATACAGGTTGTGCACTGATCAGCAACAAGGGGCTTCATTTGCAGAAACTACACTGTGGACACATCCCCTAGAATTATGCAATGCCCACTCTAAACACACAGAGAGGCCCAGCCAAAAGTTTTAATGGCATGATCAAATGAATAAGTGAATTATGCTCTCCCTGGTGCTCTCTGTTAATCAGTGAATTAATGTTTGGCAAAAGGAAAATAATCTGATTTCGTATTCTCTTTTCAAATGCCAAAGAATGCAACATTTGCAAGTAGAAAAAAAAAATGCAAAAGCCTAAAGCAGTGGTTCTCAATCCTGGATGCACATTAGATTCACCTGGGGGACTCTGGAAAAATACTGATGCCTGGGCCTCACCACGGGTCGTTTAAACAGAATCTTCAGGGGTGGGGCCCAGCAGTGTCTCTCAGGTGCAGCGAAGGTTGGGAGCCTCTGGCCTAAGGAGCATCCAAGCACATCCAAGGAGCTTAAGAAATCCACCTAGCAATCATTAACCTCACCCTTAAACACCTCGTTCAGGACCCACAGGGCTGAGCACCCAAGATGAAAAGCTTGTTGGGTGAAATGTCTTTCTTCACTGTTTTTTTTTTTTTTCCCTCAGACGCAGAGTTGGGTTTGTCATATCCATCAGTTCAAGCACATTGTCTTCGTTGGCCATGCAAGGCCCTCTCTTGTTTTATTTATTTCTTATCTTTGACTCCTTTCTCCCTCCAAGTGTCTTCCCCCCACTACAGGCAACAATCCTAACATACTTGTTGTATATACAATATATACTTGTGTTTATATGCATTCTTGTAAAACTGTGTGTGGCTGCTTTTTACGCCTGCGCCTTTACTTTCTGTGAATGTGCCATGCTCTCGATGCATTCTGATTGTTCACTTTTCACTCCATCCGTGTGCTCTGGGTACTTCCAGTCTGATGTCCTAACTGTTCAGATGATGCCAGTCTGTTCTTCCACCACATTTTCCCCATCCACACCCCCAGGGATATTCGCCCACATTGTTCCCAGCTGCTCAACACCACCACACTGTAAGAACCATCCTCGCAGGTGTCTCCTTGTGCACCTGGATGAGAACTTATCTGGGATAAGTACCCTCTCTGATCTATTAGTTATATACTTTAGGTCTCATTAATTATGTGTTTTTGCATGATGGATACTTTTACAACAATACACACCAAAAAGACGAGTCCAAGTGATTCATGTAATACACTGACTTTAATAATGATGCCCAAACCATATGTGTAAGTTACTATAAGAAAATAATCTAATTTAGCTCTAATGCCACAGAAAGAGCTGGGAATCTTGGAATCTCAGCGTCATTCTGTGCCTATACTCTATCAGGCTGGATTTTAGTAGAGGATGTGGTCTCCAGCAGGGACCACTGGATCACCTTGAGTGAAACTGAACCATTTCTTGGCTTGTTTCAAAATGTCATTGGGTAAGACTTCCAATCCTGTGGCTCTTGGCTGAATCTCTTACAGGTTCAAAAGGAACAAAGGCTAAATCTGGTTTGAGAATTTGTTGTGAAAACTCAGGTCTGGCTGCTCACCACTCAAAAGCCAGTGTTCAAGAGGCCAGTGTTTGTAGAAAGGAAAGTTGTTTTATTCCAGAGGCCAGCAACTGGGAGAGAGGGTGGACTCATGTTCAGAGGCCAACTCCCTCCCACTCCCCCGCCGCTTCCCCCCACCAATCAGCTTTTAAAGGGGAGTTCTGGGGTGTATAGGCAAAGGGAGCAGGCTACATGCAAACCAGCACAGTCAACTCTGGCAATCATCTTGAAATTGGTCATGCAGTGGTCTGATCAGTGTCATCTTGATTATGTTAAGTACAGTTAATCTTCAGTTTCAGGGTTGGTTTGTTCCCATTTCTTTGAGGGCAGTTCTCAGAATTGTGGCAGCTTATGTCATGGCTATAGTCTGGTCATCATGTAGTTAACTTCTTCCACCTGGTGGGGCTTTCAGTGTCTACAAAACAGCTCAAAGGATATGGTTCAGAATATTATCTATAGCCCTTGAGAAGGAACTAAAGGTCCTTGACTTTGTTTAATGACTAAACTACTATTATTTGGTCTTGTTTGACTGCTTTTCTTTGCCTTTTCATTTTCTCGCTTCTCTGATTAAATTTATTCTTTGACTGAAGTTTTTCTACAGACAAGAGGCAGGCAGAGGGCATGGGGGTTGGGGAGTCTGTTCTGGGAAGGCCCCAGGGGGGCCGACTCCATTTCACAGTCAGGCTGTGTGTATTGAACCTAAGCTCTGTTGACAAAACTAGGCAGAATCAGACATTCTGGTTTGGGAAAGAATGAAATTTTGCCAAAACTCTGCTTGTTATAATCAGCCTTATAAGCTGAATGGAATGTTTAGGGAAGACGTCAACATTTAATTGGCCAATGTCATGAGTTGTAGTAGTTCACTAAAAATCCTTTGTACAGTAGCTATGTTGTGTGATGCACTGATATCCATGAGATTTCCAAACCAAATTTCTGTGTTTTAAAGCAGTTGTTACTGTAGCAGAAGTGTGGAGGGTAAAGCTGAGACTTGCCATCATGTTTCTGCTTGGCCTCAAGAGTTCCTGAGCCTTGACTGTCTAGCTAGTGGAGAGTAGTGGTTAATATTGCAGGCCACTCACTAGTTCTGTCATTCAGGGCAAGGTGATTATCCTTTCTGTGCCTTAGTTTCCTCATCTGAAAAACAGGATGGTGTTAGGGCCTGCCTTTTGGTGGTAGTGGTGACACACATGAAGTACTTTGCATATAAGTAAGCCCTGCAATGTAATCAGCCCTGGAGATATTCAGTAAGTATCCCTGTGATGATTTATTTGGGCATTCTGGTCAGAACTGGGACATGTCAAGTCCAAGTAATCTCTTCAGATTCACAGACTTTATGGGACTCTCTTGGCTAGTCCCATGGCCAGGCTCTTCTGTTCTCTGACCCTCTGTGTCTCCAGGCAATCAAAACCCCCAGATTTCCTTCACTTATCCATTACTTTAGACAGCCTGTACTTCAGCATGCATTTGACTTGTCTACCCAACTAGATTACAACTGGAGGGAAGTGACAGTGTCTTTCTATTTCCTTTATTTCAGAAAGCCCTTGGCAAGTTCAAGGACACACAGTAGAGTGGTTGAATGTGTCTTTCTGCAAAATCCCTTTGAAATTTTGCTAGCATAAGAATCTACTTTCTTAATAGATTCTATAAATGTATTAACCCGAAGAGCATAACATTTCCTTCCCCCTTCCCTAGAGAAGTTAGGCTAGCGTTTAGCCAATTACTCCACAATCTGGTTCCTTTCTTTCCAAAACTCCTATCAGGCTTAGCTTTGATTCGCTTTGGACACAGATGGGTCTTCGGTCCTGTTAGTTTTTCTATGGAGGGACTTCCTGTTGAAGTAACTGAGCAGCACAAACTCTTCTGTGTGTGTGTGTGTGTGTGTGTGTGTGTGTGAGACAGAGAGAGAGAGAGAGACTGTATGTGTGCACGTGTCTATTTTTAAAAAACACTTCCTTTTACACTGGTTTTTCAGCCTCCCAGTGTTCACATACCGTCACAAGTTATTATCATTCATTATTATGAAACGTTATTGCCTTTTCCAGGTAGGAAGTTGGATGCATTTCAGTTGCTTCATTCAGCTGCTAATTGGTTCACGCAGTTTACTGACATTCAAGTTTAAACGTATCGCTTCCATAAACAGGAGCAATACTTTCCACTTGGGGATATGATCTGCATGTTCTTAGATGATCACTACTTTAAAACACAAACTGATTCCTGAAGATCCTCATTGTTCTTTCTGTAAAGAATGTTCCCCCTTCTGAGATGATTTTGTTTCTTTAGCTAATCCAGTGGGTGCTACTGATGACCTGGTGGATTTTAATTCTATATTTCTATAGTCAAGGAATTTTTATAAACACCATCAGCACCCTCCCTTTTTATTTTATATAAATATATATATATATATATATATATATATATATATATATATATATATATATATATATATTTTTTTTTTAGTTGGGGAGGTAATTAGTTTTTGTTTGTTTGTTTTCTTTTAACGGAGGTACTGGGAATTGAACCCAGAACCTCGTGCATGCTAAGCACACACTCTATCACTGAGCTATACCCTCCCCTCTAACTACTTTCAATATTAAATTTTATTTTATATCATTATTGTGTACCTTACCTTGTCTCTGAAAGGACTTAGGATGGCTAGTTTAAGAAAAATGTTCCTTTCTCTCACCATTTGTTTAGGAAATCCGGCTACATTCTGTAAGTTTCTAACCAATGATCTTATTCATCTCTCGGGGGCTTGAATGCTGTCCTCTCTTGAGCAGAAACCAGAGGGCTGGCAGGGGATGGCTGTGGGACACAGAGGAGGCAGGCTGGGAAGGGGCCAGAGCGAGTGAGTGTGGCTCGCTTTATGCTTAGAGTCTTCATCATCGGCACCGTTCATACTTACTTCTCACCAAAGCCTTTGGCTCATTCGTTCTCTTCAAGGGTGGGAAGCCAGATGCGCTGATGTCCTCATGCCCTTCTCGGCTCTAGCTCAGACGTTTGACCCTGAAGCCCTCTCAGGGGCTCCTGGGGGAGACATTAGGAAGCCTTCGCTTCATGCTCCTTCCCACATCCTTTCCAAGAGGTTAACACACCCCAAGTTCAAGCTTCCTCTGCCAGGTCTCAAACCATGGCCAGTCCCAGACGGTCTTGTTTCTCTCTCTCCGAGGTCAGGAGCTCTGGGGATCTCTGGAGAGGGGAGTATGAGTGTTCCTGCATCCCCTCCATGCCTCTCAGAGCTCTCCCACTGTCACCCTCCCTTGGGCTCTGCCTCCCAGTCTCAAGGTGGCCTCTTCTCGAAGGGCCCGCTGGCCATGTCCTACCTTTCTGCATTTGGAGGACTGCCCGTCAGACCTCACCCTTCTGTAAAACTTGCTAACTGCAAGGGTCTAAACGAAAAGCAAAAATGTGCAGCTGCCCCCACAATTCTTTTTCAATCATTATAAAAAGGTTTTTCAGAATGCAGCCTTAACAGAGTCTTTTACATACTTATGGGAGTAAAAACAGCTAATCTCGTGTGCCTCGGACAGCAGCGGTTCCCAAGGGGCCTGCAGACTTTCCTTGGAGAGGTCACGGATTTGCTTGAATTTGAATTTGAGAGGAGCCAGAATCTTTGATCTGCTTCATTACTGACTCAGAACCCCATTAACTATCTGACCCTTGATTTGTTCAATTATAGAATGAACTGAGTATTCTGGGGCGGCTTCTTGTAGAATTTAAAAGCATAGGCCTCAGTTCCCCAAACCTAGATTAAAACATAGACTCTGACTCACCTGGCTGGGTGACTGACCGAGTTATCTCATGTCTCAAAACCTCAGTTTCTCCATCTGTCAAATGGGCATGGTCACACGTGGGTTCTAGGGCAGTGATGCCGATGAAATGAGAAAACACACATCGAACCGTTGAACAGCCTGCCACAGTGACCAGGACAGAAGTCATGCCTGTCATCATGCTGCTTAGAGGCTGGGAGGGTTTCCAGGCCCATGGTGGTAAACTGTAGGCATTGCTGTAGAAATGGATGCCTAAGCAGATACCTGAATCATGAGGAGAGCTGGGCAGGGAGGCTGTTCCAGGCAGAGGGAACAGCGTGTGCAGTGTGCCCTGGAGCAAAGAGAGGTGGAGGCTGGAGAGAGAAATCTCCGCTAGATCATCAAGGCCACATAACCATCCTTAGACCAGTTAGGAGGCTGCTTTATTAATTCAAATGCAAAACCTTGGTGCTCTAAATGGAAGACAAAGCCATGAGGATGTGGAGCAACATGTGGATTTGAGAGAGATTTAGGAGGTAGGATTGACGGGATTTGGTGATTCATTGGAGGTCCTGGATTTAGTCAGCCAAGACTCCGCAACTGTTTGTTGAGGACACCATCCGTTCCCTGCAGGACCTTGACTGATTTACTTCCTTATCAACCCTCAGGCCAAATGTTCAGCAGACCCCACTGGACCTGTCCATCCTCACCCATCCCCAGAGACCAGTTGCTTTTGCCTGGGGTGTGTTTGGGGTTGCCCTGGGCCACTCTTGTTTTAGAAAAGCCAGGACTTTAAAGAGAGCTGTCAACGCTTGAGGATTTGGGAGTTGATCAACCGGTTAGTGTAGTGTCTCAGTCTTTAGGCTCGGCTTTCTTTGAAAGCCTGCTTTGTACGTGGTATGGTGGCCTAAGGAGAGGGTCGGAGAGAGACAGTCTCCCAACACAGCTACTGCCATGCGGCCATTTGAATAGCACCCTCCCCTTCAGAGCACCTTTTCTCATCATGCTTTGGATTCTTTGATGCTAAAATCTGTGTAAAACTCTTGATCCCTTATTGACAAATGGCAAGTGGAGAAATGTGAGGGATGGCAGGGGAAAGAGCCTAGAATTTAGGGGCAGTACATGGAGGGGCAACAGCTGTGATTGTGAGGACCCAGAACCCCCTCCCCAGTGGGGCTGGAGAAAACAAGCCAAGAACTCTGAGTTACTCTGAAGTTACTTCTTTTTTTAAATTGACATATAGTTGATTTACAATGCTGTGTTAGTTTCATAGTGATTCAGTTACACATATATTCTTTTTCATATTCTTCTTCATTATAGGTTATTACCTATAATATAGATATAGAAATCAAACTTATGGTTACCAAAGGGGAAACGTGGGGGGGATAAATTAGGAGTTTGGGATTAGCAGATACAAACTACTATATATAAAATAGATAAACAACGAGGACCTACTGTATAGCACAGGGAACTATATTCAATATCTTGTAATAACCTATAATGAAGTCACTTTTTGATTATCAGAATACCATTCTGAAACCAGACCATGTGGGTCACTATTTTAGTAAGCTTTTTATCAACAACAGCAATAAAAATAGCTGATATTAAATGCATATTATGAGTGAGGTCCTATACCAGGAGAGGAGCTTTATCTTATTTATCCTACCCAGTGATGCAACAAGGAAAGTAGGACAATTGTTCCCATTTTGCAGATAAGGAAGTTGAGGCTCAGAAAACTGATGTAACTTGTTCAGTGTTCCACAGCCAATACATAGTAGAATGAACCAGGGGAAAAGCATGACATTTAACAGCAGCTGATAGCTAAATAGTTTATTATTTGTGAAAGATTTTGTGCTTGGTAATGAGAAAATAATGTTAACCAAATACAGCGTGTAAATGCTGTTTGATATTAATTTTCAAGCAACCAGGTAGTAAGCTACATGTTCTCAGAGGGCTTCACAAGAGGAAGGGCCTGTTCATCCAGTTTGACCTCTGAAGGCCCCTTTGGGACATCAGCCCCTTGGTGGAGGTGGGGGTCATGGCACCCACAACGTAGGGCAGCTTTCATGAGTTAGCAGCACCCCAGAGAACAAGCCAGGCGGCCTTCTGGTTGAATTTTCCCTCCATAGGCCCATGAGCAACTGGTGAGAAGGATGCCCAACTCCACCGTCCCAGAGCCCCGAGGAAGTTTCTCTCTTGGGAGCCAGCCCTGCCGGTTTGGCTCTGGCAGACAAGTCTGAGCTGGATGACCGAGCAGGAAGTGCCAGTTCCTGCTCTGCACACAGTGACCCCGAGCTCTTTGTGGAATAACCTGTCCAGCCCAAGAGGAGAACGCCCCCGCCTCCAGGAAACTGGCCTGACAGCCTTGCCCATCTCAGAAACCTGCTCCAGAGCTTGGGTTCTTCGCCTGGAGTTTTGGAATCTTCACTGGAGCAGTCTTGAGAGCGTCTTCCGATGTCATTACTCTGGCAACGGTTTTGCTAGCCCACAGTGTTCACCAACTCCCGTGGTCCCTAAGTGAGGAGCCTGACTCATTGAGGGACATATGGCAACTCACACCCCCTCCCTAGGCTTCAGGCACTTTGTCTATAGAATGAAGTGTGTGGATTCAGAGAGCCTGTGGTTTTGATTCTGAATTCATTATCAGTAGAATGAGAAGGGTAGTCTGGGCTACCAAAACCACTGAAATAATCACGTCCCCCAGTTAAAGATGACAGAGCTCCCGAGATGAGATAAAGAGGGGAAAGTGAGGTTTAGGTATATAGTCTGTATTCTATCCAGATGTCCCAAGAGGGGAAGCCCAGCGTTTTTCCACATGTGAGGGAAGTTCCCTAGACCTGGTCATCTAACTGAAAATGGGCCCTCAGCCAATCCAGGGCCATCTAGCAGTGCCCAGTCCGCCCACCCAGCCCCAGATATCGAGGGTGAAGAGGCATCAGCATGCCTGTGACATGATCTCCCTACTTTGAGTGGCATCAATGAAAGGAAAGAAAATAGAAGGGGAGGTGGAAGAGGGCTTACAGCCTATGCAGCCCGCCGCATCTCTTTACTAGAGAGAGGAGCTGAGGCTCAGGCAGGTCACATGACTTTCTCAAGGTCTTACCTGTAGTAGGTTTGGGGCTGAGCCCACAGGCCACAGCCTCCACTGCCAACCCAATGTCAGAAAGGAATTTTCACCTGGGTGTCACCTCCGTTTTTATCCACCCAAGGGAATTCACTCTCCATTTGGTGAGGGTGGACAGCCTGTGATTCCCATGAGTGATTTAGGACGAGTGGATTTCATTTCTGGAGCCCTTGCTACCCCGACCTGCACCTTCCGGTCGTCTTGAATTACCATGGTGAGCTACCCCAGAAACCCCAAACAGAGCATGATCAGCATGGTGACGGGAGAAAAAAGAACCGGTGTGCCCGTTGAGAAGTCATCATTCCGGTTTAAATCAGCCCCGGTTAAAATAATCAAGGGAACTTGGGAACTAAGGAAAGGTCAAAGGTTTGCTGGTTTAGGGTTTCGTGGGAACATGCGCGTGTTTGGACCCGACCCAAGTGCCTGGTTGACCTGTTTGACAGGTAACAATTAGAGAGTAGGAGCTTGCCTGGCTGGAATGTGGCCGCAGAGGCCGGTCGGAGGATCTGGTTTACCTGCTCAGCAGGTGGGGCCTGCTGAGTCCGACAGGCATGTGCACGCACAGCATTCCAGAGAATCGCTTTTCTTTTAAAGACAGCGATGACTGCAGGGCACAAAAGGGTTGGGTTGAGCCCTGGCTGGAAGCCGTTAGCTATTTGCAAGGTAAAGAAGCAAAATAAATAGTTCCTTCTAGACAGCTCAAGGAAGAAACTCAAAGGCATTCACAACTTTTTTTTTAATGTCTAAAATGAATATGTGTTTCTTGTCTCGAGACTTGAGAAACCCCAGACTGGTACAAAATGCCAAAGATAATAGAATTGAAAAGTCCTGCCCCTCCCCTGATTGTTTTTTCCCTTCTTTGTTTTTAAAGGGGTCATAATACTATTGAGAGCAAACGATGGGCTCCTTGAAGGGAAGCGTCTGTTTTAAGACAGTCTAGAAATGTTTGCTAGCTTTCCTAATACAGCTGCAGAAGACACCCAGAGAAGCGAAGTTTTTGCTTTTTCCTCAATAAATTGTACATTATCTGTATATTTTGAAAGTTAACAATCCTATTTCAATAAAATGTAATTAAAGAAAGTAGTTTGGTGTTTAAAATAAAAGAAGGACATTAAGACAATATATACATAATATACAGTATAATGGAAAGTCTGTGCAGATATAGACCCACATACATTACATCCCTTTTTTTAAAATTCTTTTTTGGTGGGGTAATTGGGTTGCTTATTTATTTGTGGAGGTTCTGGGGATTGAACCCAGAACCTTATGCATGCTAAGCACGAGCTCTACCACTGAGCTCTGCACCCCCCACAACCTTTTGATTCAAAGGGATTTTTGCGAAGTATCGCTTTCACTTCCCGTGTCGTATTCGTCACTGATGAGAAGGGGGAAGACAAAGCCAAGGGAGATTGGGGCCTGAGAATTGCGATGTTACAGGAAACATTGCTCAGACAAACTCAACACTCTTTGAACATTTCCAAGTAATTAATTTTTTTTTAATTTACCAAGCTAGTTTTCTAAAAAATGTAAAGTCACCCCTTCTTTCACAGTGCAGAAATGATTTAAGTCACCTCCAAATGAATGCTAGGTGCTTGCCATTGCTCTGTGTGCTCTAGAAACTGCAGTCTCAAGGCAGAGTCCCTGGATGCGCATCCCGGAGGCCCTGGGAGTGTGGTGGCGGCAGGGAGAGGCCAGGAAGATTGGACAGCTGGTAATTACCCTGAAAGCGCCTTGCCACTTCAAAGAGTTAATTATAGGGAAGCAGAGGATCTTAAAATTCAATTGGCAGAAACAAACAAGCAAACAAAACCTGAGCTGTCTCATTGTTGACTGTTGCTGGTGGTAAAACAGCTGCTAATGTAGCAATTTAACTCTTTAGGTGTGTGTGTAAATGTGAAGGTGATGGGGTATAGACCTTTTCCCAGAACTGATCAGAAGTCAGTGATAATAATGGAAAGTCAGAACAATAATAAGTTACAGTTCTTGAGCTCTTACTATGTGCTATGGGCTGTGCTAAACTGGCTGCATGTTCTCATTTCACCTCCACAGCAATCCTGAGACAGGTACTATCATGATCTCTGTTTCATAGATAAGGAGATGGAGACCCAGACTTGTTCCAGAGCTTCCCAAAGATCGTACTGCAGAGCTAAGATCTGAACCCAGGCAGTCCATTCATTATTCACTGTTCTGAACTCCTGTCCTGAGACAGGCACATTGCCAGGGATCACGAGACCATGATGAGCATGATGAGTTGGTCCTTCATGGACAAATTGGACTCAACAGAGTTCGATTTCAGACGATCCCTGACTTAATGATGCTTCGGTGTTTGATTTTTTTTGGCTTTATGATGGTGCAAAAGCAATACTCGTTCCGTAGAAACCATACTTCGAATTTTGAATTTCGATCTTTCTCCTGGCTGGTGATGTGTGGTGTGATAGTCCCTCGTGCTGCTGGGCAGTCGGCCACGTGATCACCAACAAGGGCCGACAACCGAGATGCTTACAATCATTCTGTATGCTGACAATCATTCTGTTTTTCATCTTCAGGACAGTATCCAGTAAACTGTATAAGATATTCAATACTTTATTACAAGATAGGCTTTATGTTAGATGATTTTGCCCAACTGTAGGCTCATATCAGTGTTCTGAGCATGTTTAAGGGACACTAGGCTAAGCTATGATGTTCAGTAGGTTAGGGGTGTTAAATGCTTTATCCACTTAACATTAGTTTCAACTTACAACACGTTTACTGGGATGTAACCCCATCATAAGTGAAGTTCCCTTAACTGTCTCTGGACACCCTCCTAGTGGTGCACACACTTTAAAGTCTGCTGTTGTCTCTGACACCACTGAGTGCCACACCAGAGAGCGTGGCCCTCACCTCTGTCACCCTCCAGCCATGCTGAGACGGCCTCAGTAGCTGTGCAGCAAAGGACAATGGTCATTTTCTAGGCTATATACTGCAGGTATACTCCAGGCCTGCTTTGTTTTATTTGCCTAATTGGTGTGGGAGTAGTAAATTCAAATTTGAAAGATCTGTGAGCAGAGCTTACTATGGGTGTGAGAAGCCACTCTGATTACTAAGTATCTTATCAATGACAAATATTTGCATGGTAGTTTTCACCACTTGATAATTGAACTTGATCTTCACAGATTCAGACATAATGACTACTTCCTGCGAATCCTAAAAAGCACAAAGCCAAATTAGCTTTTACCTGCGCTTTACCTGCCCAAAGGGAAGCGCCTTAAAGTGGTCTCCTTATGCTGTAGCTTTACACAGTTTCCCGCAATCCCGTTCTTATTTCCCAGCTGCTATTTCCTTCTGATAGTGTATATAAATCCTGACCCTTGTGCTCTTCGACTAAGCTGTCCCTTGTGTGTCTTTGAGAAAACCCTGAAAAACAGACATGGTTTCTCTGGCAGTGACTGACTTTCAGTGGCCACAGAAAGGCTGAATGGCCACTTACTTGGGGCAGCATAATAATAATGACAAATGGTAATAGTAATAAATATGCTGAGAGCGTGCTGTGGGCCAAGGACTGTGCCAAACATTCTACATGCAGTCTCTAATTTAATAATTACAGTGGCCGTAAGTCTGTGTCATGATTATAGGTAACAGTGAAGGAAACCTGCTTACATAGCATAAATCCGGCTTACAAATGGCAATGCTAAGATACAGAACTAGACCCATCAGGCACTAGGACCTTCATCAAGCAGGATGTGGAAGTAAATTTCCATTTGGTCTTTAAGGTTTAGTGATTCTGAGATGTTCTGCTCTACTCTGCTTTGAACAAAGCGTATCAGAAGTGTTACCTCGGGTTCCTCTGGTCACCATGCTTTAAGCGAGAAAGTAAACAATCTGAAATAGGTTTTAAAAAGAACAACCAGAGGGGAAAAGATACTCAAATCATGTCATATGAAGGAGAGTTTAAGGAACCAAATTTATTTATAGCCAGGAGTTGAGCAGACTAGGGCTGGGGGGCTGGGGAGGAAAGAATCTGATAATTGTCTTCAGATAATTGAAGGACTGTCAGAATATGCTGGTGTTGTGTAGCTCCAAGCTGGAAAGCCAAGACCAGTAAGAGGAAGTTGGAAGGGAAAAGATTATGATCCATCTAAAGATGAGTTCACTATCCCTCCATCTAAAAAGCAGTGGAAAGACTGAATGCCAGTTCCATCACTGTGGTAAGCATTTGTTGGTTTTGCTTTCCAGAGTCCATTCCTCCTTATTCCGAAAGCAATGACCTGATTTCCTTCGGGGAAATAACATTTCCCCATTGAGAGCAGTCTTGGGACAATCAGTCAGGTTATACTATTCACCCCTTGCCAAGAGCTGAGCACGTGATCCAAGTTGGCCCAGTCAGATTCTTTTTCGCAGGACATTCTATCTTGAACTGAGTAACATGATGGTGAAAAAAATGACTGAAGCCGAGCATTGCCCTGACCAATGAGGATGCCAAAATACAAGACACGTTTTTGTATATTAAACATCTCCTTCAAGCTAAATTTCCCCATTTCCTTCCAGTCTTTAAAGAGAATCTCTCAGGATTGTATCTCCAATCTAAATTCCTTACAATGCTGTTGGAGAACAGGATTATCATCCCTGATCCAATTCTTCAACATTTTCTCAATTTCATGAGCTACCTGTATTTTCCCAATAAATTCTATTTTTGCTTGAGTAATAGAAATGCTTTTTGAATCTGAGCAAAAAGTTCTAACTGGCACAACCATTATCTCTATGCATGGCTATGACTGTGGGAAACAGTTTGACCTCACTGAGCCCTAGTTCCTCATTTGAAAGTAATCTCAGTGGGTTTTTGTGTATAACATGAGAGAGCATCCGTGAAGAGAAAGACACATGGTAGGTGCTCAATAAATGCTGGTTCTCTTCTATTTCTCCTTTACAATGCAACTTTTCTGTTTTCTGAAAAATTAAGAGAGATAAAGTAGCAGTGCCTAGCACACAGTTTGTAGGTATCAATAAATGGCAGCATGAAAATGATTTGATTATAATGCTGTGCCCCTGGAAGTATTCAAGTCGAAACTGGAAAATCATTGGCCAGGGATGTGTGGGGCGATGCAACCATGGGATGGGTAGTTGGACATGATGGCTTCATTTCTTTCCCACCATGAGAGTCTATGATTCTACATGAGAAAGATTTGAGGATGTGCAGATCCTTTAAAGCAAAATAGCAGAAGCAAGTGTCTTGATATGAGGACTGAGCATGGATGGGTGCATCCCCTGGGCTGATGTTCAGTCCAACACTGAGCAGGGGTCACTAACCAACCTGCTCTTGAAGAAGGCTCTGATGGTCACCTAGGTTAATATTCATAAAAACTAACTCAGTGCTTCCACCTTGGTTTTGTCTTAATCAGGAATACTCACTCACTCAAGTTATTTCAGACGTAATCGGGTTTATTGAAAGGATATGGGTGTGTAGGAGTCCTGGAAGAGCCAAAAGCCCAGCCCCAGGAAATGCAAGAATCAAGGCAGCTCTAGGAAATGTTCTCTTCAGCTTTCCAACTTCCCTCCTCACAGGAAAGTCTGTGTGTGTTGCCTCCTTTATCTTCTTCCTTGCCAGCTGATTATTTCTGGTTATTTGTCTACACATGGCCCCAAATGGCCTTCAGTCCCCAAATATGCATGATCTTCCAGGTTCAGCAACCATAGCTATCTTCCTTCTGGGCATCTTCACCTAAATCCCGAGAGGAAGATTTGACTGGCTCAGCCATTGAGCCAGGCTGTGTCACAGGCTTGCAATGGGCCATCTCTGAGAACTGCGCCCTCACCAAGTGCAACCAGCTGAGTCTGGGGAGACAGGCTCACCTGGATTTTGCCCACTCACCAGGACATGAGGACAGATCAGGTAACATTAGCAAAATCGGGTAGAAAACACTTTACCTGTGGTGATACCAAAATACAAGATACATTCGTATAGATTAAACATCCTCTTCAAAGTATATTTTCTCACCATTTCCTTCCAGTCATTATAGAGGGTCTCCAACAGTTGTATCTCCAACCTAAATTCTTTGTGATGTTGTTTTCCCTTGAAGAAGATCTCCTATGAGAACACGGAAATGTCCTGTCTGTGGCAGATGCAGAATGTTGCCTTGAAGCAAGTGGGTCTTCCAACGTGCTGTGTCAGATTCTTGAGCTGACATGAAAGTGTCTCATCGGAAAGGCTCTGGTTTCCACCTGAAGATGACAATAAGAAGAAAAGGGAGTTGCATGGAAGAGCTGGGTAGACATGAGAGGCCAGGTGGGAGCTGCAGGTTGGAGTGGGAGGAAAGCCAGCCAAGACCAGAGACCAGACAAGAACTGTGGCTTCCACTTTGGGTCACAGAATATCTAGAGTGAAACTGGAAGAAGTGCAGAGCAACATGGATGGACCTAGAGAATATTATGCTTAGTGAAATAAATCAGAGAAGGACAAATACTACAGGATATCACTTATTTGTGGAATGTAAAAAATAATACAAATGAATCTGTATACAAAACAGAAGCAGACTCACAGACATAGAAAACAAATTTAGGTCACCAAAGGGGATTGGAGGTGGGGGAGGGACAAATTAGGTGTGTGGGATTAACAGATACAAACTACTAAACATACAATAGATAAGCAACAAGGACCTACTAATAGCACAAGGAATTATACCAGTGTCTTACAAAACCTACAATGAATATAAAATGCAACAAAAAAAAATCACTACGCTGTACACCTGAAACTAACACAATATTGTAAATCAACTATACTTCAATTTAAAAAAAAAAAAGCAAAGTAAAAGTACAGAGTGTCGGGTAGAATGAGAGAGCTGAGTTGGGTGAGGGCTTGACCCCAGTGATTGTGTTGAGTGCCAGCTACGTACTAAGCACGTGAGATCTCTCTCAGGCTTGGAGCTGTATTTATCTCATGAGACTCTAATTGCCAACTTGTATTCAGTTTCAAAACTTGTAAATTCTTAGCTACCATATTCTCATGACCTGATAAAGGGAGGTTTGGGAGTAAGAAGGAGGATGTTTTTAAGACCAGGAAAATGTCTTAAACCACATTTAACACAAGGGAGAGTGGAACATTCTAGAAAGGTCAGCCCAGGGATTGCCCTGTGGTTTGCTGTAGTCTTGCATACCATTCACGTGCCTGTGAGATCCCACCCCAGGACTGGACTTGCATCTTTCCAGTTTGTTTTAGGATATTCCTTTGAGTCTCCAGGAAGACATTAGTACAAGTCTCTCTGTAGGAGGAGGAGGTTTAATGGATTACCCAGGGGCCTCCAGGGACTGAGCTAAGAAGAGGATTCTGGGCCTAGAGTTTAGGGCCCACATACTTCATATCTGAGGATTAATGCCTCATCCTCCTCTGAGTGGGAATTAAGCCTCTGCCAGTTGATTACAAATGTTCCAGATACAAATCTTTAAGGTGGTAACTTTGCGAACAGTAAAAACAACCACAGCAAAAGTCTACAGAAAGTCTTTCCCTCACTCATTACTCAACTCTATGAATTTTGAGGATTTAATGAGGCATTTGAAATAAAGAAACGAACTACTTAAAGGTGAAGGATATCGGGGACCAGCTTAAATTGGGCAATGAGAAACCTAAGTTGCCCTTTCAGGATATTATTCACCCTATAAAAACAAATGTATTTGTTCACAGTAAACATGTCAGAACAGCAGCTATGGTGGACAAGTGTAGACTGGTTGCTGTCCAATCTGCCAATTTTTCAGATAAAAGACTGGGATCTGATAAGTGACAGATTACCTTGAGAACATTTGCATCCAGAGAGATTCTGGTTCATCATTTCATCACCAGACATATGAGTGTATCAGTTAAAGTGTAAGACAGTTGCTGTTCTCACAATGTATTTATAATACTTATCTGAAGTGGGGCGGGGGGGCTCTGTTTGACGATAGCCCTCGTGACCTGCGAACATAAATAAGCAGCCCTGGTACTTGCTCGTAAGGGCAGGGCCAGGCCAGATCCCTCACCTCTAAGTAAAAACATTTTCGTCCTGTTCATGAGCAGATCCTGTCTCCTCTCCACACATCAGTTAATGCATCTATAAAAAGGAGAGAATTATCTTGGTTCGGTGTGTCCCACACTTCAATAACAGACACTGTCTCATGATTGTTGCTCTATCATCATGCCATCGGTAAGATTATTTACTGATTTTTTTCCTTTAAATCAACTCACTTATTTTATCTAAATAGAATATTGTTGAATAAAATTGTCAGTGTCTTCAAAATCATTTTTACTTGTGAATTCATAGCTTATATGGGCTATTTTTCTAGTATCAATTGAAACAAATGTATAGTGATTAAGAGAAAAAAGTGTTGGCCCATTTCTTAAAAAAAAAATCTTTATTTAAACATCTGAAAACGTCTTGTGTAACCATAACTGGCAGACTGCATTTTGGAAAATACTGCTCGGCTATAAGGAAGATGCTAGGTGTGACTGAAACTTTATGCTCTGCCCAGTTCATCCCTGGAAGAGGCCCATTGAGTCCAATACTCTCCTTAATTGGTTGATTCATCCTGAGTTAGTCACTCATCTCCTACAGCTTCATTTTCTCATCTGAGGAAGTTGGACTCAATAGGCTCTGAGTTCCTCTCTAAGGATCTGAGGTTTTCCAAGATTCTGTGGCCAGGCCCAGTGCCCCGGCAGGAGACGCTGTCAAGAGCAGTGTGGCCCTGAGCACGAGCTGGTTCCCTGGCACCAGCCCATACACAGGCTTAATTTTCCTGGGAACTTTGCAAGACTTTGCTTTTCCTTTCATCTGCAGTGGTGAGGGAATACGCCTCCCAGCCAGGGTATGGAAGCGAAATCGCCCTTCCTCTTGTTTAGATGAGCTGCACTGGGAAGAACAGGCAAGTGGGGAAAAGGAATTTCGAAGGTGGCTTTGAAAGATTGCTGATTTGACCCCTTCTATTGCCTCCTCCCAGGTCTAATGCGCCAGCTACTCGGGAATGATCCTGGGGAAAAGGAAAACCTAATTTGATTCCTCCACATCTAAGAGCTCAGCGATGATAAATAATAACAATAGTGCATAGTTACTAACGTGTTACCTACCAGTCTAATAAAGTGATGGCAAATTGGCTGATCTCACTGAGCCTTTATTTCCTCATTTAGAAAAGACAGTGTTTGAACCGGGTAATTTTTGAAACTTTTGCCAGCTCTGAAGTTCTTCGATTGTATGACTTCAGATTTTATTTTTAAAACAAAAAAGTGGGAGATTTTAAACTTGATAGAATCCCTTTAAAAAATCTGGCATTAGAAGACAAGAATAAAATTACCTTTGGGACAGTCATTTATGTGTAATTTTTGTAAGTTTTCTCAAAATTATGATATGGTCTCTGGTACAACCGAATTGAAATGTCACCATATCCATGTTATTCGTTTTTTCATTCATTTACTTGGTCATTCTTTCTTCAGACATGCATTGCACACCTGTTATGCACCAGGTATATGACTAAGAGTGTAATTCTAGAGGCAAAATAATTTGGGATTGAATCCCATTTCCACTAAACATTAGCTCTATGACCTTGGGTAAGTGACTTAATCTCCTTAAGCCTTGATTCCTTCACCTAGAAACCAGGAATGACAACATATAGTAATTATTAAGGTTATTGACAATTAAATGAGATAGCAGGTGGAAAGTCAGGTGCCCAGAATACAGTGAGCACTCAATAAAAAGTTATGATCCTCTTCATCACTGTTGTTATGGATTAAATTGTGTCCCCCCACTGGATTTATATGTTGAAGTCTCAACCCTCAGTACATCAGAATATGACTGTATTTGGAGATAGGACTTTTAAAGAGGTTATAAAGGAAAGTCACTTGATAAATACAGTGGGACAGGGCATCTTAGGCAAGGGGACATATAGTGGAATTTATGAGTGACAAGGACATTCTTCAGGATTTGTTCTTTGGGAGTCATTTGTTCTGTAACATGAGACCTTATCTGTTTGTGATGGAGAAAAAGTAAGACCTCCCTCAAACACAGTGGGACGCCATCACTCACCTGCATAAGCTGGTGCCTGGACATTCATTTCTCCTGTCCAGATAGCATGAAGATAGCACAGGAAGAGAAATTCCCATTTTGGCCAACCGGTAGCATTTAGCAGGCCTAGTGGTTTTTTTGTTTGGAAGCTAAGGTAACGTGACACCTCAGCTTTAGCTCAGAACGGATAAGAGGACAATGAGAGTGGGGGAGAAATAACCTAGTTCCGAATAGGTGGTTAAAATGTAATCCACTTGTTCTGTTGTGTACATATATGGGGATTTATAACATATAAAATATGATTAGAACTTGCCTCACATAAAGCCCTCATCATAAATTCAAAACAATTATACCTTTAAGTGAACCAGAATCAGCAAGGTGGGGGAGGTAATATTATTCCCTGCCTGCTTCGTGGATTGTTGAGGATTAATGAGCTAATGTCTGTAAAGCTCTCTAGCAAAGCAGGAGAAAAGGACTGGAAAGCTAGCAGGTGTTGCTGTCTCCTCCCCCACCCCCTGCAAAGCTAAAAGACCAAACACAGAACAGTCTGTCTCAGCTTTTTATCTTTTCTACTACAACAAAAAAAGTGATTAAAGAACACTTTGTTAGAAGACAAAAAACAATTCCCCGTTTTGCTAGTTCCTTCATCTTTATTCTGATCAGTCCATGGTTGTAGTCATTGACCTACTTTGCATCTTAAATACGTATGTATTTTGCACTAGCTTTTTTGTGTTTCCTTAAGGTATCATACAATGTGTTCATGTTACTACACAATCTTCATAGCAGGTTTTAAAGTATTATGGTGATATATAATTTATATACCATAAAATTAACCCATTTTAGTGTATGATCCAAGGACTTTTAGTAAATTTGTAGAGTTGTTAAAAACACAGTTTTAGAACATTTCCATCACCTGCACCAACATTTTCTTGTGCCCATTTTTAGTTCCTGGAAACCACAGAGCTTTCTGTCATAGCTTTGTATTTCTTAGAAATTTTACGTAAATTTGTGTCCAGTTAATTTCACTTAGCAAGCTGTTTTTGAGGACCATCAGCAGTGTAGGATGTATCAGTAGTTCGCTCCTTTTTATCGCTGAATAATATTCTATTGAATGGTTATACCACACATTATCAACTCACCAGGTAATGGACACTTGGATTGTTTCCAATTTTTAGCTGTTATGAATACTGCTGCTATGAACATACGTTTGTGTGAACATACGTTTTCATTTTTCTTGGCTAGGATAGCTAGCAGTGGAATTGCTGAGTCATTTGGTAACTCTGTGTTTAACTTTTAAAGAAATAACTGAACTGCTCCAAAGTGACTGTACTGTTTTACATTCCCATCAGCAATGTATAAAGATTCCAATTTCTCCACATCTTTGCCAATACTTGTTACTGTCTCTCTTTTTCATTCTAGCCTTTAAAGAGGGTGGGAAGTGGTGTTTCATTGATCTCAGTCTGCATCTCCCTACTAACTGACGATGTGGGACATCTTTTCCTGTGTAGTAGCCTTTTTTATATCTTTGGTGAAATGACTATTCAGAGTGTTAGCCTGTTTTGAAACTAGGTTGTTTGCTTCTTTTTACTGAGTTATAGGAGTTTTTTTTAAAAGATACTCTGGACTTACGTTCTTTGTTAGACATAATTTGCAAGTATTTTCTCTCAGTCTGTGGCTTTTCATTCTATTTTTTTGAAGAGGAAAAGTTTTTCACTTTGATGAAGTCCAACTTATCAACCTCTTTCTTTTATAGATCATGCTTTTGGAATCATATCACCTAGGAAATCTTTGCCTAACCCAAGGCCACAAAGATTTTCTCCTCTGTCGTAGCCTAAAGTTTTGTAGTGTTAGTTCTTATATTTAGGCCTGTGATCCATTCTGAATTAATTTTTGTGTGTGGTATATTATAAGGTCTAATTTTTTTGTTTTGTTCTTTCATTTTTTTTGCATGTGGATATCCAGTGGTTCCACAACCATTTGTTGAAGACTATCCTTTTCCCCCATTGAATTGCCTTCACACCTTTATCAAAAGTCAATTGACCATAAAGGCCTAACACTTTATTTTTGGACTCCCAGTTTTGATTCATTCACGTTTATCCTTATGCCAATACCATACTGTCTTGATTTCTGATGTAGTAAGTCTTGAAAACAGGTTGTATAAATCCTCTAACTTTGTTCTTCTTTTTAAGAATTCTTTTGGCTACTCTTTGTGACAGTTTTTTTAAGTTTTTTTTGGGGGGGTAATTAGGTTTGTTTGTTTGTTTGTTTGTTTGTTTAATGGAGATACTGAGGATTGAACCTAGGACCTCGTGCACCCTAAGCACATACTGTACCACTGAGCTATAGCTTCCTCCCTCTTTGTAACAATTTTTAACGGTGGCAGAATAGTTCATAAAATGG
Source organism: Camelus ferus (assembly GCF_009834535.1). NCBI lineage: Eukaryota > Metazoa > Chordata > Mammalia > Artiodactyla > Camelidae > Camelus > Camelus ferus. The sequence continues at coordinate 29,690,156 of NC_045720.1, forward strand.
ATGTTTTACAATAAATGTACTTCATCATTTAATTAATAACTGGTATTGTTATTAACTTTGTGAAGAATATCCTGATGCCTGTATCTCTTGTTTCCTCTTGGTTGTATAGTTTCTTAAGGTGAATTCCTGGGAGGGGGATTACTGATCAAAGGCTCTGAACCCGTGTTCCCACCTGTTCTGTGTAAAGGGACAGCCTTACAAGGAGGGCAGAGATTTTTCACACTGAGGCGCTAACTCTTACCAAGCACTTACCAGGTGCCAGACACTCCTGTTAAATTCTTCATAATTATTTCACTGAATCTTCACAACTATGCTCAAAGTAGATGTGATTATCTCCATTTACGGAGTTAAGTACTTTGACCTAGTTTGACCAGCAGATAGATGGCCAAGCCGAGACTGCAGCCCAGGATGTCTCCCTGATTTTCTGCTGAAATACCTGTTCACTCTTGTACGCAGTTCTCGTTCATTCGCTGCGAGGATCAGTCGGGATAGAGGAATTCACTCACCTGTTTCCACAGTCCTCACCAGGCATACTCATCTTCTCTGAGTGTCTTTATCAGCACTTTTATTATTTGTCGCAGTAGCGGCATGCGGACTTGTAGACTGTGGGGACCCTTTTTATAGTCAGGAAGAACTGTTAGGCGCTTAAGGGAACTACCAAGAAATTAAAGATCAACCACCAGAGGGAGGCCAGAAAATGATGCTGACTCTTTAATTAACGTCTCCCAGCCTTCATCAGTTTCTCATAAGGGCCTATTGAACAAAGGGACAGCTTTCTATTTTTTGTTTCATGTTGTATTTTGAATGTGAGGATTCATTTGAAGTCTTTCCAGAAGGCTCGGTGCTGGGCTTTTGCAACATCTATAGACATTCTCACTCCATATCTTTTTCCACACTTTCTTCCTACCCAAGAGCTCTCAAGCCTTTTAAACCCAGGACACGGCAACTCCTGCTTCCTTGGCCTGGAGAGTGTACAGAGAGGAAGACTCTGGGGCATGACTGAGCGCACAACGGTGGCGCCGTCCTGCAGAACAAAGTGAGAGTCTGGGTTGGGGAGGAGATTCCAGCATCGCTGTCCTGGCTCAGAGGAACAGCCACAAAACAAAGCAGCTGAGGCCCTGCCTGAGAGCCTGCAGCACGGAGTAATGGAGAATCTGAGCTTGGCTGAGCAGGCCCCACACAGGTGGCCGAGGCCAGGAGAGTCGGGGTGTCTGCTTTGTCCAGGCGGGAATTTGGGCTGCCTGGCCCAGGTTTTGGCCGCTCTCGGTCAAAAGCTGGCATTGATGATGGCAGTGGGTCTTGTTTCATTCTAGGGCTGTGCCCTGAAACAGCACAAGGCTGAAAGTAGCTCTCCATTCCCTGGGGAGATGCTGAGAACACACAGAGCTAAGGCCTCACCACCCCTCACTCCCCTGTGCAGTCACCTGCGGAAGAGCTAACCCCACGTCCAGGCTATTTATTGTTCAAATGTTGCCCCTGCCCTAAGTGACCTTCCCACACACCTCTCTGTGTGACTCCCAGTGCAGCTCAAATCCTACCTAAATCATTGAATCTGCATGAATACCTTGTACAGGCGAGGCACCGGTCCTGATCTGGGAGTGGTCTTTGGGTCCCTGCTGTGAGTCACCTCTTCTTTCCCAGAGCTCGCTTGGCACTCTGTCTGTCTCTGCTGGAGTTTCACATGGCTGGGCTGTCACTCTCTTCTGCCCTCTGAGCCCCAGCTCTGGACCTTTCTCTCTCACTCTTGACTGTGAGCTTCCACCTCCCAGTCTCTGGCTCAGCAAGCTGATTCTCATCTCCTGGTTCTCATTTAACCACCAGATTCTTTTGCTGGTGGTGTTTTTTCTCATCATCTCCCTATAACCAGTGTCTTGGCATACACTTTGGGAAACACTGCAGAACTGACTCAGCTTCTGGTTGCTCCTCTGAACCCGTCTTAGTTTGATTTTGGCCTTGTTACCCCACAACAGACCTAAGCTATGACCATCCAGCCATAAAATCTCTACAGCAAGAACTGCTTTCTTTTCTTAAATATATATTTTAGTTGTAAGTGGCTTTTGCTGTAGACAGAATTACCATATAGCCAAGGAGGTGCCGTGGTGATAGTTAGATGAGGAAGAGATTCCTCTGATCTTCTGGAAAATGTGCTTCTTTTGGAGGGGATTGAGAGTGAGATTGGGTTCTCTAGAACTCTGGTTAAGAGGGGAACTCTAGTCAAGAGACTGGTTAAAAGGGGACCAAGCAGGTGAATCTCTTGTCCTCACTGTATCTTTTTTTTTAATTGAAATACAGTTGATTCACAGTGCTGTGTTAGTTTCTGATGTACAGCATAGTGATTCAGTTATATATATAAATATACTTTTTCATATTCTTTCTCATTATAGGTTATTACAAGATATTGAACCCGGCTCCCTGTGCTGCACCGTAGGACCTTGTTGTGTATCTGTTTTATATGCAGTAGGTTTTCACTGCATCATTTGACTGCTGACCAGGTTTTCCTTCTGCAGCTCTCCCCACCTCTGTTCTCTTTCTACTTTTACATTCCTTCTTGTCTCCTTTGCAGGCTCCTCTTTTTTTAACCCACTTTTTAATGTGGGTGTTCCCTAGACTTCCCTATTCTCTCTTCTCCATTGACCCACTCTGATCTCATTGTATCCCATACATTTAAACTTCAAGTTTATTTAAACTTATCCTATAATCCTCACATATATGCTGAGAATTCTCAGATGTCCCTCAAATGTCCAGCTCAGCACTCTTCTGCAGCTCCAGACCTGCAGGTGATCAGCTGTGTCCTGTTCCTCCTCTCCCTTTCCCCTGGGGAAACAAACATGACCAAAGGGTGTGATCCCCCTCTGTTAGAGATGGGCTATGGGAGCTGAGGACAGAACGATGCATTGGCTCATCCACCTACTCATCCATTCCCCAAGCGCCATGCTCCTACTGGGTGCTGGGCACTGGATTTGGCATCAGGAGCCCAAAGAGGAGTAAGACACGGTGCCTATTGTTAAGAGCCCAGGTCTGTCTAACATACAGAAAGATAACATAAAATACAACTTGGTAAACACAATACTTGACACATATAAGCCAAGTAGAGTGGGCACCAGAGGTGGGAATTACTAACTCTGCCTGTAGAAGACTTCACACACAGGGTACCTGGAGAAACTCCTGGTGGTCTTCGCGTTTTTATGCGTGTGAACATTCATGTACATGTAGACAGGTGCTCAGTAATTATTTGGCACCTGTGAGGACGGGAGCCAGCAGCCAATGCTAAGGATGGCAGAGCAGGAAGAATGAGGGTGAGGGTCATTGCCGATATTGGAGCAATCACCCTGGCCTTGATCTCCAGAGTCTTCCACACGAAAGAAATGCAGACCACGCACTCTCTTTTTAAAGCTCCTGTAAACACTTTCCTTGCCACCTAACAAAATTCTTAATTGAAATGGAAAAGAATCTTAGAGATCAGCTAGTCCCATTTGGAGTAGAATCCTACATCTTTAACCTGTTGCTAAACCTGAGGTGCTCTGCTGGCTGGAGTTGGGGTTGGGCTCCCCCATCAGACTTCCTACCCCGTGACTGCCCCGGAAACACTTCTGCAGACATCGAAGGCTCCAAGGAAATCGCCTGCAAACCATCATGTCCTCTTTTTCTTTCTTTCCTTCTTTCTTTAATGCTTGAGGAAATAAAAGCCCTGAGTAATCAAGTAATTTGCCCAAGGTCACGCAGCTAGATTGTGCTAAAACTTAATTAAGGTTTTAGTGTTCTGCCCACTGTTTTACATTCTTTTTTTTTCCCTTTACAACCCTGATTTGGGAAGCTTGGAAGAGCCAAGGCAAAAGTGCTAGTGAAAAGTGGAAGATTAAACTCTGAAATACAGGAAGCAAAAAGAGAGGGAAAAAGGAGGAGCAAGGAAAAGAGAAGAGAAAATAAAGGGGTGGCAGCGTTGAGACTGTTCACCTATTAACTGGCTATTTGTCCAGTGTTACTTGGGGATGCTGAGGAATCTTGTTCCCTTAATACTCCCTTGTCACCACTGAGGTAGGTTTTCTTTCCTAGTATAAAAATATTCCTGTAATTAACCAGTCAATCAGTCAGTCTGCAGCTTCCACAAATTATATATTGGTACTCAGCACTGTATGAAATGTGTAGATACAAAGGAATCACAGAGGTGGTCCTGCCTAGGGTAGATGGCTCCGGGGCTTTCCGCTCACCTTCAGTATCCCCTTAACTTCCTGTTCTTCCCCATTCACAGAAAACGGGCTCTCTGCAGAAATGTTTGTTCAACATGATCTTGCACCCTGGGCCCAATTGATTGGACCAGAGATATTCATTTGATCCACATAGAACCAATCAGAGTCTAGTTACAGTAAGTGCGAGGGTGGAGAAAAGGAAAGGAGAGAAAGAGAGAGAAGAAGACAAAGGGGAGGAAGAAAAGGAGGAGGAGAAATAGAAGAGGGAAGAAACAGAAATGAGGCAAGAGAGGTGGTCAGATAGAGACCAAGAAAAAAGAATAGAGATTTATTTGATAATCTTTTGCCACCTAAATGCAATACACACCAGAGAAGGCAGATGTGCTGGGTGAGAAGGATGTAATGGACACTTACAGAGAACCAGACAAAGACTGCTTATCCCCATGCTTCTGACAGCAGATTCCCAGTCCTGCATCAGGGACAGTGTTTGAGAGATGGAAGTTAGCAGCACGCTGGCAGGAGGTGACAGCCCCTTTGGACCAAAGCCTCCGCAATACCCCCTTTCCTCTCCCTCTGTGCTCAGATGCCATTCAGCAGCTGCTGTGTGTCCGTACCCCGTGTGCTCCGCCCTGCTGTTCTCACAGAGCTGTTAGTAGACAGACATCTCGTGAGGCCAGGGGAAGACACTTGACTTGCCTTGGTTCATATCCCCACAGGGATTCAGACAAGTCAAGGCACAGGAGAGGTGAAAGCTTCCGCGTTTATCCCTGAAGATCAGAGCCTCCGAGCGGCCGTGGACTGGCGGGAAGGGGGCGGCTGGTCCCTGGAGGCGGCCGCGCCCACGTGCAGAGGCGGGCCTGCGCTCACGAGTGGAACCTCCTGAATTCCTGTGGGAGCCGAGAGTTGGAATATGGTAGGAAGGCAAACGCTAAGGAATTTTTTTGATGCTGTATTTGCATAGTACACCCATTGTTTTCACTTTGTTTGTTTTGGGGTGGCTTGGGCAAGCGGGGGCTAATTCACCCAAGCACCTCTTGGCACAGGTACCGGTTGTGTCAATGAGCGATTGCCACATCGTGTTGTGTAACAAACCACCCCAAACCTCACGGCTTACCACAGCAAGCTCTCGTTCTCACGCTCAGGAGTCCGCGTGGCTCCTGTGGGTCACGTGAAGGCGCTGAGCTCCGGCTGGGCTGGGCTCCTGGTCTAGGGTTGGGTTTCGGTCTGTGCGTTCTCTCTGCAGCGCAGGCTGAAGGGGTAGCCGCCGTCCAGGGAAAGCTCTGTTCGTGGCCGTGGCAGAGGAGCGGGAGGGCAGTCCCAACTGTCTGGGCCTTTGTGACATCACTTCCCAACCCACTGACTCACATCAAGTCGCTCAGCTGAGCCCAAAGACAAGTGACAGGGAACTGCACGCTCACCGCAGAGCGGGAGGGAAGGAGTGAATAGTCTTGAACAAGCAGCCATCTGATCTACTGCTCTGGTGCTCACAGACATTCCTCCTACGCCCACAGCTGCCCAAGAGCGGCGTGAGAAGAGCCCGGAAGTTCCCTTTCCACCTCCATCTACCCCACCTGCATGTCCCCCCACCCTCTGAGGGTCCAAATTCTGTCTTCTCGGGCCACCTTCAGTTTCCTCCAGGGCAAGCGCAGACTGTCTCTTAGCACAGTCTGTCACGTATTATTGCTCAGGCAGGATGAACTAGTTCAGACAGAACTGTCTTGTCGAGCAAGCCTGTCAGGGTACCTCCCAGCTCCAGCTCACGGCCTCCCAAAGACTGTGATCTGAATGGAGGACTCCCGAGGGCCCACGCCACTGTGCCTGCAGAGCAATGCTTAAAATTTGTCATTTTACCATTTGAATTTGTTTATTATCTATGCCCCCTCCTCCAGACTACCAACTATAAAGGCAAAAAGCCTGTGTCTGTTTTATTCACAACCAGTGGTCTCAATGCCAGCCACACAGAGGCACTCAAAAAATATTTGTTAAAGAAGTGAGTTAGGGATTAGCAGATACACACAGTACTATATATAAAATAAACAACAGGACCTACTGTACAGCACGGGGAACTATATTCAATATCCTGTAATAACCTGTAATGGAAAAGAATCTGAAAAGGAATATATATCCACATATATAACTGAATCACTATGCTGTACACCAGAAACTAACACAACATTGTAAATCAACTTTACTTCAATAAAAAAAAAAAAGAAGAAGAAGAAAGAAAGACATGAACAGGCGCCGTAGGAACAGGTTCTATTGTCTTGGAGCCCAGGTTTTCAGTATTTCCCCAAATGCTGGCCACATGCGTCATTTCAATGCCTCTGAAAACCCCTCCCCTCCCCCACTCCTTCACCAAGTGAGTGAGGCTGGATCTGGATGGCAAGACTCGGTGGTGGCAGAGCCTCCCCCACCGCTCCCTGGGGCCCCTCCCAGTTCCTGGAGCGACTTCTGCTAGCAGGTCACCTGCCTGGACAGGTCACCTCTGCCCTGATCCGGATGCCCTCCGTGGGTCTCCCGGCCTGATGACAGTCACAGTGTCCTGCTGGGTGAGCACTGCCCTCATTCCTAGGAGCTCTCAGGGAGTAAATGTGTCAGGTTGCGCTGATTTCCTTCTCTCTCTCCCTCTCCTCCTCTTTCCTCAACTGCGGTTGAATAATCTGACTGGGGGAGGCGGCTGGGGAGAGGATTCCTTCCCAGTGACCTCTCATCAGGGCCTCATAAGGCCCAAGCACAGTTCTGTCTAGATCTAGGACTTGCTGACAGGACCTGGACAAATGGCAGGTGGGAGATCAGAATATATGCTGGGCCTTGACAAGGGCTTTAGAGCCAGACAGATTTGGGTTCAAATCCCATCTCTGCTATTTTCCTGATCACGAGACTGAAGACAAGTCTTCGAGCCTTTCTGCTCCTTGGTCCCTCATTTGTAAGGGTTACTGGTGCTGCCCAGTGGGGCACTTGTGAAGATTAAATGAGTCTATTTCCAGTGCCTGCCAACCACCGAGCACTCGGAAAAGGTATCATTCCTTAGCGCCATCCCATATGATTGTTCATTCATCTATTTTTCCCCTCTAGTTTTTTTTTCAATAAAATAAGGTTAAAATCAACTATACCTAAATTTAAAAAAAAAAAAGAAAAGAAAAAATAATTCACATAAGATAGGGAAAAATAAAACAGGTTAGAATAAATATCACACCAACCTAGAAGAAGGAACCAGGTTAACCTGCAGGGTTGGATTTGGGAAGAAAGGACAGTCCCAGCCTTTCTTTCCTAACCTGCTCAGAGTATGTGTCTGATAAAGCCTCTGATGTATAAATTTAATTATTTAAAAATATATTCTTATCTTTTGGAAAATATCCATGTATGGTCAAGATTTGTATATGTATATCATAAAAAGCAAAATTAGGAAACACTTAAATCGCTGCAGGGTGTTGGGTGATGTCAAGGATGTGTCGATAGAGAAGATTCTGGGGAGCAGCGGTAGTGGGGTTCAGCTTAAAGGCTCAACATATCACCAGTGGCACAGTCACTAGGTTGTACTTCAAAACTGAGGATAGCAGGTGTTTCTTAGACTGACATGTTCTGGGATGTTCTGTAAAATTCAGCTTGCGGGGTTACAGTCATGTCAGAGAGCTCTTTAAGCATCACAGGGATGTCTGCACTTGTACACAGGGCCTGTCTCACCCTGACACCCATCAATCCATGCCCATCTTTCTGCTCCCCAGTCCCCTCTCCTGTCATTTCAATCTGCATTCCCTCCCCTAACTAAGATCTGGGTTTGTCTTTGGATATCCCAAACTCAGAAATGAATTTTAAAAGTGCTACCTCTCGCAGATCTGCCCGCCCTGGGCAGCATACCCCAACAGCAGGAGCTCTGAAACCAGTTTCCCCCATCCTCAGGCTGCGGTGAGCTCCCTCTGCCCCCAGGTCCTGCAAGTAGGAAGGGGGCAGTCCAGAAAGCAAGCCCGGGGTCAGTGGGGTTTGATTTGTTTGGGTTAGTGACTTTTTTCTTAGAGATTTGTCAACGTAACTTCTCCGCTAAGCAGGAGCTTCTAGGGACAGGGACTTACTTATCTTTATCTCTCCAGGATGAAGCATTCAGTAAATGTTTGCTGAACAAATTAAAGAGCTCATGAGTGGAACTAGCTGAGCTTAACAAATAGTGAGCGTGCAAGAAATATTTGTTGAATAATAGAATGAATCAGTGGCTCGATGAACACGTTTGAACTGCTATATCCTTTCCACTTTCTTCTTAGCGGACTGTTTCTGACTCAGTTGACCTGATCCCTCATGACATGACATTCAGCTTGGTGTGACCTTTGGGCTGCATAGAGTTTAGGCGGCAAAGAACTCAGGCTCTGCAATCAGATAGATGAGGGTTCAAATAGCTGTCACTTAGGAATCCTGCATGACCTTGGGCAGGGCACATAGCTTAAGTCTGAGTTTCCTCCTTTTAAAATTCAGAATGGTAACAGTCCTGACTCAAAAGTTTTGGGAAAGGCTCAATGGGGATAATCCATTTAATGTACTTAGCATAATGCCTTAATGCCCAGCACAGAGCTAGCGCTCAATCAGTGATGGCTGTTGTTATTCGTTACTGCCATTGTCTCCTCCTTCTCATCCTTGTCCCAGGCGCCTGAGCTCAGTGAGAAGGCTCTAAGGCCCTTCCCAGGGCAAAGGTTTCACCTCTCTGTGGAGATCACAGTTGCCCCTCTCTGTCAGGTACAGCAGCACTAGGTAGAGATGTTCTGATTACTCTAAGTGGGTGGTCTTTAAGCCTGGTTTGGAGAGTGGGTGGTTTGTTTTAACAACCTAATCTTTTTTTTTTCTCTCTTAACAAAAATTTATAATAAAAAATTCAGGTAGAAATAACAAAAATTTTAGATAGATTCAAAGCAGAATGTTTATGTGTGGCTTCTCAAGCCACTTGCCTCAGTTGAAATCCTGACCCCTTCAGTTACCAGTACGTGAGATTGCCCAGATATCTGACTAAGCCTCAATCTTCAAAATGGTTCCTATAATGGTACACACTTGACAAGGTAGTTGCATGAGCTACTAAGTATAACAAACAGCACTCCTGGGCCCTCAAAGGTTATCAATCATTACGTGAGTGTCTGATGGTGGAGAAAAGGTTGAACCAACTCCCAACTCCAGTGGCGATGTTCAGGTGTCTCCCCTGGAACCACGTTTTGAAACTCCAGATCTTACTAGTTACACTGTTCTGATTTTCTGTCTGCCTAAGTTGGGGCTGCCACACCCAAAAGAGTGCCTCTACTCTGACCAGGCTCTTAATCTGAATCGTGAATCTTAATATGACAGAAAACTGCTTTGGAAAATCTCAGTTCTGCTCCAAGCTCAGGGTCATGTCCTTTATCCTTTGACTTTAAAAGCTGTTTTTATAGACGGTAAGGGACTCACATCTAAACCATGCAGGCCCTGCCCATGTCACACTCAGTTTAATTGGACTCACTGTGAGAAATATGTCCCTGCCTTTTATTAGTCAATCAAGAAAAACAAAAGCAATTTGTACTGTCCAGGATGTACCCCGAACTATTTGCAAGGTCAGTGATAACATGCTGTGAATCAATTTTAATTAAATTGGTTCACTTTGATCTAAAAAATATTGTAACTTTTACAAATGTGTCATTTTGGCAGTTATATATAGACCACAGATGACTAGGATGTCATTTGTAAATCCAAAAGGAACTATTATAGAATGATATATATGTGAGATCAAAACAATATTTATAAAAACCATGCCAGGATTTTCTCTAGTAAAAAGAGAAGGTGATTTTCAAAATCAAAAAAATATATAAATACAAGCACTATTTCCTAGATTTTCCATCTAACTAGTCAAATTAAAAAGATACAGCTTTATTCGGTGCAGCGGATCCTTGATTAGCTGGAATTCTTTGGGAATAGTGTGCTTGGGTTAACTGGATTCTCTCTACCTTGTGAGAAACTCTTCTAGACCATAGTTTTATCCTTCCCTCCCCCCTTTCTTCCTCTCTCCCTCCTATTTTCTCTCCTTCCCTCCTTAAAAATAAGTATAAGGGATACAATTTAATCTTTCAGACCTTCTGACAATCATTCTGAACATGAAATTTCACTGTTCAGTCTTAAAATAAGGAAATTGGCTTGATTAAGTCTCTGGACAATTGAATAGCAAATCATCTTGTGGTTATTTGACCAATCCCCAGCCCCTCTATCTGACACAGTCTTCATTTACTTTCTTTGTAGCATGCAATACTGTTTGCAAATAAACAATTCATCTATTTGTGTATGTGTACGTGGGGCGGGGACTGGCTAGTTCTCAACTGAATCTGCAGCATCTGGAGGTGTTTGGGACGAGCTAGCCACTTTGTAAATGTTGGTTGGATAATGAATGCCTTGGTTTCTTATTCTTCACCTATCACCAAAAAGTCCTCACCGACAAGGCTTAGCTCATAGTAAGGGAGCAGTGATAAGCCAGGGCCCAGCCCAGACCAGGAATATGGACTGGTCCTAAAAACCAGAGCAGGCAAAAGATCATCCCTCTAGGGAATCAGATAATGGCTGCAGGGGGTGCTGCAGGGGCTTATTAGGCATAGAGGACCCTCTGCTGGCTTCCTACACTGCGGATGCTGAGAGAGCTCTGCAGGTAAGAAAAGCGTTGGTGCCAGTGACCACCTGGAGCCTTCGTCCCTGATGAATGAGGATAGACCTCATGGGCAGGGAGGCCTCTTCTCCCAGAATGGGCAGGCCCAGTTGGCCTGGATTAAAACCAGGCTAATGGCCTCCTTGGCCCCTGATCTTGGCCTTCTGGTTCTTATTACTCTTAGGGTGGAAGGGTCAGGAATGGTTAATCCAAAGAAAATCTATCTACAGAAAGAGTGCTTCTCCTTAAGGCTCAGAGCAGAGCTGGCCTGAGCAGCCCACCACCGTCTTGGAGCTGGAGGGTAATGGCAGCTCCAGCCTCATGGGAACTTGCGGGGGAGAAAGAATGTAGAGAGCAGGTGACACAAATTCAGCCAAGACCACAAAGTTGCTGGCTTCTAACCTCTTCACTCTTCACCCTGTAAGTTTCTGACTAGAACTTCAGAAGGTATTGACCTGCCCCTTGTCAGTCCATCTTGTGCTCGGAGACAGAACAGAGAGGGAGACTTGACGTGCTGCCACTGGAGGGGTGACCTAGGCAGCAGGATGCAAATCTCAGTCAGACGTGCATCCGTTACCTCCCGGAACCCTTCATATCCACTGAGTGCCAGGTGTTTGCTGAGTGTTTCATAAAGATTCTAATACAGAATCTTCCCTGCAACTTCTGCAGGATACCTATCATTGTTCTCATTTTATAGACAGAGACACTGAGACTCAAAAAGATGAAGGAATTTGCCTAACGTCAGGTGGCGTGAGATATGATCTCCAAAGCACATGCTCAGCCTTCTCCGCTGCATTTCCACCTGAGCGGAGTGTGTGTGGGTAGAGATAAGCAGGAACTTCTAAGAAGCACTTGCTACCTAACCAAAAATAACTTCAACCTTTGTTTGTCATCCAAGAACATCATTATGTGTGCCCTCTATGGAAATGCATCATAATTCAGTCAGACCCTATGATATATGTGGTGTTCTATGCCATGTCCCCAGCCAGCTGTGCATTAATTGGTAGTTTTCCTTCTAGCACTGCTTGCTGCCATCTGAATTTCTCGGTAGCTTCCAATCTTGTCAGTATCTTTGTGCACAACTGCTGTGAGCTGGCCCGAGGGTGACTCTGCCTTTCCTATGAGTTCCTGAGAGTTTTTAGCCGTGCAAAGACCTTTTCTCTGACTCCAGTGCTCACTGAATGGTGATTTGAACCCAGGAGCTCAAGAGTGGCCACGTTCCATCTACCGTGAGTCCAGGGAAGTGGAGAGAGCATAAGGCAAGTGTTTGTAGAGATGAGAAATGAGACAGGTTACAAATTCAGGGTCCAGGACAAAGTCTTATCCACCATACGGAGCACTGCCTCACTCCAGATACCCCAGGAAGCTTCCTTGATTTAAGCCAGCCTTCAGCAGAGAGAGCTACTCTGCCACACGACTCAGGCTCTTTCCTAAGACTGCACCATTGATTTTGTATAAAAATGTTGCTTCCAGTGCCACTCCACTAGTGGAAAAATTGGATGCAAGAAAATGTAAAGCCATAAGGAACAATTAAGATAAATATGAGCTATTCTTTCAATGAATAATATCTAGCCATTCCAATTCATTATTGTGAAGATTGGATAGAAACAAAAAGCAAAATATGATGCTGACTTTAATGCACATTATTATAGCATTGTAAAAAAAAGAAATGTATTTGAAGAAGATGGAGGAAAGTACACCAAAATGGCAACAATAATAAAATGTCAGGTTAACGAGATCATATGTGTTTTCCCTTAATTTTCTCTATTTTATTTCTACAATGTGGCTCTATTATGTAGATGATTTAAAACAGTTCTTATTCCCAAAGCTCAAACCTGAGCAGTTTGGGTAGTTTCTGGGAGTCCTTCGAGTCATCACAGATCATATGCCTAAAAGGAAGGACTGAATTCAACTTGAGAATTAGGAAGTGGTTGTTGGCATCAAAGGGGATGCCCACCTGTCGGCTGGGGACATGAATGACAGTCCTTCTATCAAGCCCAAGAGGAGAACTGGGTGACTACTTGCAGAAATACTTCTGTGAAAGAGCTGTGAAGTAAACCAAGAGGCGGGGCAGTGTCTTCCCAGTGAGCACAGGTGGCCAGCTCCTGGCCAGGCACTGCCCTCTCTCAGCCCCTCCCTGTCTGGGCTCTGGAGCACCTCTCCCTTCCTCAGCAGCTCTCCTCCTCAAAGCTCCAAGGAACCATGCTACCCACTGACCCTGAACTTCATCTCTGTTAAATGCCTCCAAATTATCTTAATGAGGATTCTCCCTGCCCACCGGGGGGTCAGCTCAGGGCTGCCCTGTGACTCCTCCTGTTGGCGAGGTGCAACAGGTCACTGAGAGGCTTGCTCAAACACCCCCTCAGGGGAAGACCTGCAACCACAACTTTTGTGTTCCTGGGTCTCAGAATGCTTCTTAGTTCACTGAGCCCAGCCAATGCCCCCAGTGAGCGAGGACTGAACAGAATAAGTAGTAAAGGGGGGTGAGAACCTGGGGCCCAAGCTCCCCCTGAGCAAGCAGCCGCGTCCAGGACGGGTGGACTGCCATGGGTTTCCGTTCATCAGTCATGAGACACCCACCCCAGGGGCTAACATATGAATGAGCAGTTGGCCTTGTGTGGATGAACAGTAATTAGCTAAAGATTAAGAAGCAAGTTAGCAACAAGTTCTCCCCAGAGAGCAAAAGAAGTGTGCAAATAATGTGAGAGGAGACCCCCCCATGCCCCCCACACACAAAGGACCAGAGCTGCTTATCAAATAAGTGGAAATTACTTACTGTACATTAAATATCAGTATTTAGTGAGTGGCCACCACATGGAGGCCCTATGCTGGGTGGTGAGCGAAGCTGAAGCAGTTGGATGGTCCACGAGTCAGAAACTCACTGTCAGGGACCTTGGGGTAGTCCCAGGGAAAGGTTTGGACTTGTCTAGGTAGTTCCCTGGCAAGACCAGATACAGCTAAAAGGCAGGTGCAGAACTTGCATCATGGAGGGCTTCCTGGGGCCACATATACCACTGAGCATATAGCAGAAAAGCCAAACCAATTAGCCAGGCCCCAGGTCTCTGCTTTGACACCTTTGCCTCCCAGAAGCCGCCACTGACTCCCTGAACTCTGGGTTCCCCTGTTACACTCTCAGACTGTAACGGCAGCACTCATGAGTGTGATTGTGTGATTGATGGTCTGTTTCCATGCAAATAGGAATGGGGGTGTCTCTTTATCACCATTGTACCCTCAACCTGGCATGAATAGGTTGCCTACAAATATTCACAGCACTCACCACACAGTAAGGATGCAAATACTTAGGTAATTATTTCTCTGCTGCCTTGTTCATTGCTAAACTTTAAGTCCCAAGTGCACAAGGGCCTCCATTATCTTGTTCCCCACCAACATTGGCACAGTGCCTGCACATCGTGGCACCCAATGTTGGTGGCAGAAATAAAGACATGAATAGAAGTCCACAGATCTAGAGATGGGCAGGGAAAGGGGGATAAAACTGAGAGGTTGGGAGTCAAATATGCCCAAGAATGAACCAGGGGAGCACAAAGTGAGAACGTCTAGGGCTTCTGACTGTGTGGACATGGGACGCCCACATCCTCCTTTCCAAGTGCGTGGTTAAGGGCATGGGGGAGGCCAGCCACCACACTCAAGATGATAAACCAAGGCCAAGGGCCTCTTTACCCCAGAAGACAAGTTAAACCGCTCATTTCCTCCTCTGCAAAGTAAAAAGCACAGGTCCTTTTCTTTTGTGAGATGGAGCCTTGAACTCCCCGAAAGTCTGGAGAGCAGGGGGAAATGGTTTGGCACCTGCAAGGTCGGGTTCACACATAGGGGTGGATTCCAGCCTGTTGGCTGGGAGCTTTAGTGCCGCTTGCTGACTAGTTACGAGGTCAGCTTTGTGTCCGGTAGGTAGAGACTTGAGTTTGCATCACTGGGGCTGCCTCTGCTAGAACTTCCAATTTTTCTTCTTCCCAGGTGTGAGTGGAGACAGGCTCCAGGAAGAGTTCAGGAAGGCGAGGGAGCCAGTAATCCACAGCAGCATGACAAGGGAAAGATGCGGGCCATCTGGAAAGCTACTCGAGGCATCTCTCCTCTCTGCGGTAATTTCTCTCCCTGGATCACTTGCCAGAGTTGGCTGCCAAGGCAAGGACTCTCCTGGAAGTTGAGAAACTGCTGAAATACTGTGAAGATTCAGGAACTAAAAGCCACGCTGCAGATGGGAATTGCTGGAAGACTTTCCTCTCTCTGGGCCTCCTCCTCTTCCCTCCTCTCCCATTCTAAAACGTGTTTTAGGTTCTGTCTTTCATGAAATTCCTTCTTATCCCAATTTCCACTTCCTACTTTCCTGGGCACCAAAAAGGGAAGAGGGAGCACTGAATGTTGAAAGCAGCCACCCCCAGTCCTCACCCCAACACACACACACACACACACACACATACACACACACATCTCTAAAACACTTCACCCATTTTTAGCAGATAAAAAGGTTAAAGGAAAATGTAGACTTTTGCCAGGATCTATCTTATTGCCTAATCAATCTGCTTGGATGGTGTGACTGACAGATTTTAAAACAGGCTTTCAGATTTTAAGCTAGCTGCTCTGTGATTGATTCGGCCTTTTGTCATGAACGCTTTGTATTTGGAGGGTAGAGGTGGCAGAGCCTGTATGCGGCTGATGGGGGGAGTTTTGAACATATTTGTGCTGATCTCACCAGCCTTTGAGGGGACGCACCAAACATTTCCCTTTCGTGTGCTTGTGTCTGTGGTTCGTGTACATGTGGGGTTATTATTCTACTTAGTACCTCCATTCAGTTCGCCCAGGAGAGTTTTCTAGACATTGACTTTATTTCCTTATTTTTTTGATTCAAGTGTCACAAATGTTGAACATCAGTAAATTGCTCTGAGCTGATTTAAGCCATTGTCGAATTTGACCTTAATCATAACCACAGTATACTCTATACAAATTCTTTAGTGTTTTGTAGAAGCGAGTAGTTTATATGTTCATTCAAGTGAAGTGTTCATAGTCACATTTTTGCTTAAATACTAAGATACAACATTTCCAGGCAAAAGGTAAAGAGTGGTCCCCAAACGTGTAACTCTTTAAAATGATGTCATTCTAGTTGAGGGTGGGTGTAGCTCAGTGGTAGAGAGCATGGTTAGCATGCACGAGGTCCTGGGTTCAATCCCCAGCACATCTATTAAAATAAATAAATAAATAAACCTAATCACACACCCCCCAATAAAATTAAATTTAAAAAAATAAAATTAAAAAAAAATTTAAATGATCTCATTCTACTAATAAATGGAGCCCAGTTGTGTATGTTTACGTGCTGGGGGCAGTGCTCAGTGGTGGGGGTGACCCCGACAGTGAGCCAGCAGATTCACGCTGTGGTCCCCAACTGCCCCTCACCCACCAGCTGTGTAAGCATGGGTCACTTTGTCTTTCTCAGCCACTCTTTCCTTCTGTGGAGGAAATTTAGAATCATCTAGACCAAGGCTAAATCTGGCCCACTGCCTGATTTTATACATCTCGCAAGCTAGGGATGGCTTTTACATTTTTATACAGTTGGTAAAATAGTATTCCATGAAAGGTGAAAATTATATGAAATTTAAATTTCAGCGGCCCATAAATAAAGTTTTATTGGCACATAGCCATGCTCACTTATTTAGGTATTGTCTGTGGCTGTTTTCCCAGTGCAGTGGTGGTGTTGAGTAGTTGCCATGGAGATGGTATGGCCCAGAAGCCTAAAATACTTACTGTCTGGTCCTTTGCTGAAAAAGGTTTCTGGCCCTGATCTAGTTCAACTCCTTGACAGATGAGGAAATTAAAGCTTGGCCAAGTCTTAGCTCAAAAAGACAAAGCATAGAGAGAGACAAATGGCCATTTTGAAGCATCCAAAGGGAAAAAAACAATTAACAATAAACAAAAGAGTAAGGACGCAAAAGGAATGTCTTTCTTACATGACAAAGGATCATGTGTTATACGAGAGATAAGGACAAAGACCTTGCGAAACCCTCAGGACATGCTGCATTGTCTGCACAGAAGAACTGGTATTTTCTTAATCTGGAATCAAATTATGATGGGTTGCCGAGGAGGATTTGGGAGGTGGGCAGATGACGTCAGAAGCAGCTTGAGATTCTTCATGCTGATAAGACTCCAGGAAACTTACACCCAAACTCGCTGCAGGAAATGGAGGTGGACATTCGAAACGCTTTAGTGGGCCTTTTCAAAAGTGTGGGAGGTCTGGAAGGGATGAGGCAATGCTGTGACTGGAGAAAGGGAGCTGGGGGTGGATTAGAACTTTTGAGTCAAAGGAGGTCTAATGTCAGAAAATCCCAAAGCCCTTCAGGTCACAGACTCGACTTATAATAGCCAGCATTGTTCTGAGAGCTTGGCCCTCACTAGTGACAAGGCTCATATCCCAGCAGGTATACAGGAGCAAAGTAAGCGTGCAGTCGGCCACATAACGATTTTAGGAAGGTTTAGACAGTTTCATGGGGTGAGGGAGGCGGAAACAAGTTCATCACCCTTCAGTTCACGTAGGAGCATTGCTGGAATATGACTGATGATGAAAAATAATATTTCAAGCCCAAACGTGAACAGGGGAGAGAAGAAATTGCCCCGAGATCCGCACTGCTGATGATCAACGGGGTGCCAAGCTCTGCTCCCCTGGGAAGGGCTGAAGTGGATAAAATATAAAATTGAACTTGCTGAACAGAAAGGATCTACCCTGGGAATTCAGTTTATTGCCAACACACAGTCAGTATTTCACTGATTCAGCGAGCAAGAAGGACCCTCTCTAAACTGAACTCGTGGTTAACAGCGTGAGCTTGTGAGTCAGACTGCCTGGGGTTGCATCCAAAATCTACCGCTTGAATTCCTTGGGCAAGTTACTGAACCTCTCAGGTCTCATTGTCTTCTGTAATAATAACACTAATTTTAAAAGAACAATAATAATAGTACCTGCATTATGGGCTACTGAATTTAAGTGAGATTATTGATAGACAGTGCTTGGGACAACTGAGCATTCATGGGCACTCATTTGATGCCCCATGCCTGCTATTGGCTTCATTGTTGAGCATATTAACTCAGAATATGGATCTGAGTGCAAATAGTTGTGGGTTGAACTTCCAGCTTCACCACTGAGTAGCCTTGAAACCTTGAGCAGATTACCTCAACTCTCTGAGCTTCAGTTTTCCTATTTGTAAAATAGTGGTAACAATAGTACTTACCTTAAAGGGGCTATGGTGAGGATTTAAGTGAGAAAATATACTTAAAGTGCTTGGGAGTGTTTCCGGTACTTAGCTATTATGCTGACGATTATGATATCATCATCACCTTTATTATTATCATTCATTGGTCCCCTAACACCCAAAAATGTTCTGAAGACAGGCTGTGGAACAGTAAGCCTGATAAGTGATGCGTACTTGGCATACATATACAAAGAATCTTCACATAAATGACTTGATCAAATGGTGGTAAAATGGGTTCAGATTGTCATGGGATTCCTCCCCTGAGCTGGACAGACAGGGTGCAGGCTGAAGGGAGACTGTGGATGATGCTGCCATGGGCATCCCCACTGGCTGGGGACCTCCTCCCGCCCCAACGCCCTCCAGGCTGAGCCCAGAAGCGCTGTGTGCTCTGACTCCTTTGATTCTCCCCTTGAATCATTGAGATTCTTGCTTCTGGTCTTCCCACCTCCTTTCTGCCAAATTCCGTTATTCTTGTTTCCATCAGGCTTCTCCACATTGGGAACTTGTGGCTACAATACCGCCTCGTGTTCCAGGTAAAATTAAGCTCCTGACTCATCTCCTTTATCAACAAGAAGATAGAAGCGATGGTCCCTGGAGAGGAAAGGGCTCTTTAATAGCTGGCGCAATCTCTCTTCTTAGTTTGCCGAGTCCAGACGTCATTTCCTACCATTAAGAGATTTGTTTGCTTATCTGATATTCCACAGCTTAAATTACTGGGCATTCACAGTGACAGGGCTCGACAAACCTGCTTTTCCCATTTCTTGCTACCCACACCCTTTCACTTCTGCTAACTCCTTCACAATGAACAGAAGGGAGCCTATCCACTGACATCAGGAGTTACAAGAACATGTGTTATAGATGCCGGCGGTGTACCAGTGAGCACACGGTGTGGTAAGGCTGGGGTGTTGCTCCCACTCAATTTCTTAAGAACTGAGGGTCTCTTCTCCCAAATAAGCCAGATTGGAAGGTTTGTCTTTCCTTCTGCTTTTCCATGTGCCCATCTGGGAGACCGTTGGGGAATAAGTAACACATGGAACTCAAGTTCTCGTGCTCATAAGTTCCTTCCTGTGAACCTGTGGGGTCCGTGGGATCACTTCATCCCACTTTTTCTTTTTGCTGGTGAGGAAGTCATGAAGTATGGTAATGGCTGGATCCTACCGAGCTTGGACAAGAGCTTGGCTCTCCTGACTCTCAGGCTGCCACCCTTGCCTCCTTACAGTTCTTGTTGCCTTCCCTGCTCATGGCTGGAGTGGATTCTCCTTGGTGCCTTTTCTGATGCTTCTAGGCAGCCAGGACTCATTCGGGAACCTGGCTCTTGTGTAGTTTTCTTGGTGCATGGCATCCTCTGCAGACCTAAAGATTTCCCCTAGTGGCCTGTGGTCAGGACAGATACTTATTTGGGGTGAGGAACTGGGCTGCCTGAATCTGATTGGCAGAAGGTTTAAGGTGTGAAGTGTGAAGTCACTGTGTGTTTTTTCAGCTTGGTATGGCCCAGAACCCAAGTCCCACTAGGAAAGAAAACATTGAATAAATAGTCCCCGATTGGGCCATAGAGTAATGAGTGTGACAAAGGTCAAGTACAGGATATTAAGCAAGTGTGTCTCCAGGATTTTAATTTAGGTTGGGTCCAAGGAGACAGCATAGAGGATGTCATGTGTAAGCAGAGACCTGACGACTGAAGAACGTTCCAGGCCAAAGAGACAGCATCTGTAAAGGAAGAGCTGAGGCAGGAAGTAGGGTTACCTGTCTTGGCCTGACCTTGGCTTTTGCTCATTTATCTGGTGGGACTTGATCAGGCCCATTCCAGAACCTTCCTGCTCTGCCACCACCAAGGGCGATGGTGCTGCTGCAGGGACTCAGCTGTCTGTCTCCATGAGCTTCTGGCTCTTATACCAAGGCTCAAGGCAACAAGTCGGGTCAGTCACCTCCAGTGAATGTGAGCGAGGTGAGAGGCGTGGTGAATGGCTGAGACACACCCCACCTCCCCATCTCCCTGCAGGACTGAAGGACTCACTCCCCGAGGCTATGAGGACCAGCAGCAGACAACCTCCAGTGACCAGTCTTACTTCAAAAGCAGGCAGTTCTGGGGCACCATCCCATGTTCAGAACTCTTAAGACTTCCTTTGACTTCCTTGTCCTTTGACTTCTCTCTCAACTCAATCCTGCTTCCTCTCCTCCCCCTCTAAAGGCTTTGGTCTCAAGAGATCCTTATAAACCTCCTCCTGCACACCAATCATCATCTCAGGGGCTGCTTCCTAGGGAACCACCTTGTAGCAGATGAAAAGACCTAGGATCGAGGATGAGAAGACTGTGTCTGAGCCTGTCCCATCCTGACCATGTTATCTTGGACCAGACTTAGTACTTCCTGCTGGGGTTGGTACCAGGCACCATGCCTGTCACACAGAAGGTTCTCAGTAAGTGCTTGTTGATTCAGACAGTGGATGGAACTTTCTCTGTACATGTTCTTAAAACCCGCACAGTTGTCAATTATTATTATTTAGATTTAGAAAGGGGAAAAAACATAAAATAACTCCAATGAAATAGTGAAAGATGGGCTTATATGTGTAATCTGAAAACTATTACGAATGAGTCTATATACAAAACAGCAACAGATTCACAGACATAGAAAACAAACTTATGGTTACCAAAGGAAGGAGAGGAAGAGAGGGATAAATTAAGTGTGTGGGATTAACAGATACAAAGTACTACACATAAAACTGATAAGCAATAAGGATTTACTGTGTAGCACAGGGAACGATATTCAATATCTTAGAATAACCTATAATGAAACAGAATCTGAAAATACATATATATAACTGAATCACCTTGCTGTACACCAGAAACTAACACAATATTGTAAATCGAGTATATTTCAATAAAAAAAAAGTGAAAGATGGAACTAGATTGAAAGTTGGAGACCCTGGAGTGGGAGAGCAGGGAAGAGGATCCACAGTTGTCCAGAGGAGACATAATGAAGAAGAAAGGGAGACCGAGCGCTCAGAGCAATGAGAACTGGGAAGGAACAGAGGCACAGAAACCAAGGGGTGAACAGGTGCACAACAAGGGAACATCGACAGCGTGTGCTGCTTCAGAAATGCCCAGTGGGTTAAGCAATGATGGAAAACGTCAGATTCCAGAGTGACGCTCCCATTCACTCTTCCAGCAATGACCCACGGGGCCTCAGAAGTCTACTCAGAAGGAAGGGATTGTGGACGGGAACATATCTGTCTCCTTGGTCACCGTGGACTCTGTGCTCCAGAAGCTGCTGGTCCCGACTGGGCACCAGACAGCCTTTTATTATTATTGAATAATTCTAGGTGCTTGAAAATAAAGTTGGTAGTTCATTATCATTAATGAAATAGTATTTTGGAAAAATCTGTCTGCCACCAACCTCTGCCATACACACACACCTACCTACCCCAATCTATCCAGCCCGGTTGCTGAGTATAAACAAAGCTGTTTCCTGGTATATCAGAAGCTGTTTTTCCTTTGCACCAGCCCTGGAAGGGAATCCCTGAGCCCCTCCCTACATTTATTTAAAGTCTTTATAGCTCTTTTGTAAATGAACCACTAATAAGAGGCGTGCTTCTAAATTTAGTCGGGAAAGGGTGAACACATAGAGCATAGATGAGAGATCTGAAGACACATTTTGAAGGGTGTACCAACAGGATATTGGAGGCAATGGGATTGTTTCAAAACAAAACATTCCCCCTTTGAAGGCAGAGCCCATCAAAGCAAGTTCTTCTTACCTTTAAGGATTTGGACCTCCCGTCTGAGTGGAGATTATGAATCCACAAGCCCAGCTGGATCGGTGATCATAGCATAATCTCCCTTTCCCATTTCAACCTGGCTGTGGTGGTCTGTCATTTTACTAGACATGACTGTGATCTTTGGTACATCACCGCACCATGATTTGTCTAATCTCCCCACTGAAGCATGAACTTTTTGAGGGTAAAGACTGTTTCTTTAATCTCTGATTCCCTAACATATTGCAGATTACCTGTTGCATAGTAGACATTAAAAGCATATTGATATGGGGAGGGTACAGCTCAGTGGTAGAGCACGTGTTTAGCATGCACGAGGTCCTGGGTTCAATCCCCAGTACCTCTGTTAAATACAGAAATAAACAAAGAAACCTAATTAACCATCCTCCAAAAAGTAGATTTAATTAAATAAATCTATTTTAAAAAAGCACATTGAAGGAAGGGAGAAGAGGAAAGGGAGGAGGGGAAGGAGAATGCAAGGGGGCCCAGGAAGACTCGCGGAACTCATGCAGAATGGTTGAAGCACTAAACTCCTGCTGTCAGGAAACTTGGGTGTGTGAGCCAGCTCTGCCATTTAATGCATGTGTATCATATGTCATTTTGTCATTACAGGAGGCACTTAACCTCCAAGCCTCAATATCCCCTTCTGTAAACTGAGGATTTTCATTTCTACCTTAAAGAAATCATGAGTGAGTAAGTGAAATAATAGACGTAACACCATTCAGCAAACTATTAAGTGCCGTATAATTGTTACTTATAAATATTATCACCCTGGAATCGAAGCCATCTTCAACTGAACCCTCTCGTTTGTTTTATTTGGCCAAACACTGTGCTTTGAGAGAGTATTTTGAAGGAAGGGAAAAAGTCTAATCTTTAATTCATTTTTTTCTTCTCATTTTCATGATTTTGCTATTGTGTTTGCATTGAATGGCTATCAATTTTTTTAAAAAAAAACCATCTGGGGGTAACAGTGATTCCAAAGATTGACCAGTTGAACCAGAATCACTTAAGAACTTTGTAAAATACAAATTGCCAAGTTCCAACCCTGAGCAATTCCATTCAATTGTCCTGGAGTTGGGGATGGGAATTCTGTATTTTGGAAAGCTTCCTTGGTGGGTCCAAGGAGCAACCAGGCCAGGAAAGCAACCTGGACAGGCTTCTTTTTCCATTTACAACTGTCAGAAGACCTTCAAGGTCAAGCTGAGAGCTTATAAATATACCCTTTTTTTTACTGGCTGATTGCCTGGAAAATGCTGTGCGGGTTCACGGCATTAGACTTTGTTATTTGAAACTAATAATATTATAGTAGAAATACTAGCATGAGCATGAAATTTCCGTAACAAATTCAGATAGGCATTTGGAGCTAACATCAAAGCTCTGGGGCTAGAGTGGGAGATATGCAGCCTATTAAGGCTTAGAAAAAGCATTTTAGTTGCCTCTGTAGTATTTCCTCACTTTCAGGAGGAAATGGCTTAACACCTACCTCCATCTGTTTCACTGGGATGTTTTGATCAGAAAATTAATGTGAAAAGTGAATGGCGCCTTGGACTTCTTGGAAAGACTCACGTGCGTTATCATCTGTTGGTTCAGGCAAGTATTTCTCTCCAAGGTTACCATCCATCACAATTTTTATTTTCTTTTTGCAGGGGGAGGTTTAGGTTTATTTTTAGAGGAGGTACTGGGGACTGAACCCAGAACCTTGTGCATGCTAAGCATGCACTCTACCACTTAAGCTATGCCTGCCCCCCACCTCACAAATCTTGTTTTAAAAAGAAAAAATCAAACAAACAAAAAAAAACTGGTCTGTTGAAATTCTCATACTTGGCTGGTGGGAATGCAAACTGGTCCAACCACTTCAGAAAACTATTTAGTGGTATCTAGTAAAGCTGAACATTTGCATATCCTATTTCACACCTATACACATACCAAACAGAAAAGCAACATAAATTTATCAAAAGACATGTACTAGAATGGTCATAGTCTCAGTGATCATAATAGCAGAAAACTGTGAACTACCCAAATGACCATCCACAGTAGAATGGATAAATAAATCATAGTATGTTCACACAACAGAATCCTATACAGCCAAGAAAATGAACTGTCTACATTTACATGGGAAATTAGACAAATTTTAGATTCATGAATTTGAATGAAAGAAGCTAGACTTCAATGAAAAGTTAAAATCAATCCCAAGGATGTATATCTGAAGTGTAGCTGATGCTGTTCACGGAGGGAAACTGACATTTATTTATAAAAGGATCCCTTTTCTTTTTGGAGATGCCCATACGTTGGGAAGAGCCCGTGCACTGTAACCCCTGAACACTCTTCTCAACTGACCTTTTTTGTTGTCTTTAGAGACATCTAACCCCCAAAAAAAAAAAAAAAAAGCCTGAAGAAAGAAAAGCCCACAGGCAAATTTTACAAAAGCTGTATGAGTTGATAATTCAACAGTGCCTTCCAAGATGAAGGAAAATGTTGGCTCTGTATTCAGAGTAATTTTTATTCTCACCTCAAAACCTGCCCTGAACAGAGCTCAGAAAGAGGTGCCGCTTAAGTGGCCAGCTGAGGGGGAGCTGTTCAGAAACTACCGTGGAAAAAAAAAATAGTGCATTTTAAAGCTTTTAAAAAAAGTATTGCCATACTGTTGTGTATACGTTTTTAAAAATTCCTTCTCACAATGGTTTTCTTTTTACAAAAATGATGCTTGTTAATTTTTTTTTATTGAAGTATAGTAGATTTACAATGTTGTATTAGTTTCTGGTGTACAGCATAATGATTCAGATATATATATATATATATTCTTTTTCATATTCTTCTTCATTACAGGTTACTACAAGCCATTGATAACAGTTCCCTATGCTATACAGTAGGACCTTGTTTATCTATTCTGAACATAGTAATTTGTACCAGATGCATGTTCATTTTTAAGTCAATTGATACAGAATAGTACAAAGCAAAAAACAACACATTAAATAAAAACCACCCTCCCATGTCACCTCCCCAAGTAACTATTATTAGTATTAAATGACTGTCATTCCAACAAGTCTGTAGGCATAGATAAGAATTATTTTGTAAACATGGGTGCAAACTTAAAGAAGCAAACGACAAAGAGCATTGCTTGGGAAATCTCTGTGGAAATTCACCTCTGTGGGGGAGGAGCAAGGGGTACTTGTGTTTTTAGAGGCTGTAAAATAGCCTCTTTCTGGACGTTCCTCTGGTGAGATGAGCGCTCTGATAAGAAAATAGTTGGAATTCTAAGGCAAATAGTCTTTCTGATCAAATAGTTGTCCTAACTCAGAGGTGGGAGATGGGATGGAAAGGAGGGGATGGAAAGGAGGGGCATGGCCTTCAGTTCCCCTTGGGAACTTTCTGTAGAAAAGAAGGAGCCAAGGTGTAGGGCGTCGCCAAGCCAAGGAAAGAGGAGGTGTGGCTCAGAGTTACTGCCTGAGCAGTAAACTGCCAGGCGGCCTGAGGGAAAAGTAAGATGACTGAGATAATGAAGAGTTGTAGGTTTTGAAAGATGATCCTGGATGTGCTCAAAGAAAAGAAATAGAATAAAACAGGGTGTCACTGGTCTAACTGCTCTTAGTTCAAATGATTTCAGTTTCTTCTCTCATTTTTGAGAAGAGCTGTCTTGGAATCGCAGATTAAATGTGCTAACTCTTGGATCCTACCGGTTTACAAGTCAACTGAGCACAAAAGTAAAATTCTCATTTGTTCTCCAGTGGGGTCTAGCAAAATTTTTGCAAGATGAGGGTCAATTTAACTGAAGGGGCCAGGAGGGGAGGACAGTTAGGTGCAAATCCGGCCTTTCCAGCAGCCGGAGATGCTGCCCATCTAGCCAGGGAGCTGAATTTATCACCCACTGGCCTGAGGAGTCAAGGACACACTGAGATTGAGAAGGAAAAAGGATCGTTCTCCCCTGCCCACAGGCTTTTTCAAGTGCAAGTGCTTATAAATTACAGCCATTAGGGCAAAAAGACTTTAAAACTTGGTAAATCTTTCCTTGGACCTCATTTTCATCAGAATCTCAAACTGATGCCTGCCTTTGGTACAGTTCTCACTGGCTCTTGATGGAGCAAACACAAGAGAAATCAAGCCACTTGCCCAAGGGCACAGAGCTAGTGTGTGAGGCTCCAAAGCAGACATTCTGAGCAAAGGGCCTCGTGCCAAAAACCTGACTCATGACCACTGAGATCAATTAAAGTTAGGATAGAGATGTTATAATGTTATTCTAACATTTCCTTAGAATAAATCCGGATTCCTCGCTGGAGGCTCTCCAGTTATTTCAAGTGGCTTTGGAGTCGCCAAATCCCACAGCACACTCCACCCGCCGGCAGTTTATTGTCTTGGGTGTTGGCCTCCTGACCTTGCACCCCAGCGTGTCCTCAGCTTCTCTGCAGGACGAGGGAGGTGTGCACGTGCGTGCACGCGGGAGTGTGTGTCTGCCAGTGTGGGGGTGAATGTGGAGTGTGCATGTGTGTGAGTGTGTGTGTGAGTCATGTGCATGTGTGTGGTATGAATTTGTCAGTGGAGGGGTTGGGACTGTGTGAGTACATTTGTGAGGCTGATGTAGGTGAAGGTGTGTTTGCGTGTGTGTGTGTGTAAGTGACAATGTGAATGAGTGAGTAAAAGTGTTAAGAGTGAGTGTGTCTGAAGAAATGTGTATGTGTGTGGGATACAGGTGTGTAAAGGTAGGTAAATGTGTGGGTGTGAGTGCACGGTCTCTGTGTGTCTGAAGGCATACGTGTGTGTGTGAGTGCCTGTTTGAGTGACACTAGGTGAGTGTGCGTGTTGTGTGAGTTTGTGCAATGCTCCCAACCTCCTTTGCTGGCAGGAAGATGACACCGGGGCCCTGCCCTCTGACAAGAAAGCTTGAGGAAGCTGTCCAAGGACAGTGCTGAGCACGGCGAGGGGGCAGGTCAGGTCTGGGCGGAGTGGGCTGACAGGCGGGCATAGCAGACCCACTGGGGCCCCCGCTTCCCTGACTGCCGTCCCCGTCTGAGGTCTTGTGGGGTTTCCTTCTCTCCTAGCCAAGTGGGTGAGGAGAGAAGGGCTCAGGTGCCAGACGGGGAATAGCTCATGCTTTGGAGTCAGACTTGAGCTCAAATTCCTGTTCTGCTGATGGACACTAAGGGACTGGGTGCAAACTGTTCCACCCATCTGTCCTCAGCTTCCCCATTTAATAAAGGAGAGCAATGATACCCAGCACAAAAGTTTATAGTGAAGATCAAAGGAGCCAATCCATCTTTAAAAACAAAAGAAGAAAAACCAGGCATAGCAACTTCACAAAGTATATGCTCAATAAAGAAATGATATTATTTTTCCAGTGAACTATGAGAAAGATCATCATTTCTTTCTTCCAAGTTGCCACTTGGGTCACAACCATAGCTTTCACAGTGGAGCCAGGCCCTACTGGAAGTTGCTGGAAACTTTTTGGTCCATCTTAATTACATATTAGGGCACTTGGGAAGCCATTCATAAATCAGGCCCCAGGGTCGGAAAGAGTTAATATACCAGAACAGTGACAACACTCCTCACCATCACCAGGAAATCGGCACATTGCTTTCCAAGAGGAAAGTGGAAAAGTTCCTCTTATCCCACAAACCCAACTTGACAGCTGAAAATTCTGACTGGAGTGAATTACGTGTCTTTAAAAATGAAATACTAAACCTGTAAGTGTGAGTTGATTGCCCGGCTCTTTGAGGACCAGAAAGTGAAGTAAAGAAAGGAACTCTTGACAAGGAGGCCACTGGTGTCACTGAGGAGGACTGAGTCAGAACAATGGCTGAGTGGCTGGCGAGGCCACCTGCTTGGAGGCAGGAACTGAGCCAACAGAGGCACTGAGCAAACAACTGGGTTTTAGTGTTCTCAAGCAGTTTGAACAGTGGTTAAAGCTTGTGGGCCGCGGAGCACTGAGAGCCGGCACACATCCTCTGTTAAGTCTGAGCCGACCTCCCGGGGCCAAGGCTTTGTTTGCTCAGCGTCCTTCATGGCAAAATGGCCGCCCCATTAGGGTCATAAGCTGAGCTGGGTGGAGCCGGGCACAGAGGAGGCTGAGCCAGGGGGCTGGGTCTGCATCCACGGGGCTGCCTGCTCCCCGGCCCGCAGGTGACAAGAGCACAGAGGAAGGACAAAAGGCGGAAAACACGCACTGTCAGTGAGAGGCAGTCTTGGAAACAGCTTTTAAGACTCGTGCTCCAAGGCCAGGAAAAGACCTGAGAGGAAAGAAGGGTGGCTTTCCAAGGGTCCGGGTCACTCTGGAGAGCAGAGCCTCCCCCTCAGCCAGCAGTGCGCCCCCCACCTCCCATCTGTGTACTTAACCACACCTCCCCCTCAGCAGCCCAGAGTCCTTTAGAACTTGGGCAGAGGAGAACGAAAGAACTTTGGGAATGTGCATTTGTGGGCTCACCTGTGAAAAAAGACATGATGTTGTGTCAATGAATGAACCATGCTTCTGGGATTCACAAGAGGTAGCCTTGTCATCATGAAAAGCTGGGAATATTTCTTAGGGGAGAGGGTGAGGCAGGGTGGTCCTGGAATAAACTGTAATTTCACAGCATTTCATGTTTTGGAGGCAGTAAGGAAGTGGAGAGGAGACCGTCGGGACCAGGGCCCATGCGGGTGCCCGGCACTGTTTCACACAGGTGGGCTTTGTTTCCAGTGCCTTCCTGTTTCTCATGGTGACCTGTCTCCCACCCAGAACAGTGAGGAGGGCTTTCCGCGGCTGAGACACAAGTGGATCATGAGAAGTAAGAGGGTATCAACACCCGCTCCTAAACTTATCCAGGTCTGGCCTCCTCTAAATCTTCCTATCTTGCAAAATTTCTTCTTCCATCAAAATCCCGTCCTTTCAGTACAGTCGGTCTCAACTGGAAGGGATTTTGCACCCAAGGGGACGTTTGTCAATATCTGGAGACATTGGTAAGGATTCCAGCTGGGGACTGGAGCACTGCTGGCATCTCTTGCAAGTCAAGGCTGGAGATGCTGCTAAACATCCTACAAGGCACAGGACAGCGCACATCAAAGGATTCTCCAGCCCAAGACATCACCAGTGCTGAGGCTGACCACCCTGCTTTCAAGTCCTAACGTCACAGCTCTATTGTTGAAAAGTATCTATTTGAACTAATTCACAATATGATTTGAATGGTTGACAGTCTACATTTAACCTTCCAGGATCAGCTGGCTTTTAAAAGGGGTTCTTACTTATTGGCAATCCTTTAAATCACATGAAAAGAGCTACGTGAAGACTTTTGAGAAACTACAGGAAGAAATGTGCACATTGGGGAGGCCCTCCTGGCTGTTCCTTCATTCTCATCATGAAGGCACCCACCTACTTACCAGTTCTGTCCACTCATTCTGGCAAGAGCTGAAGTGAGGACCCAGGTGTGCTGCCTGCCTCCTCTACCTGCAACTGATGGGAGGCACAAGCATTGACTGACGGACCATCCTGGTCCAGATCACCATGTGATGGGAATAATTCTATGTAAAAAGGTGGAAGGAATAACAAAGGTTGGCATGAACCCTTCTCCCAAAACAGCTGGAAGGGAAATGGAAGGACCATTAACAAACCCAGTTCCCCCTCAGCCTGTGAGGACCAGCCAAGCTGCTGGTTTGTACTCTCCAGAATAGTCCTACCAGCTTGGTCCTCGTGTTGGACTTTTTCCTGCAGTGTAACCAGCGAAATCACAGCTGAAAGGGTGTCAGCCCAGCCTTTCCGAGGTCTGCCACCCCTCCTCTCCTAACAGGCTCTGGTCTCAGCTCTCATGATGTCAGCCAGTGGTGTACTTGTAAATATTAAACATCAGGCGCTCCAAAAAAAAAAAAAAAATTCCCTCAATGTAAATAAACCCACCACGGCCAATTTCAAGCTATCACGTAAGGTCACTGAACACAGAATTGGGAAGAGATGTGCATAATTGGGTCTAGCAAGCTGGCATGATCTGGCCCCAGCACACCTCTGGCTTTCCACCTGTTGACCAGCTCCCTGGAGATGAGGCAGGAGTTTTCTACCTTCTCTTCTTAGTGAGCTGGGAGGCGGAGGGGTCAGGCTCACTGCTGGCTTAGCCAAGTAGGAAAGTGCTTGAGACAGAAGGCGAATCTCATGGGCTGTGGTGCCTTATTTTATAACCTTAATGACTCTTCTGTCCTACTCATCCCCCAGAGAAAATAAGAAACCAGCATCCTGGAAGATGTAGCCCATGAATATCATTAGCATGTTATTACGTCCACTGTGTCACCAAGTCACTATCCGAGCATGGTCTGAGGGTTAAATGTGGTAGAAATTACATTTGAGTTCAGACAGGATGGGAACTGGCTTGTCCATTTGGATCTAAATTAATAAGCAAGAATGATTTAAACTATCACAGAAAAGAAAGAAAAAGATCTAGAGTCCTACCAAGTGTCAAGCAAAGCAGAGGAAAAGGTTTTGATTAATTAAAAGTACAAGACTTTATCTTCAAACCTTATCTCAAACCTATAGATGAACTGTGGTATAGACTTAGGATACCCTGAACATCGTATATTCATGTTTTCCACATGAATCATGGCTAAATAATAAATATACTTTTTCATCAGTTAAAGATACACATATGCTGCCTACCATGGAGAATTTTCACTATATTTCTTGGAAGAACAAATTGTGAAATAAATCTGTCTTGTGCTTTCATAGAGTTCAAGAATTGTGTGGAGAAATGACTTAAAAGTAGTTTGTCTAATTTTCATATTTTTTTCTGCATTGTTTCTAGCTCTCTGTATGGAGGTACTGGGGATTGAACTCAGGACCCCCTGCATGCTAAGCATGTACTATACCACTGAGCTCTACCCAGCAGCACCGCCCCCCCCCACCCTATTTTCTAAATGACCAAATCAGGACTCATATGCTGCCAGATCATTGATCCAATCAAGAGTCAAATTGGAAGGATCTAAACAACATAGTGATGTTTATGTGTATAAAGGAAATTTAAAACATTTTTAGAGTTTCTTTAGAACCAGTTTACAAGTCATATGATAGAATCAGTCATAGTAATGATTTTGTGTAAGTTAAAGTGATATTTTCCAGCAAAGTCGTTAACCAGAGTCATCACCAAATTACTTTGGCTGCACCCAAAAATAAAATCCATTTTCTCTGAGAAAGACCAAAGAGGAGATTCTCAGGTTGTGAAAGCCTTTTAAAAAATAGTTTTTAAGATTTATTTATTCATTTATTTACTTATTTATTTATTTAACTTTTTTTTTTTAAATTGAATTATAGTTTTTATGGAGGCACTAGGGATTGAACCCAGGACCTCGTGCATGCTAGGCATGTGCTCTACCATTGAGCTATTCCCCACCCTTTTCTGAAAGCATTTTTAACTGTTTTTTTTCTTTATTTCTCCTTTTTTTTTCTTGTGAAAAGTAGCACACATCCAGGAGAATACAAAACAAATAGAAACTGTTTAAGGAATAATAATAATAATAAATCTGTATACGTACTACCCAGGTTAATTCATAAAGCCTTCCCCAGGATTGGCTACCCATTATTCAAAAAGCAGGAGTAAAATGTTACAAAATGTACTAAAATATAAAGCTTTTTTCTTTCTTCCCTAGTTCTGCTCTGCTCAGGTGCACGTTCCTTCATCCCATTGGACTTCACTTCCAAAATGCAGTTTCAAAGGTAATATTATCAAGCACTTTAAATCATGACAGCAGAGCATTAAACTAAGTGTGGTCCCGCTCTCTAAGTTCAACTAAATACTTAAATCAAAGGAAGTGGTGGTTTTATTTTTTCCAGCCTTTCTGTGTGTTTGTAGTAGGAGGACAGTCACATTAGCTCAATCCATCGTGTTGTTGGAGCCAGACTTCCAGTTTTATGCTCCTTCCGCTGAATCATATCAGTTTGCCACACAACATGTGTGATGGAATTTTCATAACAAATGAGTCTCAATCACGCAATCATTTAGACTCATTAGAATCTCTTCATGTTCCAGTTTCCAGGAGAATCTACCAAATAAAATCAGGACTCCTTTGGTTTTAGAATTTGGGGAACCATTAAAGAATCAACTTTGGAACTGCACCTCCCTGTGCTTTTTAGCTCATTGTTTATTACTTTGCAGAACTGAACAAACCAAGCCAGCACCATGGGTGAAGAGCAGCAAGCAGGAGATGAATGAAACCCTACATAAAAGGTTGTAAGTCAGTGGGTTTTTTGTCTTCCTTTCAGATTCCGTAAGCTGTTGCCCTGAGCTCACTAACTTCCAAGCAGGGGTCTCTCCTTCCTTCTGAGGTTCTCCTCTCCAGAGTTGAGGGTCCAGACACCATCCACAGGCCATGACCGAGTGTATATGAGGGGTGATGTAAATATCCTTCTTGAAGAAGCAGTGTATCCACCAGGCAAAGTGTAAGGTGTGTTCTCCCCCAGCAGCTCCGCCCTGACTGGGAGATACAGCTCCCAAAATATAACAGGTGCGGTCCTTGCCCTTGGGACGGGGATGATTGTAATCATTAACGTTTTACCAAACTTTTGCTCTGCCAAGAATTTTTCAATAATTATATTGTTTAGTATTTGCCAAAACCTATGAGATAGATACTATTAGTATCACCATTTTCCACATAAGGAACTGAGGCACTGAGAAAAAAGTAAAACTGCCCAGTTAGTAGGTGAAAGATACAAATACCCATCCTAATGAGTCTACATTTGCTTAAACTCCAAAAACTTGAAGGTGTGGTTGGAACTTTCATCTTCAGTTTTAGCATTTCCTGGACATTTCGCATTTAGCATTAGGGGTTAGCTTCCCACTAACCCTACCACTGTGTTCATTTCCTCTATCATGGCAGTCATCACATGGCTTTGTGTTTATTTGTTGAGATATCTTTCTCTCCTGATAGATTCTGGGTTCCTTGAGAACAGGTATAGAATCATATTCATCTTTGTTTTCAGAATGCTGGGAATGGGACCAGGCACTCATAAAGGGTGCGTTGTCCTAACCAGAGAGGTTTTGATTGTAAGGGACAGAAGCTCAATTCAAACCAGTTTATGCAAAAGGGATAATTTAGCTTTCATCTAACTAGGAAGGGCCAAGATTGTAGCTAAAAGATCTGTCTTTCCATTTTCATTTTTGCTTCTCTGTACTTATAAGATCTTCTTTTCTTCCTCCAAAGGCTGAGGGACCATGGCTTCCACCCAGAGGGGCCATGGCTGCTGGATGCTGTCTGTCAAAGCTTCCTAACTTGGTTAACTGAGAAGTCAGGACACCCATCGTCATCACCGTGAAAGACATCCAATCCTAAAAAGTATTCTTAGGTTAGTGAAGCAGTCCCCTTGGCAGGGCTTGGGGCACCCCTGGTCCCAGTGTGATCAGAGGGTGGGATGTAATGATTGGTAGCCATGCTAGAACTGCACGGTTGAAGTAGGGGAGGAGGATTAATTCCCTAAAAGAGATGAAAGAAGGAGGGTGTGAATTTATTAGAAGCCAACATGAATGTTCAGCCAACAAAAGAATTTTTTTTTCTACTATATGGGTCCAGTTCAGTTTTGCTGAACTGAAATGGAATTGAAACTGCAAGCCCCATCTCCCCTTCTGTCTCCAGAGACACCTTGGCCTTTCACGAAGCTCACCTTCAAGAGGCCAGTGGTGTGATTTCATATGTTCTTGGAATCTGGGTGTCATAGGGCCAAGAAGAAAAACAGAATCAGGAAATGGGAGAAGCAGCCCACAAAGATGTTTGCAGGTTTTCCTCGGTAGCATGCTAGGTCCTACTTAAATAACTACTGAGATTTTATTTCAATAGACGGTCACTTTAAAATTTGCCACCTAAACTTTTAGCCATGTGGTGCATAATAAATCAGTGTGTGATTTAATAAGCCAATACAAACAAGGAAAAAGCTACCTCAACATTTACAACTGAAAAGGTAAATAAAGTTAGCTTAATCCCTGATAATCATATCCTGGGTCCAAGGTGCCAGGAATAATTGGACAGTCTCAGATGGGAGGAGCTGAGAGAGAAGGAATGCTTCTGCAGTGTAGGCATCACCTTCCCTTTGAGAGGAGAACGTCTCTGTGCTGGTGGTCCTCAGCCAGTGGAGCTGCTCCATCAGGAGATGAGGAAGTAGATTCTTTTTTCTCTCCTCTTTATCCCCACCGTCCACCAGGCACTGGGGGAATATAATAAAGACCCAGCCCTTGCCTTGGAGAAAGCCTTACAGTTACTTGGAGGACACAACCCCAACTGTATACACATGAAATGACCTGAGAGTATTTGTAAACTGAAAATGTCAACAGAGAGGAAACATTTTTTCCTGGAATACAGGAGCGCTGTCCTGAAGTCCGGAGAGCAGCCCTGGTCCTAGCTGGGGGCCCTTGGGAAGTTATGAAACTTTTGTTTTCTTGTCTATAAGTTGAAAAATATGAATACATTGAAAAACAAACATCATGATGCAGTAAGTGCGGTTTATGACAGGCTTCCTGTGCTTGGCTTTGCACATCTTTATGAGGTGCCATTTTAAAACTAGGACAGCCATTAAAACCTAGTAGAGGCACACCTCGGAGATACTGCAGGCTTGGGTCTAGACCACCACAACAAAGCAAATACTGCAGGAAAGCGAGTCACAGTCTTTTGGTTTCCCAGTGCATATAAAAGTTATATTTACATTATACTGCAGTCTATTAAGTGTGCAATAGCATTCTGTCTGAAAACAAAGCACATGGCTTAATTTAAAAATTCTTTATTGCAAAAAAGTGCTAACTATTATCTGAGCCTTCAGCAAATCATAGTAGTAACATTAAAGATCACTGATGGGTGTCAGGGAGAGGATAGCTCAGTGGCAGAGTGCATGCTTAGCATGCACGAGGTCCTGGGTTCAACTCCTGGTATCTCCTCAAAAAAACAAATAAATAAATAAATCTAATTACCTCTCCCCTTAAAAAAAAAAAAAAAAAAAGAGCCCAGGCTTAGTATGCAGTAGGTCCTGGGTTCTATCCCCAGTACCTCCAGTAAAAATAAACAAATAAATAAACCCAATTACCTCCCTCCACCAAAAAAAAAAAAAAAAAAAGATTGTTGATCAGATAACAAATATGAAAAATTGAGAGAATAACCAAAATTTGACAAAGACACAAAGTGAGCAAATCCTGTTGGGAAAATGGTGCTGAATGACTTGCTTAATGCAGGGTGGCCACAAACCTTCAATTTGTAGAAAATATAATATCAGTGAATCACAACTGAAGAATAATAAAAGTATGTCTGAATAGAGAGGAGGCAGGCTCAAGTTGGTGGAGTGGGAAGACCCTGAACTCTTCCCTCGGGCCTCCCAAAATTATACCTCCTTCCACAGCAGCTGTCTGTGAGAATGACGTGAAGACAAGCAGAAAAGATTTGCCATAACGAAAGACATAAATAAGGCGCCACAGTGAGACAGGTCTGAGGGGCCCAGACCCCCAGGGTGGTCTACCCAAAGGAGGGCTGTCACAACTGCAGAGGGTCTCCCTGAGGAGCAAGGGTCTGAGCCCCACACTGGGCTCCCCAGCCTGGGGGCCTTGCACCAGGAAGATGAGATCCGGGAAAGCCTGGCTTTGAAAACCAATGGGGCTTATGTTCGGGAGATCCTGAGGCCCATAGGAAACAGACTTGGCTCTTAAAGGGCATGTGCAAAATCTCCCGGAGCACAGGCAGTAGGTTCAAAGATGCCTGGGTCAGACCCACCTGCTGATCTTGGAGAGCCTCCCAGAGAGGCAGGTAGCAGCTGGGACTCCCCCTGGGGACAGAGACGCTGGCAGCAGCCATTTGTGTGATCTCATTCTGCCGTACTGACACTGGTGCTGGCAAGTGCCATTTCTGAAATCCTCCCTCTAGCCTATTAGTGCCAGGGGCTTGTCCCACCCACCAGCAGGCCCACAGCAGTCTCACACCACTGGGCCACACGGTGAACGTGCAGGGAGCCGGCCCCTGCAGCGGTCCCATCCTGCCAGGCTGCACAGCCAGGCACCCGGGGAGCCTGCCCTGCCCGCCCGGGGGCCTGCAGCAACCACAGGAGGGAAGGCCACAGCCAGGTGGGCCAGGGGCCAGCCCTTCCCACCAGCACACCCACAGATGTCAGCCCTTTCACGACGGATGGGCACAAACAGCTCACACAGGGGACAGCCCTGGAGCCGCCAGCTCTGGTGGCCAGGGGGAGCATGCTGCTAGGCCCCATAGGATGTCTCCAGCATAAGGCCAGAGCACTTCTCCAAAACTGGGAGATGTAATAGATGTACCTAATACATGGAAATAAATACAGAGAATCAGGAAAAATGAGGAGACAGAGGAATAGGTTCCAAGTGAAGGAACATGACAAAATCTCAGGAAAAGAAATAAACAAAATAGAAATAAGCCATCTACCCAACAAAGAGTTCAAAGTAATGATTATGAAGATGCTTACCAAACTCAGGAGAAGAATGGATAAACTATACATGAAATAGATAAACAACCAGGTCCTACTCTATAGCACAGGGAACTATATTCAATATCTTGTAATAATCTATAGTGAAAAAGAATATATATATAATATGCGTATAGCTGAATCACCATGCTGTACATCAGAAACTGACGCGACATTGAAAATCAACTATAGTCCAATAAATAAACTAAAATAGCAGAATACACACTCTCACCAAGTGCATATCAAACATTTTGTGCTAGGCCACGGAACAAGTCTCAGTAAATTTAAGGAGACTGAAATCATACCAGGCATCCTTTCTGACTACAGTGGGCCGACACTAGAAATCAAGCACAAGAAAAAACTTCAAAAAATACAAACGCGTGGAGTCGAAACATGCTACTAAACAGCCAGTTGGTCATGGAACAGATCAAAAAATAAGCAGAAAAATACCTGGAGACAAATGAAAATGGAAACACAATGATCCAAAAATCCAGGGGACCCAGCAAGAGCAGTGCTAAGGGGGGTTTCACGGCGATACAGACCCACTCAGGGAACAAGAAATATCTCAAATAAACACTCCAACCTTACACCTAAGGGACCTGGAAAAGAAGAATAAACAAAACCCAAAGTTAGCAGAAGGAAGGAAATCACAAAAACCAGAGCAGAAATAAATAAAATAAGTAAAAATTCTAAGGTCTTCCAAACCCCAAGGGAACACAGGCCCACTGGGAATGTGGGTCATTAGCGAAGCAGATGTGAAAAGAATTGCACTTTAGAAAGCACAGTGTACAAAGCCGGAGACCTCACTAGAAGGTCCCCACCAGACACTTTGATTTGTGACATTAGAAAGAGCAGTCAGCAGTCCACACCCCCTCCCCGCCCCAGGCAAAGATCTGTAGATTTTGCTTATCTGACACTCCCAGAGACGCCCCAATTCTGTGAAAGACCTGAGAGCTTGCTTTGCATTTGGGCTTGGCAGATGTGGTCATTTGCATATAGGTAAATTTTTGTATATAGACATAAAGATCTCTTAGGTCTTCAAATTGTGGAATGTTAGTAAGACTGAAACCTAAAGTCTATTTAGCATCCATCAGTGTAACCAACAAAAAGCATTAAGATTTATGTCAGAGAACCAGTCTGTATTTATTTTCATGAGAAGGCGTCCTCTTACAAATGGAGCTTAGAAGGAAGCTTAGAGAAGCCAACACAAGCCTCAGTGCTCTGAGAACTGTGCCTGCAGCGCCACGCAGGCTGGCTCGCCCGCTCCCCTCCCAGGGAAGGGCCTTGGCTCCTCTGCCTGTGCCCTTCTGCTCTTTACAGGTGCCCTTGGATGTCGCTGACTGGGAGGCACTGCTGGTTTTAAGTGGGGCGGGGCTGAGACATTCTACAGTGTGTGGGCCAGTCCCGCCACATGAAGGATCATCCCCCCTCCTGCATGGCTTTTGACTGTTCACTTAAGTATGTACAGATCACAACTTGGAGTTGCACAGAAACATTTAAATTATGAGAACAGGAATGAGAAAGGAAATGTGGATCATTGCTACAATATTGAAAATCCATAGGAAAATAGAAGCCAATTTCCAAAAGTGCAATTTGTATATAATCTGGGGGGATTAATGGTGCTGTTCCCCACCTTGAAGCATTGATATGTGTGTGTGTGTGTGTGTGTGTGTGTGTGTGTGTATGTGTGAGAGAGAGAGAGAGAGAGAGAGAGAGAGAGATCGGTACCCTTTAGGTGCTAAGGGAATTTTGATAGGACTGAAACTGATGGGGCTGGGCTGATGTACAGAGGCTGGTGAGGCTCCAGGTGGATGTTTACAGTGTGATGTTAGTATCTCCATGGTCCACGAGGCCAGCAGCGATCTGGTGATGCTGGCTTTGCTGAGCCTCTGCTGGAAACTGGAAGTGTGGGGCCCTGCGACGTGGGGCCTCAGTGAGGACCTTGCCGGCAGGCTGAAATAGCAGTATCCAGGCACAAGGTGGAGGCAGCACTAAGAGTGGCCGAGGTGGGAGCAGAGGGACCAGGGATGTGGGGGCACGGAATGGCGTGTGGCCTGGGATCCCCCACCACAGAGCTGAGGTGGGACCCCTGGCCAGCAAGCACAGAGAACAGTGTGCTGCGGGCTACAGCCAAACCCTGCGCCCAGAGCTGGGGCCTAGCCCAACAACTGTCACAGGGAGAAACCCAAGGTGTGTCTGTGGTCTCAGGATCCCAACAGTGGTGGAGGTCATGACCACACATTTACACTTTGGTTTACCAGAAATAAAAAGTGTTACCAGGGATCAACATATGCCTGGCCTGGGCTAAGCGCTGTGCATGCTCATCGAAACCCTTTAATACCCATTTTACAGATGAGGAAACTGAGGCTTAGGGAGTTTGAGGAACCAGCTGATGCTCTTGTAACACAGCTCAGTGGAGATTTGCACCCAGGCCTGTCTGCCTCCAGAGCTCAAGAGCCCATGGGCTTGGGCCATGAACTGAACAAGTGGTTCATTTTCCCAGTCACTGAAACTGCTTTCTGCAACAAGCCATCTTCTCTTCTTCCCCCGCTGATAGAAATCTCTTTGGCTCCATCTCATTACACACTTAGTTGCCTTATAAACCAAGTGTTACAAGTGTTACTCACCCTCAGATCCATGGATCCGGGGTCTTCTTTATAAGAAGGCATTGCCTCATCCGCGCGATGGCCCAGGGCTCTGTCCCTGCACTGCAGTCCCAGACCTTCTAGTCCTCTTTTCGTCCTTTTCATGTTTCTGTTCCCAGTCTTACCACCCTGATTTCTGAACCTAAGTCCACCTTGTCTCTAACAATTTCCCCCTCTTCCAAATAGCTGGTTTTTAATCCATGTATACCAGAAAACTAAATAGCCAGATTAGAATCGTGTCCAAAATAATCACAGCCCCTAAGTAAAAAGCTGTGTCTCTTTCAGGCATAAGTGACATGAATTTGTCTCTGTGAATCAATTTTTTTGTTGTAATTGCTTTTTCCCCCCTCATCTTTTTTCACTTTTTGAGTGGGATCTTAACAGCCGACATTATTGGGTTGGGAATATCCGAACTGAGCCGTTGCTGTAATAGCCATCATCTCTCTAAGAACCCACCTTCCTGGTAGGTGACTCTGAGCCCTGTGACCAGCACCTGCTTTCAGGAGCCAGGAAGTCCCATCAGTGTGCAATGCCTCTACTGCAGGAGTTTGAGATGCCGGCCCCAGTCCTCACTGCGGTCCAGTGGGCGGGAGAGCAGCCTGGTGTCTGAACACTTCTCCCGAGAAGCTGCCTGAAATATCCATGTCGCTTTGTTTTTGTGAAGAGGCAGGATTCAAGGAATCAAATCATAGCCCATCATTTTATTTTAAAATACAGTTATTGATATGAAATAAAATCACCACTTACCTGATCTGCTGAGAGTGTTTTAGGGCAATGAAATTACTCTGTATGATACTATAGTGGCCACATGTCATTATGCGTTTGTCAAAACCCATAGAATGTACAACATCAAGAGTAAACCCTAATGTGAACTATGAAACAAACAAACAAACAACTAATTCCTGAATCACACTAGTGCTAAAGGGTTTGGAAGAAAAGATAGAAACCATCAGTGGAGTCACAGAAGGAAACGCCAGTGAGTTCATTAAAAAAAAACAGAAACCAACAACAAAAACAATTATAAAAATGGTAGAATGTATTGAACTGGAACCTCTATCATGGCAGCACTTCAAAGAGAAAGAGAGACTGACTGTGTCAAATGAAGCTGATAAAGGAAAGTGTGGATTGAGAAATCTTTTTTTCCTATGACAGAATTGTTCTAAAATAGGATCATGAGGGAGACACAACTCTGCACATTTACACACACAAAAATCAAATAATTTTGTATTTAAATGAGTGAATTTATAGCATGTAAATTATACCTCAAGAAGTCTCTTTCAAAATGAAGGAGTATTTAGCACAGATCTACCCAGTAGAGCCACTATTTGTCTCACAGGGTAAATGAAAACAGATATCTAGAAAAAAGATGCGTGCATATATATACAAAAATATTTATTCATGATAACCCACACTTGAACTAACCCAAATGCCCATTATTAAGAGAATGGATTAATATTTTGTGATATAATCTTACAAGGTCAATTATTCAGCCCTACAAACAGAACGAATGGCATATTCAAATAAAAACATAGCTCTAAAAACATTACTTAGAGCAAAAGAGACAGACATCAAAGTATACATCGTGATTTTTTTCACTTTTATCAAGTTCACCACCATCAAACTGATGGATGCTGTCGTGAGAGTGTGAGTATTTCAGTTGAAATATGACAGAGGGTATATATTCTGTGTTAATGGATATGATTCAAACATGTGGTTCATACACTGACTTTTCCGATACTGTCGAGGGTTAGGAATTTGAAAGATTTGTGAAACCATAAACTTTACATTGACACATTTTACTATATTTTTATTGTATACAGATATAAACACAAAAGGAAAGAGGTAAGAAAAAATTACCATTAGACAATAATGGAGAAAATGACATTTTAGTTACAACCCTCTCCTCTGGCAACCCCCACTCCTCCCCACCAACACTGACCAGATAACTGACCAATCCGGGATGTCAGTTGCTGGCTGGGTTCCAGATGGAATGTTGGGGTGTCCCCTGGGGCTTGTTGTGGCTGGGGGATCCACGGTAACTGGGCAGAGCCCTGGGTGGGTCAGTGCCATGGAGGGGCTGCTGTCCTGTGTGGAGCTTGGCTTTGGGCTGATCCTTAGGACGCTGAGTGCGGTCCTGGTTTTGCTGCTGCCCAGTGGCCTGTGTTCTCAGCTCATGTTCCAGAGCCTCCACTGGGAGACAGTGTTGAGTCTGCCTGTCCTCACCTTATTCCTGGGTGTTTTATTTACTTTCAGACTTATTCAGTCTGTTAGAAGTCAAGTTAATGGAAGACATGAAAAGCAACTGGCAAAAACACTGGCTGCACAGATCAGGGAGAAATGCCACCTCATCAACAAGCTTTGTGTGGCTAAACAGGAGTGTGCCAAGATGGAGACAACCTTAAGAATGCCAGGCTAGAGAAGGAGCCAGCAAACATACCCAGCCTTGCTGACACTTACAGAAAGTTGATGACGGTCAACCTGAGTTTGAGGAAGGAAATCAATTTTCTTGTCCAAGAACTGAAGAAAGAGAGATCCTTACAGTCTGTACAAGAAGAGATTGCGGAGATGCTAAAAGTGCTAAAGTTCCTGGAAGAGGTCATGAGAATCAGCACATCACAAGGGGCTTTTACAAACCAGCCAGGGGACCAAGCACCGAGTCCTGATGGCCTCTTTCCCAGGGGTGGGCCCTCGTATTAAAGCTGTGCTGTTCCCTCCCCTCCACTCAGGCCTCCCAGACTGCCAGGCTGCACTCACTCACTCAGCCAGATCTCCACCTGAGCTGCACGGAGGCCAGTGGGTGGAGAGCAGTCCCCTCCTTTGGACCAGAGTTCCTCCAACTGTACCAGTGAGCACAGCAGTGAGCTCCTTTGTGGTCAACATCTCTCACTAAAATACATTGGAACTCACAGAACACACCATGAAGCATGGGACTTTTTCTATATTTAGTAAATGTTTGAATTATCTCTTATTAGTTGTGAAAGAAATGTAATTGAGACTGATCTTCTACTTAGTTTGAATCCATATTAAGCCTCATTTCTCAAGACAATTTGGGTAACTATTATATATCAGCAATGTAAGTGAAGTGTATATATAGTTATTCTGTGTACAAATATTGCATTATAATTTAAAAATGTATGCAATTTGTTGATATAAACTTTTAGATGGCCATAGCATTTATTTCTAGAGTTTAGTTCTGAAGTCATGATTTTAAGTCAAAAAGCATTTTTACCTGAGTATATGTATAGTTAAAAAAAAAAGACGAACTTTTTAAGGTGAATTTAAATTGTACTCTTATTAGAAACTTTTATCATTTAATTTTTATATTCTTCTATAACAATATCCATAATAAAAAAATAAATTTGATAAATTAAAAAAAGTTCCATGTCCCTTGCGACACAATATTGCCACCTACTGACCAAAATACTACAGTGCAATTGGGTGTGTAAAATAGTGCAGAACTACAGTTTAGCTACCACCTTTAAACTAAGTAAAGCTTACAGCAATTTGTGTTCCAACCCAAAATAACCATGATAGTTCACAACTTCACCCAGGCGAGAGTCAACTTCATAGTACATTTCCTTTATTGAGCTCTTCAGAAATATACATACTTCTGTTTAAAATAAGAAATCACAAAGTTGCCTTTTATTTTTTAATTTGTTTTAGCCTTGACAGTAAATAAATAAGAATTGTAGAAAGTAAATAATAATGGTTCATTATTTGGTGATAAACAAAGCTAGAGAAAGCATGGTGTATGCAGAAGATAGACCTGGTTTCACAATCCCCACCACCACCCTTAGCTGTGTAAATCTGAACCTCAGTTTCTTCATCTATAAAATGGAAATAACACCTGTGGCAAACTGCAAAGTAAAAAGAA
The DNA here is from genome assembly GCF_009834535.1 of Camelus ferus. Taxonomy (NCBI): domain Eukaryota; kingdom Metazoa; phylum Chordata; class Mammalia; order Artiodactyla; family Camelidae; genus Camelus; species Camelus ferus. The sequence goes on from NC_045720.1 coordinate 29,732,908, forward strand.
CATAGATGGTGCGCAGCACAGATAGTGTAGTATGTCAATTTAGTCTCCTTTCATTAAAGGAACAATCATCCTGTTTACTAAATACACACCCATCCACCAAATTTCCTCTAGAACTGTCATCAGAGAAATATGGTTTTAAAGCATAAAGCGTATACAAGACTCTGAAAGTAAAAGTAGAAATCAGATGGTGTTTCTTTTTTTTTTTTTTTAATTAATGGCTCATGGACAGTGATTTTCACTGAATAAACTTATCAAAGGGAGAGAATTTAGTGCAGTAAGGTTATGCTCTCACAAACATACATTTTATTTTTAAAGTGAATCCAACACTTGTATCTGAGGAAGCAGAAGGTTAAAGAGATCTGAGTGCCTGACCTCCATGAGCTGTCAGAGCAAGCTAGCCTCAAAGAGGGACGAGTGCGTGGGTCTTCAAAAGTCAGAAAACAGAGATTGGCTTTTCCTAGTTATCTTTATCTGTTCCCCTGACTGAAATGCCTCCTTCTCAAAGTGTTGTCCTTATTTATTTTAATTTAATAGATTAGTACATTCCCTGCTAACAGTGTGCCAGTTAAGGTGGATTCTAGAATCAGGCGAATAGGCTCAAATCCCAGTCTTGAGCAAGCTACCTAAATTTCCTCCGCCACCCTTGTGGGGTTATTACTAGTAGGTTAAATGAATGGAGTTTGAGGAACCAGCTGATGCTCTTGTAACACAGCTCAGTGGAGATTTGCACCCAGGCCTGTCTGCCTCCAGAGCTCAAGAGCCCATGGGCTTGGGCCATGAACTGAACAAGTGGTTCATTTTCCCAGTCACTGAAACTGCTTTCTGCAACAAGCCATCTTCTCTTCTTCCCCCGCTGATAGAAATCTCTTTGCATGCAATTAGCTGGGCACAGAATGCCTAGAAGTGTTGTTTATATAAAGAAGTTTTGTAATAGGGGAAATGCCACCCTGAGATTCCTTAGATGAAACAAGTTTCCAAATGAGAATGAGCTAATATGTGTCAAGTTCTTACCCCCGTGCCTGGCTTACACAGTGCTCAGGCTATGCAGCTGTTCTGTGAGGCCTGTGTACTGTATGCAATGTGGTAGAATAGCATCAGAAGGCAGACTGCGGTGAGTTAAAATGTATACTATCAACCCTGAGACAACCACTCACAGAGCCAAATAAAGGGTAATTGTTAATAAGCCAACAACGGACATGAGTGGAATCATTAAAAATATTCAGTGAAACCGAAAGACGCAGAGAAAGAGAAAGGGAAGAAGGAAAAAATGGGAAAATGAAAAAACAGATGGTAGACTTAAACAATCTACACCCATAATCATATGACCCTTCGGGCAAATGTGATGCACCCACGTGGAGTTCAGGCTTCTCCTGAAGGTTGTCCAGCCAACACTAAAAGCAAGGCTTAGGCAGGGCTCCCCCCGCTCTCCCCGCCGCGCTCGCAGCCCCGTGGCAGGAGCACGATCGCCACCCACAGGGAGGGCCGCCAGCCTAGGGTGTGGCCGGTGCGCACGTGGGCGCTGGCCGCAGAGTGGCTGGGAGGCTCCACGGAGCGGGTCAGGCCCCAGGAGAGATCTGGAGAGCAAGTGAGAGTTAGGTAGCTGGGGGTGAAAGGGGGAGGGGTCCTAGGCTCGAAGGCGACGGTTGAGCCAGAGGCAGGAGAGAGCCTGGCGTAGGGACCGGGGAGCTCGTGGTGGTTCAGTGAGGCCGTGAGGAAGACACCCCGCCGGGCAGGGAAGAGGCTCACCATGCGGAGGGGTCTGAAGCTCATCTACTGGCGCTAGGGAGCCACTGACGAGTTTTAAGAGAAAGAGGAGCAGGCTGATGTATCGCCTAAGACAGACAAATAAGGCCCAGCCCCACTCCCGCTGCCAGCGGTTGGGAGGAGGGGAGGCGGGGGAGGGGGGCGGGCGGCAGACTTGGGGCGGGGGTGGGGGAAGCTGACAGACTTTGAACAGTGATGGGCCTTGGGGGAGGGAGGGAGGGGAAGGAGGCATGAGGAGTTTTCAGGTTTTCGACCTGAACCTTTGAAACTTGATGGCACCGTGACCCCTTAGAGAGCAGGGCTGGGGTGCACAGAGACTCTGGAAGCCAGGAGTCTGATTTTATCACACGGAATTTAAAATAGCTGAGGGGTGTTGGGGTGGAGGGATTCAGTAGGCAGCTGGCTCTGCTTTGGTAGCTCAGGATCGACCCAGGCTGGCAGGAGACATCTGGCATTGTCTAAGGGTCCCAGGAAGCAGGCCCTGAGATGAGGAGCCACGTGCGAGTGGGTCCCCATGGCAGAGCTCCCAGTGGAGACCAGTCGAGGGGGTGGGACAGAGGCTACGAAGTGGGTTAGCTTCCCAGGGCTGCCATCACAGAGCACCACAAGCACGATGGAAGTGTGTCATCTCACAGTTCTGGAGGCTGGAGGTCCAAGATCACGGTCCAGCCAGGTTGGGTCCGTGCCTCTCTCTTAGCAATTCTGGTGGTTTGGTGGCAATCTTTTGGGTTCCTTGGCTTATAGACACTTCCCCTCAATCTCTGCCTTAACATTCCCATGGCATCCTGTGTGTGTGTGTGTGTGTCTGAATTTCCACTTTTTATAAGGATGCTGCCCATGGTGGATCAGGGCTCACCTGACTCCAGTATAACCTCATCTTAGTTAGTTACATCTGTAATAACCTTACTGCCGAACAAAGTCACATGCTGCGGTACCAGAGGTTAGGACTTCAACATGTGAATTTTACGCCACTACGCCAAGCCAGGGCAAAGGGTCTGCCAGGGGCTGCTTCAGCCTCGCCCTTCTCCTTAGAGGAACTGCGAGCACAGGGACATGCCGGAGTTGCCCAGCCTGAGCCGGCCTTTCCTGCTCCTGAGCTGACAGTCGGTGGCTGATGGCCTTGGGGCTGTGGAGGAGGGACGGATACTCTCAGGCCCTCCCAGTGCCGTGTGTCTCTTTGTGTGGCTAAAAAGCACACCCAAGTAATTTTTTGAAGAGACACCAGGGGATGGAGGGAAAGTATGGCATGTCCATTACAATGGTCAGCAAGATAGAAGGCCATCAGTTTGCCAAAAGAATGGCTCAAAGCCCAAAACCCCACATTCCAGAAGCAGGAAGAACAAGCAGGAGCCGAAGAGGAGGAGGAGAAGTGGGAGGGAGGAGCCGGGGCTTCAGGTGATGAACCAAGCACCCCAGTCTTTAGATCCCAGTCCGAACATCAAGGAAGCTGGCTGATCAAGCACGGTTGGGGACAAAGGGACGCTTTTAAAATCAGGGCTGGAAAATCTGAAAATGTCTTTGGTCTTCATATCTGAGCTTCACACGTCCTGGGAACCTAGATGGCAGAGCCTGAGAGCCAAGCTGAAGAAGCCGAAGGCTCCTGTTCCCGGCAGCTGATGTCACTCCGTGGTGGCAGGCAAAGTGGGGACACTCACACTTTCCGAGCTTTGGTCTCCAGCTGATGGGGCGTCTGAACAATACACAGCACTGAGCACTCTGGTGGTGACTGCAACATGAGTCATGTTAAAAACAATAATCAAATAAAAGCAAAAAGCTCTGATTTGAAAAACATCCTCTGAGACAAGCAGTCTGATGTCTGAACGCACTCATTGTGTCCCCAGGCCTGCCCAGCAGACTTCCAATCAGACCACAGCGGATAACAAAGTGTTTTCTCTGTTTTTTTTTTTTTTTTAAACTCTTCAAAGATAGAACCCTCTAGGAGATCAAAGTTGCCAGAACAAACATTATTTTTACATACATCTTTTAAAAGGAGATGGGCTTCTCAGAATAGTTTTTTAAATAAATAATTATTCAAAGGACACCAGTTTCATCCAAACCGTGTGGCCTAAGACTGGGAGGGGACCCAAGGAAAGTAAGGGAGCTGCTGTCTCAAGAAGGGGCATTGGGAGCTGGACTGGCAGAAACGATGGATGTGTGTACACGGAATTTGTGAGTGTTGGCTCATTATGACCAAGGACAAACCTCCCCTTAGAGACAAATTGGAAGGGCATATGGGTCGATAGGAACAGCTCCACAGACAACTCAAACAGTGGTAGTGGTCAGAAAGGTCAGCCTTCAAAGCCCTTGTACCTAATAAGAAATAGAAAAAAAAAAAAAAAAGCTGAAATGTTGCTGACAGTTACTATTTAAGGATCTACTTGTTAAGTTGCTAAGGAACAGATGGACCATAATACTTCGGAGATGAAATCTTAAGAGCCCCTGGGGGTTATGGGGCCCATTTCCATCCCTCCCTCACTCCATCTGGACTTTGATGTGGGCTGTGGCAAAAATACCACCACGTTCCTGCAGAACTACAGAGTTTAAAATATGATAATTTCATGTAGCTACGCTGGTGACATACTTCAGTTAGCGCCTTAGATGTCAGATCTGTCTGAGAACCTTGTCTTTCAAGTCCTTTTACGGCACCAGGCAAGTAAACATTATAAATGAGTAGAAGAAAGCATGAATTAGTAAACAAGCAATTGACGTCTGTGGTGCATCTATGCAACCACACTCTGGCCTAGATATCGTCACGTGCAATTTAACTTAATCTTCATGGTAGTCCTCAACTGATTGTCAGAGAGGTATCTTCAAGGAAGTCAGGCTCTAGCTTGGAAAATAAAGCTTAAGAAAAAAATTTAAATGTAAAAACAATAGTGTTGTTGGTGTAAAGACAGGCCTATAGATCAATTGAACAGACTAGAGAGGTCAGAGATTGTCCCACACATATATAGCCAATTGGTTTTTGACAAAGAAGCCAAGGATATTTAATGAGGAAAGAATAATCTGTTCAACAAATGGGACTGGAATAGTTGCTTATCATATGTAAGAAAATAAATCTTAACCCTTATTGCATACTATATATAAAGGTCATCCCTGAATGGATCATAGACCTATGGTAAGAGCTAAAGCTATAGAAGTTTTAGAAGAGAACACAGGAAAATATCTGAGTGGTTTGGGTTGGGGAAAGATTGCTTAAATAGGACACAGGAAACATCAACTACAAAAGAAAAGAAATTAATAAATTGGAGACTTCATCAAAATTAACGATTTTGGTCCTTCAAAAGACACTACTAAAAAATAAAAAGACAAGCCACAGAATGAGAGAAAATATTTGCAAATCACATATCTGATAGAAGACTATATCCAGAATATATAAAGAACTCTTACCACTCAACAATCATGGAACAAAACACTTGGTTTTTTAATGGGCAAAATATTTGAGTAAACACTACACTTAAGAAGACACATGAATGGCCACCAGCATATAAGAAGTGTTATCAGAAAAAAAGAAAAATTAAAACTATAATAAAGTATCACTACAAATACATGAGAATAGAAAATTTTTAAGACACATAATACAAAATGCTGGTGAAGATGTGGCACACCTGGCACTCTCATATGTTACTGACACTCTCATATGTTGCTGGTAAGAATATAAAATGATACAGCCACTTTGGAAGACAGATTGGCAGTTTTTTAATAAGTTAGATGTAACATGCCATATGCCCAGCACTTTTACTCCCAAATACTTACCCAAGAGAAATGAAAACATACGTCTGCCCAAAGACTTACATACAAATGCTAATAATAACTTTATTCATAATAGTCCCAAACTGGAAGCAACCTAAATGTCCATCAACTGGTGAACAGACAACTATATTGAGGAATATGCATGAAGTTAAAAAAATACTTAGCAATGAAAAGGAATAAACTCCTGATAATAGCAACATGATGGATAAATTTCCAAAGTATTATGTAAAGTGAAAAAAAAAGGAGACAGAATACTGTATGGTTCCATCTGTATGAAATTCTAGAAACAGCAAAATTATAATAGAAAACAGATCGTTGGTTTTGAGGGGCCAGGAGTGGAGGTGGGGGACTGACCAAAGGGCCTGAGAAAACTTCGGGGGAGTGATTAAAATGTTCAGTAGCTTTATTGGGGTGGTGGTTACACAATTATAAATATAATGTAAAGCTCTTCAAATTGAATACTTAAAATTGGTGAATTTTTATTGCATGTAAATGATACCTAAAGAAAACTGACCTGGCCTCAAAAATGAAGCATGTAGCAAGCTCAATTCACAGATGAGGAAACTGAGGCCATAAAAGGTAAGGAACACGCCCCAGTCACAGAACTAGCAGGTCGTGGGGCCAGGATGCACACCCAGGTGTCTGCTGAGTCCACAATTCATCTTCTTTCCTTTGCATTTTGTTTATTTCTTTGCTATTCATTCTAGAAATAATGCTTAAAGGCTTATATTGAAAGAACCAAATAACTAGCAGGATAAGACAGTCACGTGAGGGTCCCTTGCCCAAGAATGTGTGGGTGGTCTTCCCCATCTAACCCTTACTCCGGAGCCCTGTGCTCCCCTGGCTATTGACCTGCACACGACATGTGTGTCCTGGCTCTGGGACCCATGTTTCTCCAACACCGCCCTTGTCCCGGAATCCCGCGACCCTCCCTGCCCACACTGCCTCCTGCTCCATCCTCAAATCTGGGTCTTTGCTTCTGTTATCTGCAAACTCAGATTCGCCCCAGCTCACGCTTGGGGAACATAGCATCTTCCTGGGTCACAGCTGCTGTTTCTGCTGAAGAAGCCCAGCCGTCTCCCCTCTGCCTGTTCCAGAGATGCCAGGACACAGAGGACTCTGGTGAGTCCCCACACACAGCTGTGTAAAATGTAGACCTGGAACATATGTGGGCCATACCATTCCTTTTGACCATGGGCATCCTGAGGGTCATAACAAACATCCCGTTACGAACAAGGTCCAAATTCCTTAGTGTGGCCTTCGAGGCCACCCACAACTGCCTTTCCCAAGTCATCTGTCACCCCTTCCCTCCACACCTCTTCTCCAACCCACGTGACCCACTAGCCATCCTTCAGATTTGACTTGTGTATTCCCAGGTCTGGGTCTTCATTCCCAGCGTCGCCTTGGCCTGTCTGCGCCTGCCCACCTCCCTCCCAGCTGTCCTTCCAGGCTCAAGTCAAGGGCAACCCGGTCACTTCCAGAGAAGCGGCCTCCCCTGGGGTGTTAGTGCCTATGTGCATCATCCTCGCTGGTCTTCCCGCCCTCGCCCCAGAGGGGCAGGACCGGTCCTGCACGTGCTGGTGTGCCCCTCGGGACCAGGACTGGGCCTGACGCACACCAGATACTCATCAAATATTTGCTGAATGACGGCAGAGTTTATTTAGTTATTTTTTATTGTCTCCAATTTCTTAGACCCCTGGATCCCAGAAGTCTCAAATGAGAATCTGTCGTATCTTGCAAAGATTCACAGGAAACTGTATTTCACAGCCTCTCTCCTGACTTAGCCTGGACTCTAATAACTCATTGTTGGGAAATTCTTCCTGATGTTCAGTTTAGTTCCTCCAGCCACGTTATAAGCTGATTTTGTTGCTGTTTCTGTGGTCTCCTCTGTACATTTGGCATAGCAGTTCCTGGTAGACCTTAGAATGCTGCCCCAACATGATTTACTATCAGACACGAAGACCCCTGAACAGAACCCTACAAAGTAGAAGCCCCCACGGTGTAACTAGCCCCCTCACGTTTCAGCCCTATTTCTACCTGATCAAGGCCCACTCTTCACTGGAAGATTCTAGTAAGTCAATTCTCTCCCCTCTGGGTTGAATACTCTCAGTTCTCCTGGGGGTTATTTCTGGCCTTGTCCAATGCTTTCAAGCTGAAATTGAAAACAATATTCTTGCAAGGGTCTAAGAGAAGCTTCTAAATACATTGAATCCTGTGTGTGTGTGAGTGCATGGCATGCGGGGTGTGGGGCCTGGGCGTGTGTGCGGAGGGAGAGAGACTGAGGGATTATGGAGGTTTTGTTCTAAAGATCAGGTTACAGTATTAAAAAACCAACCCAGTCTAAAGTTTAATGAACATAAGGTAAGCATTTGGAAACCCACTTAAATACTTGGAATAGCTCTTCTAACAGCTGGGCCCTCTGTCATTTTAGCTCCAGGAATTGATCAAAGACCACAAATTAGCCCTTCATGTGGTCACCTCAGCCTGGCCTCAGAGCAACAGATGTTAAGGAGAGAGCAAGCAAGCTGTGTCTCCCACGGAGTTCCAGCTCGGCACTTTTCGCTTTTTAGAAGATTTTTACTTGAAGATTTTTAAGTTTGACTTTTCTGGCCCAGACCCAGAGGTTCTTCACTGCCTGGATCATTCCTAAAGCAGTGGGTGGGATTTGGTTTTGCATTTGCACCTTAGGTAAAATCTCGATCACTGTCTCCATTTACACACACACACACACACACACTCCCACTTACACTCACATCCACGATGGTGTGCACCCAAGCTAGTGACTGTGTCCGGGATGAGGCTCACCCGCTGCTCTTTTCCAGGGAGAGTTGCTTTGAAGTAACCCTCCGGGGTCTTAGAAGAATAAACCCAGTGTTACTTGTACCCAGCAGATGGCGCTGTGCACCGCGCTCTGCAGAGCCATCGAAAGGAGACCCTACCAACCTCCAAATGAGAGGGTTTGACCCCCACCCCAAAACCTGGTATGAGGACCCGTTTCCACTCTGATTCAGTCTCCTCTGCAAACTTACAGACATTATTCATCTATAACAAGCCTGTGAGTGGATCATAAATATATAAGGGCTTCCTACTAATGAATTCATTCATTCAGCAACCGTTCAGTCGTGCCACCACGTGCCAGACACAATTCTTGGGGCTAGAGTGCTGAGCGAAACCGATGATTAAATCAAGTCCAATAAAGCCACAAATAACTCTACCATGTAATGTCTGTCATCAACAGGTGCTCAGAAGAGAAAATAAGAAGGCTCTTTTAGTGGGCAGCGCTAAGAAAAACTTTGCTGGTGGTGATGAGGGGGCAACAGGTGAGCAGAAGCCTGAATGACTCCAGCCTCGGGCGCACCTTGCAATCACCTGGGGCGCTTTAACCTCGCTGTCGTCAGAGCTCACCCCGAAGCAGGCTGATTTAAGTGGTCAGGGGTGGGGTCCGGGTACTGGCGGGTTTTAAGTTTCTCAGGTGATCCTAGTGCACAACCAGGGCTGAGAACCATTACCTCTAAATGTCTGAGCGGGAAATCATACCCCTTGGCAGGGAATTATCCTGAAGCTAAATGAGAAGCGACTCTTTTGGCTGCTGCCTGACACAGGGACTAGCTGACTGCATACAGGACAGCTGGTCCAGGGCTGCTACCTGGAATCCGGGTGTGTCGGGCAGCAGAACTCACTCAGCAAGCCGGAGAACGCGTCATGCTCTGCCAGCCGTCTGGGCTGATGCGTCATCTCACATCCTTTCCTGCCCCCATGTGGGTTCCCTAGACCTGCCTGTGTGGGAGCAGAGGGCTGACCCACCATCTCTCTTAGTGTGGGAAGCACCCCTTTTCTCCCCAGGTGGCCCCCTTGAGCTGCTTCTCTCACACCTCCATCTCCTCTGACCTTGTACCTGAACTCCCTGCCTCTCCCCCTTCTGCTCTGAAACAGGTCAATTATCTTTGAGGGCAAGGGGTGTTTGTTCTTCTTGTGGCAGGGGAGGTAATTAGTTTATTTATTTGTTTTGATGGCAGTACTGGGGATTGAACCCAGGACCTTGTGCATGCTTGGCAAGCACTCTACCACTGAGCTATATGCTCCCCCAAGGGGCAAGGGGTGTTTGAATTCAATTCTGGAACTGATGATGGGCACCGCTGTGCTCCGGGAGCCTGATGGATGCCAGCCTTCAGCTGCTGAGCCTGATATTGCCTTCCTCGGATCCCCTCGCCACTGGACCTGACAGAGAGGTGGTGACAGGTGCTGCCTGGCTGCCCCTGTGAGCATTTCCTTGTTTCTCTTCCAGACAAGCTGGAAATTGTCTTTTCCCTCCTTTGAAATGCCAGCCTGGAGCTGCTCACTCCATCCACCTTTCTCAGACACGTGCTCCAGGTAAGATCTTTGCACACAGGCACTGAGATGTTCAAGGAGGCCAGTCTGGGGATCCAGGCTGAGGACGGACATGCTGAGAGAAGAGAGACTGCTCTGTAATGGGATCCCCGTTGTATTTGTCCTGGGACCGAAGACCACAGTTCTCTCTTTACTTTTTTTTTTTTTTTTAACTTTTTTTTATTGAGTTATAGTCATTTTACAATGTTGTGTCAAATTCCAGTGTAGAGCAAATTTTTTCAGTTATACATGAACATACATATATTCATTGTCACATTTTTTTCCACTGTGAGCTACCACAAGATCTTGTATATATTTCCCCGTGCTATACAGTATAATCTTGTTTATCTATTCTACGTTTTGAAATCCCAGTCTGTCCGTTCCCACCCTCTCTCTTTACTTTTAATCATGGGAAATTCAAAACATACACAAAAGTGGAAAGAATAGTACAGTGAGGCCCTATGGACCCCATCACCCACCTGTGACAGGTTACCAATCTCATGTCATCTCTTGTCATTAACGGGGAGACAGGGGTAGAGAATTTACAGCACGTTTCAGACAACATATTGTTTTACTCATAAACATGTCAGAGGGATGTCTTTAACTGATAGAACTTTTTTTTTAACATAAGCGCCAGGCCATTATCATCTAATACCGTACTACGTCATACTCATGTCTCCATGTTGTCTCAAAAGTCAGTTCTCTTAAACTGAGATCAGATCGTTACTTGATACACATCTTATTGATTTTCCATTTAACCTGCTTCAATTCCCCAACCCTCCTTGTTGGGCATGGAGCAGTGAGTTAGAATGGGAACGTTTCCCTTTGACATTGACCTGAGAGGTTTAGGGGAAGATGTGCAGGACACAGGCTCAGACCCAATCCCAGATCTGCTCCTTCCAGACTTAGTGTAGGATCTAAACGAACCAGAATTTGGTGACCCCCACATCCACTGTGCACTAGTCACTTCCCATTGGGTCTGAGCGGAAATTTAGATGGCATCCATCCACGAATCCCAACCCACGGTATCACTGGCTAGCATGGATTTGGACCTTCTCTCTCTACATAGTGATAAACTGATGAGTTGACTCATCTCTGAAGTGGGGACAGTAGAAGTGAGGAGTCACAGAGTTGTTTGTGGTGACAAATGGAATAAGAGCTTTGTAATTGGAGAAAACCTCTTCCAATGTCATAGAGCATAGCGGTCGTTATAGTAACCGTACTGCAAGAGAAATTAAATGGAGAATCGTCATTCCCTGCGTGTTTTCTTATTGTCTCCAAGTGAGGATATTGATTACCAGGTTTAAAGCCATTTGATTTTGCATCATAACTCATTCAAAACGGGGAAAAAAGGATCAGAGAAAAGGAAAACAAATTTTTTTTCCTCCCCAAGAGTTTGGGACCTCATGTGTCCTTGCTAATACAGTACGTAATTGTGGATTATGTAATTTGTGGACGAGTATGTTCTCTTCCTGTCCTGAGCTGACCCTCCTCTCTCTTGCTTTCTTCGATCCCTGAGCAGCTTTTACACATGTTCGTCCACAGCGGGGGAATAAAAGTGTATGTCGTAGAGTTCACTGGAGCCTGTGACTGCTTATGTAAAATCAACTGCCTTTCGGAAAGTTTGATCAAGCCTCATACAAGTAATGATTAAAGAGCTGGAGTGGAGTGAGTCCGCCTCTCTGGGGAGGACAATTCCTGCAATCGGAGAGTGAACTCGAGCCCAGAAAACAGCCGCCACGTGCAACGCCGCAGCGCCGCTTTGAAGACGCTTGGACTTCCGTCTGCCCGCAGCGAGGCCTGTGAAGGATAGAAGCTGGCTTCACAGGCTGTTGGGAGCCAGACCAGAGCAGCCTCGGGGGCCTGAGGCCTTTGGTTGCAAGCCCTGGGAGTCTGTTCTCAAGCACTGAGACGAATGCACAAATGCACATGTTTCTCTCCTGCAGAGTTAAGATTCCTGGGCTGAATGTCCAATTTTGAATTTGAAAAACCAGTTTGGAATTTCCGTGTGCTTTTAGCCACATCAAAGGCTTTGCTCGTGGTCGACAAGCCGCCTCTGACTGAAAACATGAAATCTGGGCATTTGAAGCAGTACAAGTCAGGCCTGTCACTGCTCCGTCCCTGAGGGACCATCACGCCTGGCTGGAGCGGGTGGCGGGGGTCAGCGCCGCCTGGGGCGTTAGCTTTTCCGTGTGAGGCTTCCCCTTCTCGCTCTTGGGAGTTGCTGTAAGTGTGGGTAACACGGCTCTTCCAAGACCGGAGCACTGTCTCCCACCTTCCGAGGAAGGGCCCCATATTGTGAGAGGAATGGGCTGGGCCCTGCGCCCGCTGTTAAAGTCCTCAGAGCCTGAGCTGCAAGCCAGCGCCCCCGCCTGGGGAGAAAGGGGAATTGCCGACACCGTGAACCCCGGCCTTGATCTTTGTTCAGGCAGAGAAAGAAATGAATGGAAGGGTTCCTTTCTCCCGACAAAGGTGCAATTTCCCAAGGCCAAATTCACTGACACCCAATGATCATACCCCTGAAAGGCCCAAGCCACGGAGCGCAGAAGGCAGCAGTTAAATGCCCCAGAGGAAGACACGGGTTTTAACCTGCCAGCCGGCGGGGAGCCTGTGCGGGCAGAAGGCAGTGGGCACGAAACTGCCACCGGGGGCCCAACAGAAGCCTAGGGAGGCAGGGCGGCACAGACATCGAAAGGGAGGAGCTGGGGACAAGGACACTTGGCTCGGCCACTTGTGCAGGCCTTTGGCAAGCCCTCTGACCTCTGTCACTGAGAGAGTGGGGATGTGGGCTAGCATCGTGCCCTCCAGGGGTGGTCTGGCGAGTCCACGCGGAGGATGCCTGCTGCAGGTCAGGGCAACGGTGGGGGCGGGCAGCGGGAGGAGCTGCGGTCGCATAAGAAACAGTGGGGCTGAAGTCGATCAGCACAAGTCACCCCAGTGTGGGGGTGAGGAGGGGGATCGGCACAAATCTTAGAGCATCCGTCAGGAGTGCTCGGAGACCCAAAGTGGGGGTGGTGGGAGTGGTCCTGGTCTCTGAAGCATCATTTATCTCCTCAGCCTTGTGACAAGGCAGGCAGTGCCTGGGACAGCAGGTCAGAGGGGCTGACACCCCTCGAGGCTGTGCTTACCCTCAGTTCTTAACCAACGCGTGTACAAAGCCTGTGATTCTGGGCTCCAGGTCATGCTGACTTCCTGGTCTTCATGTCCCCCTCGGCAAGATGTTGTCCATTAAGACCAATCAAATTTCATCCCAGTTGGACTCTGATATTTAGAAAGATGATTAAGCAGCAGGTCTTTATTTCCCATTTCTTTTTGCAGCTGTTATTCCAAGTCACAGTCCCCAAAATAAACTGGCTGTTTTGCTTTGAACCAAAAATTTCTCTTGACAGACAGATAAGGCACAAACAGTGACCTTTCTGGATCTGCAGAATTCTTTGACTACATTATTTATTAGCGCACAGGTGCTGTGGGTAGTTATAAGGGAGACGTTAGAAAGGCCCAAGAAGAAAATGCTAAAGGAAATTTACTTCTGTTCATGAGTGTGATGTCTCTGAAACCCTTCTCTCCATTAGCCACATATCACATCTTGTGTGTGTGTGTGTGTATGTGTGTGTGCGCGTGTGTGCATGTCTATGACATCAAGAGCTTCACAGAATTTCAAAACATGCTGTGAATCCTATATTTCAGCCTCAGACTTTGCCATGGCCCCGCATGTCAGGGTGGACAAGTAAATAACTTGGCCTCACTTTTCTTGTTATGATGAAGTCTAGTTTACTCAAGAAGACAAAGGGCAAATAATAATGAAGCTTACCTTTGCAACAATGCCTTTTTCCAAATGCTTTGCATGCGCTCACTCGTGGGATCATAATCATGACAACCCTGTGAAGTTTCTACAGAGCTCATGATGGCGCCAATGTTGACACTTGTGGAAACAAAGTTGCAGAGCTGTCTAGGACGGTGGTGGATGTCACCAGCTGACAGTGACAGAGGAGGGCTGAAGCCCAGGTCTCCTGTTTTCCCATCTCTTACTGATGAAATTTTTTAAAATAATGACTTTGAAATTTTTTAGTACAAAAGTAATACATACTCATGGAAAACAATTAGATAATGGAGAAAATTAGGGAACAACCCCCCCCTTTAGTTCTACCGCTCCAGCACCATAGTTTTTAACATCATTCTATTGTTTTGAGGTTAAATGGGAAATTTTTGCCCCAGAAAATAAATGACTTCTCTAAGCTCATATTGTAAGGATACTTGCTCTTGGCAGTCTTGTGTTAACCGAACTGTCACACAGATCCTGGCTGCATTTGAGGAGACAGGTGGCTGCCCACACAGTATGAACTAAGTGGCACCAAAAGAAAGCCATTTGGGCCCGCTCTGTCCTTCTAGGGCCATTATTAAGTCACTTTCTAGGCTGAGTATTCGTGTCTCCAGGAGGCAGACCCCTGTTACCTGCAGTTAGGTCTCACGGGATGAGTCACCCATTAACACCCATTAAGTCATGAGTTTCTGAGTTTATCTGGCTCAGAACAAGGCTCTGATGGAATGAGATATAGGATGGGTAACTGTTATAACTAACTCTGGGGGTCTTCCTGAAACTACAACGGGGTGGGTGGTCTCTCTAGTGGGTGTGGGAAGGATGGTCAAGGCTCCTTCTGCTGCTGCTGCCACTATGTCCACTGTGGCCACCATCATCCGATGGGGCGGACCGTACTCCCCAGAGACAGATACAGCGATCTCATCCCACATGCTCTGCTCACGCCAGGCCCACTCAGAGGTGGTATCTGTTTTCCCTTCCTTGAATCTTGACACAGGACTAAACTGCTCTGACCGCTGGCGAATGGTGGAGGTGATCCTATGGGCCTGTAATAGGGAAGAACAAATCTGACTCTACATGGGATCTGTCTCTTTTACTTTAACCTTTAATATTGCTTGTTAATTGCTAAAGGGATGTTGCCTCTAAGCCTAAATTATACATAATGGCCCATCTCTGGGAACCCTGCCTCCCAGTAATGAGTGTTAAGCTAAAACACCTTGGTTTAGCTCACAGGAAACATCCTGACCAGGCCCACCTGTGAATGGCAGCAGGAAGGAAGAAATTAACTCATTTCCTCTAGAGTCTGGCCGGGGCCAGGACTTTACCCCTTCCCCTTTTAGTATAAGAGAAGCCTGAGTTCAGATTCGGGCAGGATGGTTCTCTAGGACATTAGTCCACCACCTTCTCGGTCTGCTTGCTTTCTGAATAAATCATTTCTTCTTGCCCCAGTACCTCATCTCCCGATATAATGGCCTTTCATGCGGCGAGCAAAATGAGTTTGGACTCGGTAACAGGCTTTCAGAGGCTAGAGCATAAGAAGGTGATAGCTCCCCGCCGCCGACGCTCACGATGTTCTCTCTCCTCTTCCCTTCCCCACCACCTTCTGAGTGCTCACCTTTGCAGCCCAGCCATTGCGCGGTGAGGAAGCCCAAACTAGTTCAGGTGGAGAGACCACGTGGAGGGGACCGAGGCCTCAGCCAAAGCCAGCGTCCACCGCCAGACGTGGGGGAGAACAAGCCTTCAGGAGAGCCCAGCCCCTAGCCTTCAAGGCTTCCAGCTGACACTCAGACCCTGTGCAGCGGGCGCATGCGAGCCATCCTCACTCCACCCTGACCGGCTTTCTGGCCCACAGAACCCATGCTCTTGATACTTGGCTGTTTATGCCGCTAAGTTTGGGGTGATTGTTACGCAGCCGTGGTATTGGAACATGTGAACCCAGTGACATCAAATGAAGAAAGACATCGATCCAAGAAAACCACACGTTCATTTTGTAAAACATATCACGAACCACAACCCTTGTGCTAAAAACCCAGCCCAAGCTCACCTCCCTGTGTCTTTTCTTGACTAATTCCTCCCTCCATTCCCCCAAGTTAGAGGTGTTCTTGCTAAAGTTATCCAGGGACCACATGAGGGCCCCAGACTCTTACTGTGGAATCCACCCTTCATCTCTCCTCTTCCAGCATCTCATCTGTGGGGACAATGGTGGTGGTTTGTAGGCATAAGACACGTAGGCTTTTATGAAGCACAGCACATCAGAGGTTGGGTGAATAATCTTTAGACACAAACTCCTGAGAGTGAGTGCTGGCTGTCATGTCTAATAATTTTAACTCAGCAATAAGGAGTACATGTTCAAGATTTTAAAAATCCAAATCAGGCAGAATGAGAGGCAAGCTTTCTCTTGTCACCTCTTCCCAGGCCCAGCAGTAAACATTGTTAACACGGGGGAGGACAGTGTTGGCACAAACCCTGGAGCTAGACTGTCTGGCATTGAATCCCAGCTTTCTTGGGGGACCAGAAATGTGACTTTGGCCCCAGTTTCCTCATCTGTAAAACAGGGATAATTTACCTCATGGGTTTGTTGTGAGAATTCATGAGTTAATGTATGTAAAGCATTTAGAACAGCATCTGACACAAAGCCTCAGTACGGACTGGCCATTACTACTGTCATCATCTTTATGAATACTGTTTTCCGTAGCCTTGATGGGATCAGGAAATAAGCATTGGAAGGGACCCAGAATTAGGGTGGAGGCTCCCAGGCCAGAGAATGCACATCTGGGCACAGTGGCCACTTGGGGTGCAATGAACACCCTCAACTTCGTCCTCACTGTAGACCCTTCAAGGATGTCTCAGTCCCCAGTGCCTCTGCCAGGTGTCACAAATCACCCTTCCTAGCCTCTCGTGGTGTAAGAGGGTCAAATATGGCTGCCATGTTCACACAAGAAAGTACGTGAAAAACGGCCTGATCCTGACAGCTTAGGAATCCTGACAGATTGTGAGAAGGAAGTACGACCTTTTCCATGATCACTCACTCCCTTCCACTTTCACGTCTGGAATCTCATGAGGCTGGCACGAAATACTCATCGTGTGGCCACATGATGGTAGGAGGTGAGGGCTGCCTGTGTAGGCACTGGGTGGTTAAGGAATGAGTGCATCTGTGACCTGTTTCCATACCTGGCAGTCTTCAATTTGGTCTTCTTGAGAGAACAGCCCTCAAGGGGCAGCCAGGGTGGCCCACTGTGAGGGAGTAATCCAATCTCGTGCATGGAGCGTGGTTAGTGACCCAGAAATGTTCTTTTTTTGTGTCAGTTGGGTGCTCTGGACTACAAACAATAGAAACACCTGGCTAAAATTAGCTTGACTAGGAAGGAAAATTGATTATCTTACCTAACCAAAGGCAGAGGGAGGGGGGCCCAGGGTTGTTAGCTCTGAGATGCAAGATGGCATCAAGCCTCCTGGCTTTTTCATCAAGGAAAATGTTTCCAGAGTGCATCCCCTGCCCCCAGATTTTATCTTCCATCTCATTGGCCAGAGTTATGTCACATGACCATGCCTAACCCAATGCAAGTACGTCACATGACCACGCAAGGGGCGTGGAATTACCACCATTGTCTTAGACTAATCAGCATTCCCCTGAAGACTAGCCCATGGGGGTGGGCCTGGGGGGACAGGGAAGAAAGGCACGCTGCATTAAGTAATCGATGACTTCCCTTTCTTATTCCAAAAAGCTCCCCTGTACTTACACTTGCAATTTAACAGGATAATATTTAAAAGGATTAAGTGATGAGGATGGAGAAAAAAACAAAACAAAACAAAAACCCTAAGGACACACAAAAGGGAGCTCAAAATGCGATCAAATACAAAAAGTGCATAGTGTGACCCCCTCTCGGGTGGCCAAGGGTAGGCTACGAACGTGGGGTTAGTAGTCAGTGCAAAGAGGTCTTGCCAGAAGCTGCAAACAGTAGCTTGTGGGCCAAATGTGGCCCATGGATATATTCTGTTTGGGCTTTTCCAAGACTGTTTGTTTATTTTTCAGTTGGTTGCTTGCGAACCTTAAAAAATTGGGATATTTTATACTGCTCGAAAGTAGTATTCCTGTAAATAACCGAAAACTTCCCCAACTTGGGAAAGGAAACAGTCACCCAAGTCCAGGAAGCACAGAGAGTTCCACACAAGATCATCCCAAACAGGAGCACACCAAGGCACATAGTCATCAAATAGACAAAAATTAAGGATAAGGAGAAAATGTTAAAGTTGGCAATAGAAAAGCAACAAATAACATACAAGGGAACTCCCATAAGCTTATCAGCTGATTTCTCAGCAGAAACTCTCCAGGCCTGAAGGGAGTGGCACAATATATTTAAAGTGACGAAAGGGAAAAACTTACAGCTAAGAATACTCTACCCAGTATGGCTCTCCTTCAGACTTGATGGAGAAATCAAAAGCTTCATGGATAAACAAAAGCTAAAAGAATTCAGCACCACCAAACCAGCTTTACAACAAATGTTAAAGGAACTTCTCTAGTCATCAAACCATAAGAAAAGAGAACAAAAAGAAGAAAGATGAAACAACAACAGCAACAACAACAACAACAAAAAAACCCCAAAAAAACCTATGAAAGTATTCCTGGCTTGCAGTAAAAAAAAGAAAAAAAATCAGAAGATACAGCAGCACTGGGCCTGCCCGTCCACCTGGCAGGGGTCAGCTGTCCCCTCTGAAGCACACCGTGCTCATGGGTACTCCTTGTGGTCCTCGCAGCCCACACTGCTCATCTGTTACCTGCACTGTCCCACCAGCCTTTGGTTCTGTGACCCCATCAGTTTACAGTGTCCCCAGGATAGAAGCCAACCAGCTCCTTAAGAGAACATGGGTGTCCCGATCCCAATCTTGGACCTCACAGAGTGACCACTGTGGGGTGTAACGGGCACCCCCATCTCATCCTCACTGTAGACCCCGGAAGACCCTCCCAGGATGGTTTCCGATTAAGGCTTTCTGTACCAACCAGGGAGCAAAGGCGGAGGGAGTAGGCACGTGCGCGGATGGTGAGAGGGGCAGAGACGCCTTCCACACGGCAGGATGACCTCCAGAGCAGGTTCTGAAGATGCCTCCTATTTGAAGAGGGCTGGAGTGTGCGAGAAGACTCTCCCAGCAGTTGTGAAATGAAAGAGAAGAGGAGCAGGTTTGGAAATGAGACTGTGTTTGGAGACCGTCCCACTCCGCAGCTAGAGGTCTTGGCCTGAAAGAGCAGCCTCCTGCCTTCTGGCTCGGCCTTTCCCCGCAGCCCTGTACCTTTCCAGCCAGAAGTGCCCGCTGCAGCCAGGGATTTAGAACTTCAGACAAGAATTTTTCAGTCATGTTACTTTATTTTTGTTTGTGAGGTTTTGTTTGTTTGTTTGAGGGGGGTAATTAGGTTTGTTTATTTATTCTTAAAAAAATTTTTATTGGAGATACTGGGGATTGAACCCAGGACCTCATGCATACTAAGCACGTGCTCTAACACTGAGCTACACCCTGTCCCGCCCCTCCTCAGTCGCATTACTTTAAATGCAAAGCTCTTTCTCCAGATTCAGGTCCCTGAGCAGATGTGCACACAGATGGGGCTTATCTGATTTCCTGTCCATCTATGCCCACACACTGTAGGCTCTCCAGAAAGGTTCAATAATGACAGTGACTCAGGAAGCCAAGAATGTGAATTATGTGACGTGCAGCCCACGTCTAGTCCATGGGTGGTTATTGTTCAACCCACCACAGCAAGCCTGGAAAGAAGAGGACACGTTGCTTTAAAAAAAAAAAGGGGGGGGATATTGCAACACGTGTGTTTATGAAATAACATTCATCCGGTTTGCTGGAGAGAGAGACAGAGAGACAGAGAGATTAGACCCAACCAGCAACCTTGCTTTTGGCTCCCTGCATCCCGCCCCCTGCCGCCCCTCCACACTGCATTCCCACTTACCCACCAGTCTTCACCTACCTGGGCTTCATCAGAATGGCAAAGGCCTGCGATGGAAGCAGACCAGGAAACCAATTTACCAAGATGTTCCTAAAGCAGTTGGAAATCCATTATCACATGATACGCTTCCCTGAGCTCCTTAACTGCAGAGAAGCCAGCGCAGGGGCTGTCCCCATGGTGTGGTAAAGTGGGGACAGCTGCTGTCCGCCTAGACCTTGAGGGGAGGGAGGGCCGGGGCTGAACTGCTGCTGGGACCCAGCGGCTCAAGGGGAGGAAAGAGCAGAGGAACTCGAAGAAAGACCGAGGCTGGTGTGGCCAAGGTCTTCTCGGGCGTCACTCGGGCCCTGGGGTTGACCACCAGGGAGCTCTGCTCCTCTCCACTCACCCTCTTTGGTCTGCCAGGGCCCTTTGGTGTATGTCTTTGAGACTCATTTTGATAAGATTTCGCTAGAGTAGAGATCCTCGAGGAAGAGATAAGAGCCCAGGGTGTGGGGAGGTAGTGGAGCGAGGCAGAGCTGGGCCTTTGCCCTGTGTGACCCTGGACCACCTATTTAATGGCTCTTTGCCTCAATTTCTCTATCTGTGAAATGGCTGTGATAATAGTCCCTTAGAGGAATAACAAAGGATTGCTGTGAAGGGAAAAATGAGATTGTACAGGTAAATCTGGTCCTAGTGCTGGACACAGAGTGCTCAGATAATGTTTGTTTATTCCTAGCCCAGACTCCTCATTCCCGAAATGGACTTGAGTATTCTCAAAATATGGCTGAAATTCATTAAATTAATTAAAATGTATCCCTGATTATAGTCAGTAAAAACAAGAAGTCAAAGGAGAGAATATCCCTGACATATGGTAATAAAGCATAGAAAATGACTCACATTTCGGACTCCACTAATGTGATTTCAAACAGGCTGAGTATTTTTCAGCAGGAAGGGGAAAAAACCAAGTCAGAAAGTACTGGTTACATTCCTACCATGTGCCCATCACTATAGGGAAAAAAAGATATAATAATAATGACATAATTAGTACCTTTTGTATACCAACTACTGCCTACAGGTTACTTTTATTCCTTACAATCCTTCAAACTAGATATTATCTCGATTGTAACAGTGAGAAAATTCTAACACAGGTTAAGCAGCTTGGCCAAGGTCACACAATCAGCCAATGACTGAGCTGGCCTGGGACCTGGATCTGTCTGACAGCAGTGGGGAGGATGACAGTATTTACCGACTGTTTTCTAAGTGCACGTGTGTGCTGACCTGTCCCACTGTTGCTTCATCCACTCTCCACATGACTGCGATGGGGCAGGTAATTATTATTATGCTTATTTTGCAGATGGGAGAAGATTAAATAATGAGCCCAAAGTCTCACGGTCACGTAGAGGAAGATGCAGGTGTCCATCGCAGGTCAGGGTGACCCCGAAGCTCAAGCTGTTACCTGTTGTCTCAGCAATAGCAAGAGATGTGACCCATCACAACACACCATTGCATGGTAACAAGTCCATGTGGATGGTCTGACGTCACCCTTGATGCAGAAGAGATTTTGATTTCTTTCTCCGCACCACAAATGGTTATTAGCCAACATCCTCTCCTAGAAAGATGCATCCAATGTTCCTCCCAAGGAGACGGCTCTCAACCCCTCATGAAGATCTAATAAACTCAAGGTCATGGGAAACATTGCCTCTAAGAACATGTGACTAAAAGAAGAACAAGAAGTATTAAATTAGCTTGGATTTTGGAGGACTTGACCAAGAGAACACTCGAGTAATTTTATTTGAACTAATTAAAGACTTACAAGCATCCTGGGTGGTGCCAGCATTATGCTCACTGCAGGCAGGTCTATGATTTGTACGCCCTGCAGGTGGGGTTCTCTTATGAACGCATCTGTGTTAAGTGAATCATGAGCCTCCAACCCCACAACTTTCTTCTGGAGAAACAGGTGAAAGGGAATTGTCAAGAGCCAGGGTTTTCACCCTACCCCTTCTCCTTATTAACCTTCAACCTTTGATTTTTAACAAATCAAAACACTTTTTAATTCTATGAAGGGTGGACAAGAAAAAGGTAGGATTGTCTAGACCCATGATACCACAGTCACAGACCAGATGTGGCTATTTAAATATAAATTAGTTAAAATTAAATAAAATTGAAAATTCAGCCTGTCGGTCACATGAGATACATTTCAGGTGCTCCATAGCCACCTATGGTTAGTGGCTATTGACATGCACAGCACAGATCTAGAAGAGTTCCATCAACGCAGGAAGTTCTGTTAGACAGCACTGATCTACAAACCCCAACCTGAGGAATCTGAAAGGCCCAGGACTCCTCCTATGGTGGCTGTTTTAGTTTGGGTTCTCCCTGGAGCAGATCTGGGGGCAGATTTAAATGTGAAATAAATACTTTTGAGAAATGCAGGGTGCACCATCAGGGAAGTGATGCAGAAAAGGGCAGGCAGCTCATAACCTGCTTAAACCTGTGCAGAAACTGAGATGGTGTAAAACACACAGAATTATCCCACCCAGAGAGAGAGAGCTGGGGTATGTGTACACCATTCCTGTAGACTGGAGAAGCCTCAGATTCAGAGGCAGAGACTGGCAGTGGAAGTTGGCCAGAGCACCCCCAAAAGCCTGAGAGATATGAATGCTGCACAACACCGAGCGGTACACAGGTGTTTAAAGGTCACCTGTCTCCCAGAATTTTGCCTAGAACATTATGTCTATGACCTTGATTTTGTGTCACTCTGTAAAGAGTGGTCCAAAACCCCTAAGGCAGGAAGTGCTGAGTGATATCAAGGGAGGGGGAAGGAGAGAGAAAGGAACTCAGTGATGCTTAGACAGACTGATTCTACATGGTCCGAAAGGCCAGTTGATGAGGAGAATAAAGTGATGTTGTGCACCACCCTTGCGTGTTGATTCTGGGCGCTGCAGATGTACCATGGAGGTTACAAGCCTGATCAAACAGGGAGGTGATCTGGGTGCTGGGAGCTGTCTGGGGGGTGGACGTGAGATGGCAGGACTGGGGGCAGCAAGATACATTAGGGGGCTGTTGCAGCAGCCAGATGAGTGAGCAAAAGCGTCTCAACTAGCAAGGCAGCCGTGAACATGGGAATCGAGATGGAGTCAAGAACAATTTTGGAGTTGCAATTCATCTAGGGTGACTAATTCATCTGTTTTCCCGACACTTTCCCAGTTTTTGCCCTGAAAGTCTCACGTCCTGGGAAATACGTCAGTCCCAGGAAAATGGGGACAGTTGGCATCTTAGTCCATCCAGGCTGCTCTAACAAAGACCACAGCCTGAGCGGCATATTGACAACAGAAATGCACTGCTTATAGTTCTGGAGGCTGGGAGTCCGATGTCGGGGGCCAGCGGGGCTCGGTCAGGGCCCTCTTCCAGGGCGCAGACTTCTTGTCATGTTCTCCCACAGCACAAGGACCAGGGGGGCTCTGTGGGGTCTAAGAGCAATAGTTTCACTCATGAGGCGCTGCTGTCATGACGGAAGCACCTCCCAAAGACCCCACCTCCAAATACCATTATATTGAGGACTAGGGTGTCAACATGTGAATGTGGAGGGAACAGAAACCTTCAGACCATGGCAGCTGGTCACCCCAAATTCAGCAGACTTGACTGGTGGCAGAGCATTAAGGAAGAGGGGAGGATCAAGAGTGAATGTCCTATTTCAGACTTGGCTAATGTAGGGGCTGCCATCACCCGCGAAAAGGCGCACAAGGGAAGCTGAGTTTGAAGATGAGATGATGCGGTCGGTTTGCGACAGATGGAACGGAAGGTGTCTTCGGGACGGATGGGTAGGTGTGAGCAGCACTGGGGTTTTATCAGGTGGTAGAAGAAACTGAGAGTAGTTGGGAGCATCCTGGGAAAGCAATAGTTAGACCTGCTGTGATCAGGAATGCTTCCTGATGACCAATCTGTTTTCCATTTACCAAAACTATGTATTTCTCCGGAATACTCATTTTGAAAATTGTGACCATTGCTTGAAATGGTTATGAGGGCTATCCTGGTGCTCAGAAAGCAGTGTCCCGTAAATGTTTAGGATTCGTTCATCAGTGTAGCTCTTTGTCACCTAGAAGGGGACAGGGATCTGAGCACAGGAGTGTTGGCCACTCCCAGTCAAGTTGCAAATACAAGTCTGCCTGCATGGGGGAGGACCCCCTCCCTGGGTGGGGGAGGGGTTGACCCACGGCCAGAGAGCAGGATGTGAACAGGCACCAGGGAGGTGGGAGGAAGTCTCCAAACGCAGGGAGGATTTGGAGAACACAAGTGGAAAGTATTTGTCACCAGGCTTGGCAGGCGCATCACAGGCGTCAACACCGAGTCTTCCTTCATTGATTTGGCAGAGACAGACTCCGGTGGCTCTGGTTAACCCCCAGTTTACCTTGTTGCATTTTCTCTATAGTAACTGCTCACATTTTATAAGTCTGAAATCCTTTTTTTTTTTTTTTTTTGGCTTTCTGGAGACCTGCAAGCCAGCGAGGGTAATACTCACAATCGTCATTGTTAATAGAATTGATTGCTTCCTACTTGACACTCTTCTAAACACTTTACCTTTATTAGCTTGTTTGAATACTAACATTAACCTGTGAGATGGGGACTTTCATTATGTTCTCTGTTTTTACAAATGAGGAAATTGAAGCACAGAGAGATTAGGCAACTTGCCAGAGTCACTTGTCTGGTAAGAGGCAGAGCTGGTGTGTGACCAGCATGATGCCACTGACACTGGGGAGCCGGGGAGAGAGACGTGCCAGCCCCCCACGTGCCTTGCCCAGCACACCTGCACCCTCACCCTCAACCTGCTGGTCCTGCAGAGTAGATTTCTCCCATCTGAGCTCCTGTGCCCACTGTCCCTGCCTCTGGCTGATGCCCAGGGTCCCCTGCCTTCTTCAGTCTCTTTTCAAGAACATCCTAGATTCCTCCTTTGTCCCATATTTTAAACAAATGAGTGAACAGATCAATGTCCTTCATGCCTCTCCTTCAGGAAGCGGTGTCCTTTATAGAGAGCTCAGCTCGTGCTACATCCTAACCCGGGGTGGGAGGAGGGAAACCTGGGTTTCACACACAGCATTGTCTATTACTGTGTGTTTCTGGTTGCTTCACTTCTTTGTGTCTCCCTGGATTCCCACATCTCAAAAAAAGAGCCGTTAACGTGGTCAGTGGTTTTCAACATAGACAAAGGGGTATTGGAATCGTGGGGTGTAGGGGGTTCAGGACTTCTTCTAACTGTGTGGTCCAGACCATTCTTGATCACCTTTATGAAAATGTGTCTGTCCTATGTCACCTCTGCCTTCTAGATGGCAGAAAGCCAGACTGACAGGTACTACCCCCACCCCCAAGATTCCGAGTGTGACCCCCCATCCCACCCCGGGCTGAATCACTGCTGTAGAAGATTCTCCTGCTGGTGGAAGTGTGTCTCATCCCTTTACAGTGCTGGGTGGAAAAAAGACGGTGACTCACCCACCGTTCCAGATGGTCTTTAAGGTCCACGGCAGTGCTTACGTTTCCTGAGACTATGATTTCTCTAAAATGCTGGTGTGAACAGCTAAGTCACCTCCCCAGGATTTGTGCTGCAAAGCAAAGGCAAAGATAATTAGCCTTAAAAATAGGGGAAAGGTGGGGGGTGGGGGCTGTGGGTGGGGAAGATATGCCACTGGTTCCCGTCATGAGTCACAGGAATGTTTTGCATAATAGAGTTAAGAGAGTCGTCTGGAACTGCCCGGGGTTGCCTGGGAGAGGAGAGATCAGTCACTTCCCCAACCCCTGTAGAGAGATGTCTTCAGACGCATGTGATAACCCAAAGCTCCTCTGGTCCCAGGAACTTGGCTCAGACAGGTCTCTGCAGAGGAGGCTGCCCATTTACCCTTCTCCTTTCCCAGCACTGCTGGAATCTTCTCTCCTGCTCTCCATTGCTGTGAGGTAAGTCAACACAAGCATTTATCAAGTGTCCACTGAGCCTAGAATGGGGGCCAGATGGGGAACAGGGGAAGAGGGGGCAAAACCCAAATAAGTTTCAGGCTCCAGTGGCAGGAGGCTCTCTGTCCAGCCTCCTCCCCTCCCCAGATGCAACTCTTAAGGAGAGAAAGAAAAAGTGTGGGCAACAAACAGAAAGCGAGGCCCGTGTTCACTTATTCACTGTCAAAGATTTCTCAGGTGCAGGGGTGATGAGCATGCCCGCGGGCTGACAGTTTAATGAAAGGAGTGAGGGCCAGGGCTGTTGTCCCCACTCTGAGCCGTTTTGGTTCACCGAGGCCTGGCAGTCCATCTGGTCCAGTGGCCCAGGGGATGACCCCCTTCCGGGGGTGTTTAGACAATTGTGCTCAGACCAGAATTCCTCCAGCTCCCCTGGAAACTCAGAATCCAGGCTCCTATTCCCATAAAAAGATAAACACATCAGTTTCTTCCTTAATTATATTCCGACAAAATTTCTAACACAACAGGGATTTTCTATTACCATAGTAACGCCTGCATGTGAACAGCAGACTCCAGAGAGGAGGGAATGAAAATGCAGAGAAATCCAAGCCTTGGAACGGAGCGTGGAGAGAGGGCACAGGCTTGGCACTGATGCGGTGGCCAACCCCTGAGGGGGGGTTGATCTGTGGTCTGCCGCTGTGTTTGCCTGTAAGTTACAGTACCTGGAGGCCCAAGAACAGTGACAGTGCCCTGGTTTTCATCTGATTGACCAGACTTTCTACCTCTTTCTTTCCTTCTTTCTGTTTCAGGAGATCTGGGGGAAGATACTTCTGTTTTCGGATGGTGTCATTCAGTGGCATAGTTCAAAAGAGACAGGATGCAAAGAAAGCTGAATACGATATGGGGGTAAAGTCAAAGAGCTGGAAAGGAATAGCTTCACTGTCCCATGGCTGAGAGCATCCTGCCCCCTTCACTGGTGTGAACCGTCCTTTGGTCACTGTCCCTTCCAGGTCACAAGGCCATGAGTACAAAAAGCCTCCATTCAGGTTTCAAAAATGACAGTAACAAACAAGCAGAAACTCCAGTTGTCAAGTCAGGCATGATCTTTCCCATGAAAGGTTCTGCGTCCACAGGAAAGGAAACAGCCTGCAGGCTGAGTGAAGGGGAAACGGATAAAGACAAGAACGTAGCTGACACCACGCAGGTAAAGTGCTGTCCACCAGGCCTGCATCTTGGGTTTGTGACTTTAAAAATACAGTAGAAATTTTGTCCCCAAGAGTACCTACATCAAAGAAAGTGGGCTTGCGTCCTCCAGGTCACAGTGTAAAATAGATTCTGATTCCTGAGACTGGAATCACCACTGAGCTTTTGGAGAATGTTGCCTTAAAGTAGTGGTGTTTAACTCTGTGTATGTGAGCAAGGCTTTTCTAAACACTTAAATCTCTAAGTGATAATAGATGGTGACACCTGCCCCCTTCTAGACATCATGGCAGGTAAAACACAAGGGACTTAAGTTCCAGCAATAACAAACCACAGAGCGTGGGGGATGCACTGTGTCTCACCTCCGGGCCTTTGCATGTGCTGCTCGCTCTTCCAGGAGCCCTTGTCTACACTCTGTGCAGCCATTAGTGTAGCTCTAAGCCTTCTCTCACACTGAAAGCTTCTCTGACTTCCAGGTTTGGTTGGGAGCTTCACCTAAAAGAATAAAGGATATGAGACAATTTCCTGCTTGCAATTTGACTGAGCGGCCACTGGGGCACAGAGGTACCTCTGCTAACACCTGGCAGACAGTGTGAATCAGGAGAGCATCGGCTGCAAAAACAATAAAACAAGAGTTGTCCCTTATCAAACAGTTACTGTGGGCAGGGGCTCCACCAAGGGCTAGGTGATTTAACAGCTCATGTAAATTCCCTCAGAGGCAGGTATTCATGTGCCCAGCTTACAGATGAGAAAACTGAGGCTCAAAGAGGGTTAAAAAAAAAACTTCCCTAAATGAGGATGTAACGTACAGCATGGTGACTCTAGTTAATTCTATACTGCATATTTGACAGTTGCTAACAGAGTAGATCCTACAAGTTCTCATCATGATAAAAAAAAATCTGTTGCCATGTGTATGATGGATGTTAACAAGATCTACTGTGGTGATCATTTTGCAACATAGACAAACATCCAATCACTATGTTGAAACTAATACAATGTTATATGCCAATTTTATCTCAATAAAAGTAGATCAGTACTCATTTATATTTAAATTGTATCAGTATAACAGTGAATGAAATAAAGTTGTCCCATTAGGAAAAACAAACACTTCTCTAAGTCAAACAACTATCCAATGGGAAAGCAGGGCTTAAACACAGGACTTGGACCAACGCCCGTGGTCTTTACTGCTGTGCTAAGTGGCTTTCCTTACATGTTCTCCTGGTTTTCCGTGGCCACTTCCCATTCCATGCATGTGGACAAAGATTCTAAAGCCAAGTAATGAGGCCATTTTGTGCCAATAGCTTCCTGTCTCCTTTGTAAGCCTTGGTCAAAATCCTGGTCGCAACCATTCAAGAGCTACACCCTGAAGAAACGATGCCAGACATCCTCGGCCTGTGCAGAGACCTGGGCGATCGGCCCAGGGAAGGGGTGCACTTTGCTTGGGGCCACTCAGCATTTCTATTTCATGCTCCATTGATTTCTAGCCAGAATGTGTGCAAGTCCTCAAAACCGGAACTCTGCCTTGGGTTTAACTCACACGCCGTCTCCTCTTTCTGATTCTTGAGGTTTAAAATGATGCTTCTCTTATTTATCTAATGAAGATGACGGAAGGCTAATTTGAAAATGTCAGACCCCATCAGTCATGGAGAGAGAGGCCGCAGGGGGCCGGCTGTTTGATGTGCCAGGTGCGCATCGTCAGAAGTCGGTTGTCTCCCGTTTAATGCAAAGAGGAATGTCATTTTGAGAGGCGCCTTTGTGGTCCCTCATCCCACCCCCCCATGGGCCCCTGGCGAGGTGACAGCCAAGGCAGTATGAACAGACATGCTCCTCTGCTTACTGCCTGTGAGAGCCTGAGTGAGTCCATCTGGAGTCTCACATGTAACGTGGGGGCACCACCAATGTGCCCCTCATACAGATGTTGAGGGGATTAAGTAAAATCATATATGTATGTAAAGCATTTACTCAGTGAACACCATGGTCGGTAAATAAATCTGGTTTCAGATTCGCCAATGGGGGAGGTTCAGTTATATTCAGAGTCCTTTGATTCACTTCATATTCCCTTTTGACAGTAAATTCCTCTACTAGAATATGACTCACATGTTTCTAGAGGTACGAAGTACATAGAGACTCGGTCCCAAAAGTGCAGAGAATGAGGGAAGGGGAGGAAAGAGGACAGTGGTAGAGGAGTCAAAATTCAAAGAATCCCCTCAAGATTCCACCCACGGGACGCATGCCCTGCCCAATCCCCTCCTCTCCTGTGAGCAGGGCTTGGGACGGGAGTGGGAGAGTCACTCCTGGGGCTACTTTGGCTGCATACCACTCCATCCTAGCCGACCAGCACGACAGATTTGTCCTTCTGGCCTCAAAGAGGGAAGCACATGGCCAGGTTGAGGACTGCCTGTGGGGCCACATGCCCACGACCTGTGGGAGGTCACTAGGAGCTGAGCGCCTCCCTGGCTCACAGCCATAAGAAAGCAGAAACCTCAGTCCTACAACCCCAAGGACTGAATTCTGCCAACAAACTGAACAAACCTGGAAGAGGATCCCCAGCTCCAGGTGGTCACAGTCCCTGCTGACACCTGGATCTCAGCCATCTCAGCCTGGTGAGCCCCCAAGCAGAGAGCGGGGCCACACAGTGCCTGGGCTCCTAACCCGCACAAACTCCGGGATGATAGACAGGTATGGTTTTCGACGACTAAGTTTGTGGTAATTTGGTACGCAGCCTAGAAACTACTTTAGGGAGAAAGGGCAGAGATTAGAATTTCTTCTTGCCTCTTCCTGCTTCCCCCCGCACAGAGACGGTGCTTAGAGGAGGCGTAGAGGAGGCACCTGGGGTTCAGCGTTCCAGCCTCAGGCACACAGGCCCTCCACGTCTCTGGCTCCGTGGAGGACTAACCTGGGCTCGCTCTTCCACAGGTAACCCCATCGCTAACTGACGGGTCTGGGAGACCTGGGGGGAACAGCATATGGAATTATTTCGGACAAAAAATTCTACCTCTAGCACATACAAGCTCTCTCTTTAACAACATCAATAAACATTCGGCAGACGTCCCAGGATCTTGAAAAGAAATGAGTGAGATGTCACCTGTGGGGAGAGCACAGCTGGGAGGGAAGTGGTGCTAAGAAGTGGACACGAGGACTGAGTCACAGAGTTAAGTGCAGAGGGATGGCGGACGGTGATGGAGAGAGGGTGGGGCCCGAGGCACAACTCGGGGACACGTCGTTTGCTAAGCAAGAATAGTCTAGATCTGGACCTTTCAAATCGGTTCCCTCCATGCTTCCTGACCCCAGCTTCCCCTCATAGTAGGAAAGTTTGAGAAACTCTTTAGTCCCTCTCTTTCCTCCACCTCCCCAGCCAGCCGATAGAGATAAAGGGGAGTCCTCTCCGGGGGGATGTGCACATCAGTAGGAACACGTGGAACATCTTAAGGTCTTCAGGACCCAAAGGAAGGAAATGACTCCTGGTGGCTCTTCAGACACCGTGTCGGGGAGTAGAGGACACTGTCTGGGGATGGTAAGTTTGCAGGAGCTGCCCCCACCAGCCCACGCGTGACAGTCCTCTGTCTGACTGCTTGTTGGGGCCAGATGTCCCCAGATTAGAGACTGTTAGGGCAGCACAAGACCCCCAAGTTCTACAACCTGAACTCGGAGTAAAGGAATCAGCCTGCAGAGGTTAACGCTGTCTGTCCGAGGCTCCTGAGCACAATAAAGGCAGGGCCTGGTCTAGAATCTGGCTCTGGCCCCCTTAGCAGGGCTACTGATCCACACAGCTGCACAGTCACCAGTGTGGGTGGATGTGGCCAGAATGTGGGAAGGGTCACAAGACTCAGAGGAGAAAGCAAAGGCAGACACAGTCTCCTGCTAGGTTGGCTGCGGTGGGAGCCGGAGGGAGCCTGAGGGAGCCTGAGGGAGCCTGAGGGAAGGCCCGGCACCAAGGGAGAGCAGAGAGAGCAGGAGGGCCAGAGGGGACAGCCAACATGGCTATGGGAAGTAATCGTCGCTGCCCCCGCCTTAAGTTCGGCTGATCTGGCAAGGTAGCCTCCTCCTGGGCCTCCCTGCCTCCAGCCTCTAATCCAGCTCCATGTTGCCACCAGAAGGATTTTTCTAAAATAAAAATCAGATCACATCACTCCCCTATAAACTCTTCAGTGGTTCCCCACTACCCACAAGGCAGAACAACCTGGCAAGACATGCAAGGCTCTGACCCCATGACTCAGGAACGCTTGAGTAAAGAACGTCTGACTTACAGAGGCCTAAGTGAGCAAAGACACCTCGTGATCTCACCTACAAGAAGCAGGCTATCAGAGCCGGAGCAGCGCTTGCCCTCATCAACACTCACCCCCTTCCCAGCTTCCCACTTTACCGTCCTGCAGGTGGGTTACTGCCTCAGGGTGCCGGCTCTTTGCTGCAACTCCGCATCACGTCTGTATTGGAGGAATACAGGACAAGAAGCCAGGGCTGCGGGAACAAGAGGTCCTGCCCTGCAGCCGCAGCTGTCTCCCTTGTTAGGAGAGCAGAGCACGTTTCTGCCGCAAACCCCCAGCAGATGTAAGCTTACGTGTCATCGGCTAGAACTGTGTCACCTGGTCACTCCCGGCTGCAAAGCACATGGTGAAGACGTGGATGGAGTGTTTACAGCCATGGTAAGCTGTCGGGGGAGGAGGAGGTGGGAAGGACTTGTGGGTTGTTCTGGCAACACTGAAGCCACACTGGCTTTTCAGAGCCTCTGGAGGCCACTTGCTCGCTTGCCCAGCGTGCTGGGGTTGGCCCAGGGCTCCCCAAACCCCATGCCCTTCTGTGCAGTCTCAGCCCAGACTCCCCTCCCACGCCTCGCCACCCTGGCAGATGCCTGCTCCTCCCTCACAGCTCAGCTCAGTTCTTCCCTGCGTCCTCCTGGGCCCCTGCCCAGCGTCCTGCACAGCCTCTTCGGCAGCAAGTGATCTCTGCTGGGGTAGGTGTGGTGACTGTTTTCTCAGCTTTCAGGCCTAAAGTTTCAGTCATAGCACCTCTCTTTCCCCCACATCCCATCCACAGCAAATGCTGTCAGCTCCAGCTTGAAAATA
Source organism: Camelus ferus (assembly GCF_009834535.1). NCBI lineage: Eukaryota > Metazoa > Chordata > Mammalia > Artiodactyla > Camelidae > Camelus > Camelus ferus. The sequence continues at coordinate 29,764,733 of NC_045720.1, forward strand.
TGCCCAGACTTCTAATGCTTCTCACCACTACACCCCCTTCTCCATCACCTCTCACTTGCCTCCCTGCCGTGGCCTTGCTTCTGCCCTTCCTCTCACCCCAACTGGCTGATTGTCACCACAACAGATCTTGTCCCTCCTCTGCCCCGACCCCCCCAACCATCCCTCTTTCACTCAGAGTTGAAGTCAAAGTTCTTTTCATATCTTATAAGACCTATGTGACCTGCCCCCAGCCCCTTATTTCTCTGATCGCATCTCCTATGACTGCTCCCCTCACAAACACACCCCCGCCCCGTTCCTGACTCCTTACTGATCTCACCAAGCACTCTTCTGCCTCAGGGCCTTTGCACGGCCATTCTTCTGTCTGAATGGCTCTGTGTCACACATCTACATGGCATGCTTCCTCACCTCCCACAGATCTTTATTTAAGTTGTCATCATAGCTCAGCCCTCCCCACGCCCCACTGCACACTCCTTGTCCTCTTCCAACTGTATTTTCCTTCAGGCACTACTCTAATATTGTATAAATTTATGTGTGAAATTTGTTCCTTTGTCTCCACCACACTCCCCATCAATTATAACCTCCATGAAAGCTGTTCTGTTCTCTGCTATATAATTGGCACCTAGAATACCTAAGAGTCATTTAACAGCAATGATAATTGATTGAATGAATGGATCCTTGCATCCCAAGCTCAAAGCCTGGCCCATAGGAAAAACCAGTAAAGATGTTGAACAAATGACTGGCTGAACTGGGAAGTATGGACTGGAGAGAACGGATGAGCTGTGCAAAGGCTCTGTTGAGAAGCTGGCATCAGGACCGTGTGCAGGAGCCAGGCGTCACAGCCTTGAGGACAGAGTGTGGGGCAGGAGAGTGCTGGGGTTAAGAGGAGAGAGGTGACATTCAAGCTGTTCCTTCCATCTAGGATTCGTTTTAATTAACCCCCAAAGGCAACTCAATTCTGTTTTCTCCTTCATCCTTCAAGTTCAAGTTCTATTAGCAAAAGCTGCTGCCCACAACATGAATCTTGATTTAGAGGCTCGGAGGAGGGCTGTTTTTGTGCAGATGGAGGGAAAGCACAAGAATAGGAAGCCCCAGTGACTGCTGGGTGGGAAGCCAGACAGAGGTCCAGCTGTGCTGGTGTGGTGCCTTTGTGGTGGCCAAGAGACAAAGTGAGGAGAAGAAAAGAGAAAGGGAAGATGCTGGTGCAGTGCCCAAAGCCAGCCACCTCTGTACCGCAAGCCCGTGTTAACTGCCGGTGGTTGGGTGTGCCACAGAGTCGAATCTGGGCAAATCTGGTGGCTTCTTTTATAATCCGATTCCACCTGGATACATTTGGTACCAAGTTTCTCCCTGGTGTGTAGTTTCTTCGGTTTCACTACCTGAGACCTGGAGGAGATTGGGTGTCTCGTCTGTTCAAAGTCAGAACACGTAACACCAGTTAGATGCAGAGAAAACACGACTGTCCTTGTAAAACGTGGCCATGTGCACCTTGTGAGTTCTGCGTGCCTATGTAAATAAGCTTCACACAAGGTATCTCCAAAGGGAAAGGAAATTAAGCTCCTGGACACGCAGCCATGAATGACACTGGACATGGTGGTTGGTAATTTACAGTTTTAAAGGTTAAGGAGAACAAATATGTGTATGTAGGTGGGAAAGCACTGTAGCGCTTTAGCATCCATAACACTTGTTAAGGTTCTGAGGTTTCTTTTTTTTTTTTTTAATTTTTCTATAGTCACCTGCAGAGAGAATGCAAATCCCATTTTTAAGAAGTATCACATGACTGCTTACTTCCATTCCCTTTTGTAAAACAATTTTTGTGCTTTCTCTTTTTTTCTTTTTTTTTAAATTGAAGTATAATGAGTTTAAAATGTTGTGTCAATTTCTGGTGTACACTACTCAGCCATAAAAAAGAATAAAGTAACGCCATTCGCTGCAACATGGATGGACCTGGAGATCGTCATTCTAAGTGAAGTCAGCCAGAAGGAGAAAGAAAAATACCATATGACTTCCATTCCCTTTAAAACTGTAAAATACTTACTAAAATCTCAAGAACATCCTCTTGCAAAATATTCTAGATTAAGACAAACAGGGAGCTTAATTTTGTTGCTGTTGTAAAATAGGCAACTTACAAGTGCTTAGTGTTATGTTGGAGGATAAACTGTTCCAAGAGTGGCACGAAATGAGAACACTCAAATAATGGAAGCCTATTTTCATTTTTGTATAATTATGATTTTATAAGCTACATAGAAATGTAATAAAATTATACTGCAATTAGGTTTTTACTAATTTTAAAACCTGTAAGAAATATGTGGCTGCAATGTGTTGGTGTTTCTGGAACAGAGCTTAATCAAATTAATACTAAAATCTCACTATTTCTAATTCTCATAAAATAAAGTTGTTGGCACATTGCTGTTGCCAGCTTTCCTTGTTAGAGCTCTGGTAGCAAATAATTTACAATCTCATTCCTAGAAATTCCAGGCATTCATCTGACCTAAATGTTTATTAAATCCTTCTCAAACTTCCTTGGAAGGAAACCAGAAAAAAAACAAAAAAACCCCAAAAAACCAACCAACCCTGAAAACTAAGATAAAATTTCCCTTAAAAGCCTTTGAAAATGGGTCATGACATAAATCAAAGGTCATATTTTTTTTCAAGTTTGAATGGTTAACATTACTAATTTCCTATCTGAATTTTTAAAAAGATATAATTAACAATTGGAATTCTACAGTTCCTCTTTAATATTAATTCTACCAGTTTTCTTTGAAGAAGTCTAGTAAGTAATCAGCTTCTTTCTTTTTTTCTAATGTGCTTTTTAAAATTTTTATTTACTTTTCTTGGGGGGTGAGGGAAGGTAATTAGGTCTATTTATTTATTTTTAGAGGAGGCACTGGGGATTGAACCCACAACCTTGTGCATGCTAAGCATGTGCTCTACCACTTGAGCTATACCCTCCCCCCAGTAATTAACTTCTGTTGAACCGAATTTCAAAATTCCTCAAAGGATTAATTAAAATTGTTTATAAATCTCTTTAATATTTTGGAAATTAAAAAAAAATAAGTAAGTATGGCTACATACCACATAGCACAGTAAATACAATTGTCCCAGACTTTCTGGGATAATCCTGATTCGAGTCATTTAATTTTTTCCACTGAGGGCAGTTGGTTAAATGTATAGCTAAATGAGATTTAAACTTTATCAGATTTCTTTTTCATAAAACCAGATTCAGAGAAATTAGCAAGAATCCTTGGGGAAACCATTTGTCCTATTTTTTAGTCTAGATATTGTCACTGAGGCTATGAACTTTTTATTGAGAAATATACCATTAGAGCCGATGGGTCATTTTGATTCCTTCCAATTTCTCTGAAAGGACCCGAGGTGCAGGGGCCAGCCTAGGCTCCAAGCTAACAAGTGGGCTGCCTGTTTCCTTACCTTCCAAGTGAGCCTGATAACACCTTCCTTCCCCCTGAGTTTCTGCAAGATCATATGTGATGTCTGGAAAACCTCTCTGGAAACCCCAGGGCCTGTGTGTTGTGAACTGAGCTGGAAGCCAGGTGCCCTGGACCTGAGGGCCTGAGAACCTGTGCAGGAGCCCAGGTGAGACACCTGCAAAGCTGAGCTGGTCTGAGAGGCCAGAGCCGGGGAAGAGCCTGGGCCCAGGGCAGCTTCCTGGTGACAGCACCGAGCTGGGAGGGCAGCACAGGGCTGAGCTCCGAAGGACCATGGGCTGAGGTACCACTGTCTCAGATCCCAGTATCTGGAGTGAGCTTGAACTCCAAGCTTGACCTTGGCCATCTTGGGGGAGATCGTCCATGGGACGCCCAGAAACAGCACCCAGAGCTATGAACTGTAAAGTACTAAGATGCCGCCTCCTCTTCTTCTTTTGTGAGTTTACATTACTGTAAAAAAAGTAAGTAATAACATTCATCCTCTCGTTCCATCCACAGTTTCCCCAGTTCTCATCCCTGCTTTTAAGAACCCACTCCCCTTACTCCTGAGGAGGCAGAGAGGAGCTCCCTCTCTTGACCAAGGAAGGTCACATTAAACATTACAAAATGTCCCTAGTAATAACCCTGAGCTCTGGTGATACAAATGAAAGGTATTCTCATGATCAGACCCAGATTCAACGTGTCACCTGTATACACCTGTATACAATGAAAACTTCATCTCACTGAACCAACTGTGGATCCATATGTACGTGGAGCATGTAGCAGTTGTCTAACAGAGTGTAACCTTGGATACCAGGAAACCCAACTTTCTCAGTGTTGTTGCTAAGGCAACGGGACAGAGGTGGGTGTGGGGAGCCCAGCAGAGCCATCCACCTGCTGTGCTGCCCGCAGGAGGAAATGGGATGGAGGGATAGGGGTGCCCACGTCTCCATGGCCTCATCTGAAAAGGCCACAGGGACAGTGCAATTATCCCACGGCACCAATGGCTGGGGAACCTCTAAGGGGGACCCTATTACACACTCGTGCAGGGCAGACAGGGGAGGCGGAGGGAGGCACAGATGGTGAGCAGAGGTGGGATGAAGGAGAGGGATGCTGCTAAGTTGGGGAGTTTGGGGCAGGGGAGATGGGAGCCACCTCAGGAGATGAAGCCAGGATCCAGAACATTACTGGCACAGAATGAGAGCGTCCAGGACATAGTCCCAGCCACAAAATTCCCACCAGTCATGATGTGTGTTAGCCTGGGCTGTCCCAAAATGAGCCCCCAGTGCATGGTCGGAGGGTAAAGCTGAAGGTTTTAGAATGTTCTAAAGATCAGGTAGAAGGAGAGACAAATGAATTAAGACAAGAAACTACCTGCCTCTGCCCCGCTGTGACTTTGATCAGAGATCCTGCGTTTGCTCTGTTTCCATCGGATTTGACCCGCAGAGCCCAATGCCGTCTTCAGGCATAGGGAGGCAGCAGCTCTCGCTCTCCTTCAGGGCCTGGACAGCAGAGTCATCTTCACGCACCCTCAAAGCCATGAGGCAGTGCCCCGGGGCCAGTCCTTCATGGCCCTGAACCATCTATCTCCATCCTATCATTTGTTAAGATTTATAAGATTTTAAAGATACAGGGAAGCTCACAGAGACACTGAGGCAATGGGCCATTAAAATAATCATTACTGAAAAATTCATAAAATTTTGGATGGAGGGGACTGTCAGCCAAGGAGCAGATAAGAATGTTTGTATTAGAAACATCTAAGCCGAAGATAGTTGCGAAAATTAAGCCCAAAATTTGGATCTGACCTTTAGAACCACCAAGTCTAAGCCAGTAACTCAGTGATGTTTTAATGACCTTACAGGAACTAGAGATGTCAATCACTGTGCCTTACGCCTGCTGGCCCTGTAGAGGACACTGCCTGAGCCCAGGGCCCCTGTTGCCCTGCTGAGCCCACTGTCACTTACGTCCATAGCCGGCAAGATGAAGGCAATCCCCCCATAAACTGGCCATCCATTTGTGTAGCAAGTATTTTCTGAGGACCCACCATGTGTCAAGCTCTGTGACAAGTACTGGGGATACAGTGGTGAACAAGAGCATCAAGTCTCTTTCCTTTGGATGTTTATAGTCAACAGGGAAGAAAACCCCAAATAAATAAGTCCTCTTCAGCCTAAGAGGATTGGGTGAACCAGGCCAATCAGATTCTTCTCTTAGAACTTGGGAATGAGACAGCGTCTAGGAGCTGACTGTGCGTGTAGAAACCTGGAGCTGAGAAGATGCCTCCAGGCCATGGGAAAGGGGGTGAGAGGGTGCCCGTCTGTAGGGGAACCTGGAGCAGGGGCTGGGGGAGAGGCCCGAGCAAGAGACTGTGGCCAGATGGAAAGGAAGAGAGTAGTCTTGTTGCCAGCAGCTTTCCAGAGCCATGAGGCCTGTGATAAACATCCTAACCCGAGCTAGCTTCAGTAGACTTTGTTGCTGGCGATTAAAAGAATCTTGATTCTAATACTCGCTGTTCTTCGAGGGTAACAAACAAACTTCTGTTTCCTTCCATCTTCAGCCCTCCTCTTAGATACTGAAGTCTGAACCTGGACACCCAAGCTCAGTTCTGCTCGGAGATCTATTGAAATTGTTCTTTCATGCTTTCTTAACTTCACTCAAGCCAATCTCTCTGCCTTGAAAGACTTCTTTCCTCCCTGCCTTTCTACATTTTTTTTTAAGACTCAGCTTAATCTTCTCTCTCTCTCTCTTTTTTAACTGAAGTATATTTGATTTACATTGTGTTAGTTTTTGGTGTACAGCATAGTGATTCAGTTATACATATATATTCTTTTTCATTACAGGTTATTACAAGATATTGAGTGTAGCTTCCTGTGCTAAACAGTAGGACCTTGTTGTTTATCTATTTTATATATAGTAGTATCTGCTAATCCTAAACTCCTAACGTTTAACCACCTCTTCTTTTGTAAAATTAGCCCATTCCTTGTTCTGCAGACAGAGCTGACACCTTGGACACACTTCTATCATAAGTCCGTTTCATCGCAGTTGCTTGTTTTCGTGTCTGCCCTCCTCTCTAGTTGCTGAGGTTCTGGAAGGCAGGTGCATGTTCATTCAGCCTGTAACTTCAGTGCTGAGATAGAACAGTCAATAAATGTTTCCTCGGTGTGTGTTTGTTAACTTAATGAATGACCACCTTGGATGAGCATTTGTATGGAAGACCTTATTGGAGTTTATTGACTCAGAGTTGCTGAGGTTCCCAAATCAAATGGGCAACGCTGAAGCTACCTCAAGCCCTGCATGACCGGGAAAGGGGAGGCCCCAGAGCCACAAAACCACCAGCCCTCACCTACTGATTCGTTCTTTATGGTTTAAAAAGAGTGAGGAAATAGCCAGGTAAGGGGAGTGCAGATGTCTCAGAGGAAAGTCTTGGAGTCAGGGCATCTTCTAGGTAACCGCTAGCATCATGGCAGCACATACTAATTCAAAGGGGTGCATAGATAGAAATTCACAGAAAGTTCCCAACCATCCTAAGGGGTAAACACTATCCCTGTCTCCATTTGTCAGGGGAGACAACTGAGGCACAGTGAGGTTAAATCACTTGCCACTCAGATAGCAAAGGGCAGAGCCATGGTCTAAATAGGTGATCTGCTGTGGAATCTGAGTTTTTATCCACTACAGATCTTCCTCGACTTAAACGATGGGGTTATGTCCTGATAAAGCCATCGTAAGTTGAAAATATCCTAAGCTGAAAATACATTTAATACGCCTAACCTGCTGAACATCATGGCTTAGCCTAGCCTACCTAAAAGTGCTCAGAACAACAACAACAACAACAAAAAAACCCCCAACAAAACAAAACCCCACAATAACAAAAAACGTGCTCAGAACACTTACATTAGCCTGTAGTTGGGGAAAATCATCTAACACAAAGCCTATTTCATAGTAAAGTGATGACTATCCAATGTAATTTATTGAATACTACACTGAAAGTGAAAATGGGTGTGGCTGTCTGGGTAGAGGATGGTCCTGAGGATGCCAGGTGTTTACCCTTGCGATCCAATGGCTGACGGGGAGCTCTGGCTCCCTGCCACTGCCCAGTATCGAGAGAGGGTCCTATTGCATATCACTCACCTGGGAAAAGATCAAAACTCAAAATCTGAAGCAAAGTTTCTACTGAGTATGTGTCACTTTCACACCATTGCAAAGTCAAAAAATCCTCAAACCATCATAAACCAGGGGCCCTAAATGGTGCACCAAGTGTCTTCATCCACTGGGATGCTCTAGCAAAATGCCACAGATAAGGTGAATTACAAGCAACAGAAATTTACCTCTCATAATTTTGGAGGCTAGAAATTCAAAATCATGGTGCCAACATGGTTGTATTTGCTGATGGAAAGCCTTCTCTCGGGTTGCAGACTGCCTACTTCTCACTGTCAGGGCACAGATCTCTCTGAAGGCTCTTTTATAAAAGCACTAACCCCATTCCCGAGAGCTGCACCTTCATGACTAAAGCACCTCCCAAAGGCCCCACCTCCCAAAACTATCATCTTTGGGAGGTAGGATTTCAACATACGAATTTTAGGGGAACACACACACTCAGACCATAGCACTCAATGACCTCTCAAGCTGAGTATGGTGGACGTCTCTCATTTGTGCCCTCCAGCAGACATTTATCTTTTTCTAGTAATTAAATAGAGCACCAGTTTTTCTCTGGGAAATCAGCTCCTCCTCCATGCTCATCTTTGTTCTCTGGTTGGAATAGTGGAGCATGTGACCTAGGCCTAAGCCAATCAGAGCATCCCATTCCCTAGGCCCAGTAACCGGACCTGGAGAGGGATTGCATGTTGATTGTCATCACAATGGCATCAAATGAACCATGCCTTCTTGTGTTCTTCCTCTTGGAATTCTGAGGCCACCACACTGCAGAGAAGTCAGTTGAGACTACTGAATGGTGAGAGGCAATGTGGAGAACTGAGGCTCCCCAGTCAGACAGCCATCCCAGCAACTCTGTGACTACAACTATAAAAGCGAGCCCAGGCAAGACCAGCCTACAAACCACCCATTGGAAATAATAAATTAGCATTGTTTTAAGCCACTAAGTTTTAGAGAGGTCTGTTATGCAGCACAGATAACTGGTAGATAGTGTGTGCTCTGAACTAGAGTGTTAGTAGCATTCATTCATTCAACAAATATTTTTGAGCATTTATTATGTGGTAGGCTTTATTCTGGGCACTGGGGATATTGCAGTGAGCAAAATGGATAAAGATTCCTGCCCACGTGGAGCTTATATTTTAGTCAGGGAGTGGACTGGACAGAGGGGATGGATTTGAGAGATATTTAGGAGATATACTTGGAAGGGCCTCCTGATCGTTTGGAGATGGAGGGAGAGTGAAGGAGAGAGAAGTAAAGAATGGTTGCTCAAGACACCCTGTGTGGGAGATTAGGACAATGGTTGGGTTGTCCAGAGACAGGCAAACCAGACTGAGAGTTGCTCAGTTTTGGACACATGGGCACCTATAGAACAACAAGATGGCAGATGTAAGTTGTGTCTGAAGCTCGGGAGGGATGTCAGGATAAATACTCTAGAGTCATTCTGTCTTGCACAATTCAGCATGTGTTTACTGAGTGAAAACCATATGCCAATCATTCTGAGGAGGACCAGGAAATACAACAATAAACAAGACACAGTTTAGTGGAGGACACAAAAACATTAACTGTGGCAACTTGTTTAGCAGAGAAAATGCAGGGCTCTGTCTGACACGGGCTTGGAAGACAGAAACTGGACAGACTGTGGTTGAAACCATGACACTGACTATGGTTATCTTTGGAGTGTACAGTGGGAGAAAAGTGGATGGGCCAAGGACAATATCCCAGGAAATGATAACATTCAATGGGTATTTAACCGTAAGGGGATCAGCATACAAGAAAAGGTAGGTGATACCAGGATGAGGGAGGGAAGGAGGAAAGAGGGCACCTGGGAAAGGGAAAGGAAATGGGTTGTTTTTTGCCATTGACCAAGGATTAGAGGGGCAAGAGGTTGGTTTGGAGGTAACTAGCTAACCATTTTCAAGTTGTTTTGGAGTTAAAACAGTCCAAGCTGTTTCAGGTGGTGTCTGGCTTGGCATGAGGTGTGTCACAGGCTCCCAGAAGCTCTAGTGTGGGCACTGAGGGCTGTCCTGGGCAAAGGCCGCCTCTAAGAGTGTCCAGAAGAGACATTCATTCTTCAAGCCCGTAAGGGGCTCTGTGTCCTGCTGCTACTGTAACTCGGAGTGCTTTGCTTGGGTGCTTTGTTTTCTCACACTCAATCTCCATTGCCTTTAAGCTGGTTGGTTTGTACTAATTTTGCCCTTATTCCTTGCTTCTTAAAGAGTATCATGGAGTCATCCCACTTGGGGCCCAGCGTTTCATGAAGCTACCTCCGGCTAGAGCCCATCATTCCACGTGGTAGATGCTTCTATAGCTCAATGAAAGCAGGACAGAGCTGAGCCCACAGGCAGCTCTCATTATGTACCCTGAAGGGGAAACAGTGGCCCTGAGAGTTCTGCTATGGGTTGAATTGTTCGCCTTCTCCCATTAGAATACACGTTGGGGAGGGTATAGCTCAGTGGTAGAGCACATGCTTAGCATGAACGGGGTCCTGGGTTCAATCCCCAGTACCTCCATTAAAAATTTGTTTATAAATAATAAATAAAATATATGTTGGAGTTCTAACCCTCAATACCTCAGAATTTGACCTTATTGGGATATAGGGTCTTTACAGAGATAATCAAGCTAAAATGAGGTCATCAGCATGGGCTCTAATCCAATAGGGCTGGTGTTACAAAAAGGGAAAATTTGGACACAGAGACAGATATAGCACTTAGGAAGAACGCCGTGTGAAGACTGGAGTTTCGCTGTCACAAGCCAAGGAACTATCAGAAGCTGGGAGAGTGGTCTGGCCCAGATCCTTTCCTGTGCCTCCCTGGTGGGGGGCGGGGTAGGGGGCGCGGGTGACCTTACAGACATCTCCGTCTCAGATGTCTCCAGCCTCCAACCGTGAGAGAATGAATTTCTGCTGAGTCACTCAGTGTGTGATACTTTGTTACGGCAGCCCTAGCAGACTTACACAAATTCCAGATTTGGACATCCCAGGGTCATCTGCCTGGATCTGTGAAATATACCTGAATTTCTATTCACTGTGTTCAGCTGGATCAGGAATTATGATGAGTTCCAAAGATCCCTGAGTGCATTTGCCCCTGTAGTATCTGTGTGTTTGCTGAATAAACAATATAGAAGAGAACATACATCACTAAAGAGAACAAATTGCTTTCAAACTCTCATTTGGTTTAGAAATACTATTGACATATAACTGAGATACTAGTTCCAAGCGGTTTCCTATTTACTTGTGGAGGGAACCACCAGGGAAGTCTGCTGCTTCCCCTCTGTGTCTCCGGTGGCTAGTCGGTGGTTCAGATGTCTCTCTGATCTAGATTGACTAGTTGTCACCTCAGCTAGTTGGGACAGGTGAGATTTTAATACTAGCTCCACTGGGGACTTTCTGCTTGTCTCTCCATCCTACTCTGAGCCCTGGCAGGCTGACGCATGTGGCCTATAAAAATAGGTTCCCTTCTGGTTGGGTTGAGCAAAGAGGAGCTGCTGGCAGGAATCAAAGGAGGGAGAAAGGAGGAGAGTGAAGGAGGAGCATTTATTCCCCAGGGTCTGATGCTCCCCCACTTCAGATCTCGCAGACTAGCTGTGACGGCTGTGAGGGTGACCTGTCCATGCAGCCCTGCCCCCCACTTTCTGCATTCTGTGAACCACTCCCTCCCCTAACCTCTTCGGTGGTTATACTGTCAGTAGCCCCATTGTACTGCAGTAGCTCTTGGCCTTAACCTTTAAGCCCTGCCAATACCTTTGTAAACATCTTGAGATCTTTTATTAAACCCTCCCCACAGATGACACAGTTTGAATGCCCTCTTTGGCTCCTGCCAGGGCCCTGGCGGCTACACTGGTGAAATGCATCAATGCCTCCCATATGCCTGAGGCTGTGCTAAGAACTTTACACACATTAATTAGTTTGTTTAATCCTAATGACAGCCCTGTGATGTAAGTAGCATTTCTTTAGAGTCTCCACTTTAGAGATGGAAAAAACAGGATGCTAGGTTAAGAGATTGGCCCAACCTCACCCAGCCAGCTGGATGGAGCTGGCCTGCACACCCAAGTCCCTCTCACTCTAGACACCCAGCTCCCACCACTCTGGTGTCCTGTTTGTCAAAAAGTCGTCTTTGCAAAGAACAGGCTCACCTTCACAGTGGGTTTTACTCAGGCTCATTTTAAAAAGTTCTTGCACCCACTGAGCAGAGGACTCCAGAATCCACTGGGGCACAGGAGCTCCCACACTTGGATTAGATATTTGCCATGAAGGTGTGTATATTCTACCATGGATAATCAAAACACACCTTTTATTAAAACAAGAAGTTGAGGCTCTAAATCACGAGGCCATGATTGGGGTGGGAGGTGGGAGAGGATGAGGATCTGGGGGGTGCCACCAGTGAGATGCAAGGATTCCTTTGCAGCCAGGTGGCAGCCCATGGTAGAGTGCGCCCTCTGCCACCTGTGCCCTCTGACGCTAACACATCAATGCTTCCTCATAAATGCTGATGCCCTAGATAGCCTCGTGAACATTTACTTCCCCTTGTCATCATCTGTCACCCACTGTTTAAGGCGTCAGCCATCAATTTGGTGCTGTTAGGGATTTTATGTGTAAGATTCCTGAGTGAGAAGCCATCAGATGGGCTCCCCTCCTACCAGTCTCCTGAAATTCTTAAAGCATCACTATTTGTTCAGGGGGTTTTACTAATATTATTATATTTTTCATTTTGTTTGATTCTTCTTTACATCTTCAAGTGAAGAAATCTCCCTAACCTGCCCCTGGTGGCTTTTCATGTGACTGAGTTGCAAAGCCTGAATCCCCAGAGGTTCCTCAGCTGCTAAAGCAGAACCACTCAGGCTCTGCAGTGGAAAAAACAAAAGGGCAAATCCATGCACTATTTTCAGTCCATGAGGCTGGGGGTGTGCAGAGTTAACAAAAATCACACATGCCCTGGACCCGCCTCCTCTCCGTCCTGGTCCCCACGCCAGGGCTAACATCCTGAAATTGAAGCCAAGTGTTCTTTCAGAAACAGTGGCTAGAACGGGCTTTCACAAGCAGTGATACCACTGATTGTGCCTTGTGCCCCAAATCCTGTTTGCCTAAATACAAAGAAGCCTTCTTCAACGAGCAACTACTCTTTGCTACCTCGTGTTCTTGCTGTTGAAATGAGTGACAGTAACACACAGTGTTAGTCTTACAGGACAGGTCTGTCTCTATTGAGCTGGTTCTCTGTACAAACTTGCACTTTTAGAAATCACAGGGGAATACAAATAACAACTGTATGGGGAAAATAGATCAGAGAGTTACAGGTCTTCGGAGCTGAGCAGAGCTGAAATTTCGGTTTTTACAGGAAACAAGAGGTGAAGCGATTTGCCCAAAATCACACAGCTGTGTTTCATGGCAGAATGGACACGAGAACTCTTGATTTCAAGTCCAGTGCTCTTTTCACGACATTCGCCCAATAGTGAGATACGTGGGGAGTCTATTGTAAATATTGCCCGAAGTCCCAGGGTCAGTTCTTTTATTCTTGCAGTTCATTTATATTCTAACTCTGATCGTCTGATTTATCTATATGTCTCTATAACAAAGAGTTTGCCCAGAAAAAGAACTAATTTTTAGGACTGTGCTGAATGATTTAACAAAATATACACATTTCAATAATGCAAAATATACAGATATTGTGATATGAACCACACTTTCATGGTCCCAGAAATTTTGTCCCTGTTGCTGGTAATGTTTAGATGCAACACACGATTCATGAGGGCAGGGATTGTACTGGTCTTTCCCATGTCTTCCTGGTGTCACAGTGCCTATGATGTAATTAGCACTCAACACATATTTGTTGTGTGGGGGACTGTTATGGAATATTGACACAAAAGTTAGAAATGAATAGGTCATAGTATACAGAAGAGATCAGGATATTCTTGGAATTACATCATGATCGTCAGATTTTTTTTAAATTTCCACCTTCAAATGCCTTTATATCTCACTGCCAACCTCGGGAAATTATTTACTTCTGACTTTATTATTGTTTTTACATTCTATTATAAACTCCATAAGGTTAAGGACTTTTTCTGTGTTATTCACCTCTGGGTCCCCATAAGTGAGCCCAAGCTTGGCACCGAGTAAGCAGTCCACAAACATTAGCTGCTGTGTTTCTTTTTTACAACCCATTGAGAGCATTTGCCAACTTGCCATTTGTGACTATTGACAAGATTTGCAGCTCTTATCTCAGAACACTGGCAGGTTTCAAGACTCTGTAGCTGGTTGAACTCTTGGATGGCAATGAAATACAATAAGTTGCCTAACTTCGGGCCAGATACGCTCTTAGCATTTATAAATATGATGATATAGTGCCAGTGAGAGTACCAGCGGGCTCAGCTATGGGACCGAGGAAACAGAAGTTCCATAAGCACTCAAAGAATCAATGAACCTCCCTCACTCATGGAAAAAAATAACTTTGGCAGCTCTCTCACCACCCCTACTTTCTCATCAAAGGGGAAAGTGTTTTCCGAAGTATTTGTTCTTTTGAGAGCTAACAGATGGCAATGACTTAAAAGCCTTAACACTAGTAACACACTGCACATGATCCTAACCAAATTCCAAATGGCATCAGTTGACAAGACTTGGAAGCTTGGATGCTCACACAAGGACGTGCCAAATGCCTGTCAATTACATCCTGAAATAGGAGGCAAAGATGTGATGGAAAAGGCTCTCCAGATACAGCGATGACATGGAGGAAAGTACAGTGATAGGAAGGAGCAAGGATTGTCTGGGTGTCATGAAATAGACCAGCATAAATAAAACTGTCTCTAAACAAGAGATAAGATGGGGTGTACGGATTGGGCTCGTGAATTCCTATTCAAAGGCCTCAAATTGCCTGTGATTTGGTTAGTTATTGCCGCATAACAAACCACCACAAAACTCAGCAGCTTAAAGCAACAAGCACTTATTACTGCCTACAAAAACAATAGCGCTGAGAGGTGCGATGTGTCTTGACCGGGCTCACTCACCTTCCTCGGCCTGCCGCGGGCTGCGCGGGCAGCTCTGCTCATCCTGGCTGGCCCCTCTCACACGTTTGGTAACTGACTGGCCATAGGCTGGTACAGGAAAGAGTTCACATTGCAGGCCCGACATTGCTCTTTAGAAAGACCTCTCAGAGCTGACCCTTGGCTGGATACCTGGCTTTTGGAATATTCCCTGTGTTTATTAACTGTATTCATTTTCTATTGTAAATATAACAAATTGTCCAAAATGTAGTGGCCTAAACAACACTAATTTATTATCTTACAGTTCTGGAGATTGGAAGTCTAAAATGGGTCACCGGGACTGTGTTCCTTCTGGAGGCTGTAGAGAATCATCCATTTCCTTGCCTTTTCAGGCCTTTGAAAGCCCATCTTTGTTCCTTGGCTCATAACCGCTTTTCCTCCATCTTCAAAACCAGCAGCGTAGCCTCAGATTTCTTTCCCTCTCTCTCACCTTCATCTTCGCCTTTCTTTGGCTCTGTTCCTAGATAATTCAGGAAAATCTTCTTATCTTGAGATCCTTAACTTAGTCACATCTGCAATGTCCCTTTTGCCATGTAGGGTACCACAGCAACAGGTTCTAGGCATTAGAATGTAAATATATCTAGATGTTTCAGGTTCATTAACTGATAATAGAGAATAAGATGGATTAACAAGCAGGAAATCCTAGAGATACAGTAAGAAAGCTATGGGCAATTGTCAGTGATGCAGTAATGAGTGATTACAGTACCAGCCATAAAACCAAGTTACCGATTTGTAACTGATGAAAATCTATGTTAACGAAGACCAGTGTGGGTAGATTTATACTTATTTACTCAAATATTTATTGAATGTGTACTATATGGTAGGAGTACAACAGTGGATAAAATAGACATATTTCTATCTTTATGGAGCTTGCTTTTGGTTGAGTATTTCTAAGAAGGGAACAGTTAAGCTGAATCCTGAAGAATTAGAAAGAGGCAGTCCTACAGAAAAGAGGAGGTTCCAAGGAGAGG
The DNA here is from genome assembly GCF_009834535.1 of Camelus ferus. NCBI lineage: Eukaryota > Metazoa > Chordata > Mammalia > Artiodactyla > Camelidae > Camelus > Camelus ferus. The sequence goes on from NC_045720.1 coordinate 29,780,301, forward strand.
ACAAAGCATGCACAAGTCCCTGGAGGTGGGAAGAATGCACTTCTCTGTAAGTGCAAAGTTCAGTGTGACTGAAGGACAGAGAATGGGGAGAAGGGTTCACCCAACGCGATGAAAAAGGTAAACTGAGGCCAGTCCACACAGCAAGGTTTGTCTGGCCACTATAAGGAGTCTAGATTTCATTCTAAGCATGACTAGAAATCATTGAAAGGTTTTATGTTTCCAAAATGATAACTCGACTGTCAAGAGGTGAGGGTGGAAGTAAGAAGATCAGAGCCTTGCTATTCAGTGTGGTCCACAGACCAGCAGCATGAAACTGACTTAGGAGTTTGTTGGAAATGTAGAATACTGGCCCCTCCCCAAGCCTGGAATCAGAATCTGCTCCCAACAAGATACCCAAGTGATTCATTTGCACGTTAAATTTTGAGACACACTTAGTTGGAAGACCACGGTAGCTTGGCCTAACGCAGCAGTAGCTGGAGAGACAGAAGAGTCGAGGGGATCTCTCCAAGACAGTCACAGGCAGGCGGAACTTGCATTTGAATTAAAAGCTGGTATAAGGAGGACAACGTTCAAAACACAGAGAAATATTAGTTAGATGCAGACATAGAACACTAGTCTTCAGCATCAGAGACGTTTTCAGGCAGAAGTCCAGTACCCTGGAGAGCTCCCATGAACCAACAGCTTTCTGAAGAGGAAAGTCTAAGGGTCTATAGCCAGAGCCATTTAGACTCAAAACCTTACAGTCATCCTTGACTGCATTTTCTTGGTGAAGCTCTGATGACGGCTGGATTAAGTTCTATGATTACTGGAAATCAACTTCAATACCCAAAGAACTTTCTGTTCTACATGACAAAGCAGAAGTGGTGTCTGCCCTATTTTGCATATTCCAGTGAAATTATAATCCTGACGGAGGACAAAGGCTGATATGTTGGGGATGTAAGAGGAAGGGGCCTTTCTTGATAACATTTCTCCTCAAGGACCTGGAGGTGGAATTTGGCCTAGGTTCAGGGATTCAAACTCCAAATAGAAACCATCAGAGCACTGCCCATAGTGATAACTCTGAAAATGGAAAAGGGCGGGGGAGACTATAAAGGGAAAAATAGCAGAACTTGGTGAAGGGTAGGGAGAAGGCAAGTGTAAAGTACCAGAACACCTGCCTGCTGCCAAGGTCCTCCTACTGTGCTCACCTGTCCTGCCTAGAATTGTGTGTAGCAAATATAGAAAATTCCATTAAAATCCCACTGACCTGATGAGATACCAACCATGTCGCTTCTGCTAAAATGATTAAATGAAAGACAAGTATAAGTGAGGATGTGGAACAACTGGAACTTCAGACATCACTGTTGCTGAGAATCCAAATGGTACAACTGTGATGGGAAAAGGTTTGACAATTTCTTATGAATGTGTGGCTCAGCAATTGCACTCCTAGGTAAAAGATACTTCCACAAAAAGACTTTTACAAGAATCTTTACAGCAGATTTGTTCATAATAGCCCCAAACTAGAAACAATCCAGATCCCCCTAAATGAGCAAAGGTGCAGAAATTATGGTGTTTTGCATAATGGAATGTTACTCAGCAACAAAAAACATAACAAAAGACTGAAACACACAAAAACAAGAATAAATCTCAAAAACATTACAGACAAATTGTGGTATATTTATATAATGAAATGCTAGTCAGCAATTAGAAAATCATGAGCTATGACATAAAAGAAGCAGACTCACAGATATAGAGAACAAACTAGTAGTTCCCAGTGTGGGGAAGGGGGTGCATTACAAGGGTGGGAGAATGGGAGGTACAAACTTTTGGGGGTAAGACAGGCTCAAGCATGTACTGTACAACACGGAGAATACAGCTAATATTTTGTAGTAATTGTCAATGGAGAGTAACCTTTAACAATTGCATACAAATAAAACAATAAAACATTTTTAAAAATAAAATAGAAGACACTATTCCAATTTGTAAGAAAAAAAATTTCATTACTGTTGCCCTATTTGTTTGAATATATTTCAGACAAGTTGTTTATTTAAAATGTTGTTTTAGGGGAGGGTATAGCTCAGTGGTAGAGTGCATGCCTAGCATGCATGAGGTCCTGGGTTCAATTCCCAGTACCTCTACCAAATAAATAAATCTAATTACCTCCCTTCATTAAAAAAAAAAGTTTAAAATGTTGTTTTATGCCTTTGAAAAAATATAATGAGCTATGGATACATACAACAACAGGATAGGTCTCAAAAACAAGAACCCAGGCACACAAAAGTGGACCAAAAAAGGACACATTGTATGATTCCATGTATATGGATTCTAGAAAAGAGCAAAACCAATCTATGGCAAGAGAAGACAAGAAAATTGTTGCCTGGCTGGGGCAGGGATTGAAAGGAAGGGGCAGAAGACAATTTTCTGGGGTGACAGAAACATCTACCTCTTGACTGCGGGGTTGGTTAGGTATGAACATTTGAAAGAATTCATTCACTTGTACACTTAAGATCTCTGTATCATTGTATATAAATTTTATCTCAATAAAATAAAATTTTTAATTAACAACAAAGATCCCATTGGCCTTTGCCTCAGTCCAAGGGCACATATACTTATATCTGCTGGGTTATTTCACTCGAGAAAAATCTGTGAGGGCCACTCAACAATCTTTCTGGTCTGGAAAGAATGTGGCAGAGGGGCTGGCACTTTGCCCAAGCGGTTGATGCAAAGCTCCAGGCAGCTGGGCTTAGCAAAATCTTTCATGCAGGCTTAGAACAATGCCCGTAACGTGTGACCATGAAATCGTAACATCCCCACTGGAGCCCGTGTGTCATTAGAAATCTCATCCAGAGCAAGCTCGCAGCTCCTTCTAAGCCACAAGAGCCTGATGAATTGCTCAGCTGTTCTTTCAGGCAGTTCCGGTTTCACTGGCAACGGTGGGGAGGAAAAAAACCCAGGTTTTCAGTGCTGCAAAAATTCAGTTCAGTATAAAGGACCCTGAAAGAGAAGCCAAAAAACAAGACGACAGAAAGCCACATGCTGCCAGACCTGCTCTTCTTTTTCCTATCACAGTTTAGTCCCAATTCTAGTTGAGCACTGGAACAACTCCCACTCAAAGTGTATTAATTCAACCAACACGTTGTGAATATTTGCTGTGAACCGGGTGTTGTGCCCTTACTTGAAATGCAGGTAAAAGACAGATTTGACCCTTTAGAAACTCCGTCTGGTGTAATCAGCTGCAGCTGGACCACTACCTCAGACCATATGCAAAACTTAACTCAAAATAGATCAAAGACCTAAATATAAGAACTAAAGCTATAATACCCTTAGGAGAAAACAGAGGTAAATTTTCATGACCTTGGATTTGACAATGATTTCTTAGATATGACACCAGAAACACAAGCAACACAAGAAAAACAGATAAATTGGACTTCATCAAAATTGAAAACTTTTGTACATCAAAGGACACCATTAAGTAGATGAAAAGAGAGCCAACAGAATAGGAGAAATACATGCAAATCATATATCTAGTAAGGGTTCGTATCCAGAATATATAAAGAACTTTTACAACTCAACAACAAAAAGACAAATAATTCAATGAAAAAAATGAGCAAAAGATTTCAAGAGACAATATACAAATGGCTAACAAGCACATGGAAAGATAACCAGTATCATTAGTCACTGGGAAAATGCAAAACCAAACCAAGTAGGATGGATATAATCAAAACATCAGCAAAAATAAATATTAGTGAGGAAACAGAGAAATTGGAACCCTCCCACATTGCTGGTGGGAATGCAAAATGGTTCAGCTGCTGGAAAAACAGTTTGGCAGTTCCTAGAAAAGTTAAACAGAATTATGATATGACCCAGGAATTCCACTCCTAGCTGTAAACCCAAAAGAATTGAAAACAGGAGTTCAAACAAAAACTTGTACACAAATGTTCATAACAACACTATTCACAATTGCCAAAAGGTGGAAACAACTCAAATGCCCATCAACAAATGCATGGACAAAAAAAATGTGATATATCCACACAATGGAATATTATTCAGCCATAAAAAGGAATGAAGCACTGATACCTGTTACAACATAGGTGAACCTTGAAAACACATTAAGTGAAAGAAGCCAGACACAAAATGATACATATTGCATGATTCCATTTATATGAAATGTTCAGAATAGGCAAATCCATAGAAACAGAGAGCAGATGAGGGGTTGCCAGGGACCAGGAGAGGGGAAATGGAGAGTGACTGCTTAGCAAGAGATTTTCCTCTGGGATGATGAAACCATTCTGAAACTAGATAATGGTGGTCGTTGCACAACATTGTGAACATACCAAAAGCCACTGAATTGTACAGTTTAAAATGGTTATAATGGTGTATTTCCACTTATGTGATTTTTAACTGCAATTTAAAGAAAAGAGAAACCCTTTCTAAGGTTGCATAATGACAAATGAGTCCCAGAGATGTTTAGCAAGTGAACTCACACACTGCTCAAAGTCTAAGTCCTGTCACTATTTTTAGAAAGTAACCAAAATCCTGAAGATGCCACCAGAAAATGACTAGAGCTCATCAATGAGTTTGATAAAGTTGCAGGATACAAAATTTATATACAAAAATCTGTTGCATTTCTATGCAGTAACAATGAAGTATCAGAAAAGGAAATTAAGAAATAGAAAATAACCATCACATAGTGCTCTAGGTTCAATCCATACCAGGCAAGAGATACCCTGGCACAGCCACAAGGATTCTAACACACTTGGCTGAGAAAGCTGCGAGGCTGACGAACATGGCCGTTTCATGGCAATACGCAAACATATTGACTGAAAAGAACAGTCCAGTATACCACCCCGGAAAAGCAGACAGAGCAAATCAAAGCACATCTGGCCATAGAGGTCACAGTCAAAACAGACCTTGAAGATGTTCGCATTTTATAGCTAAACAACAAGGACCTACCGTACAGCACAGGGAACTGTATTCAATTTCTTGTAATAACATACAATGGAAAAGAATCTGAAAAGAAAATAAATACACATAAGCATATGCATAATCAAGTCATTTTGCTGTACACCCAAAACTAACATCGTAAATCAACTACACTTCAATAAAAAAAAATTTTTTAAATAGCCTCATTTTAGACACTTAAAAACTGGAAGTTCCAAAAAGGTACGACCTGCTCAAAGGAACGGAGCTGGTTAGCGGAGGAACCTGGCCCAAGAGAACCAACGTCCTGCCTCTTTCCACCACCTGATCTGCACATTTGGGGCAGTTCCATAAATATCTTTCAGAACAGTTATAATCTGAATGTTTGTCGAGCCAGGATGACTGTATTTCTCCTGCACGTCCCCTCAAATCCGTGTACAAAGAGAAACCTGCTATCTACACTTTTAACATCGCTCCTATTTTTGTGCTCTAAATCTTGGTTTGTGTCACAGCCAAGTTAGATTGCTTGCTGGCTTATCTGGGACTACCCGCCCTGCCCAGCTTTACCCAGAACCCAGTCACCAAACCTGCCAGCTCTCACTTTGGAACATCTGGTGAACCAGGGCACTCTTCTGTTCCCATCATGACCCACGAACCTTGTACTCGGTCTATTTCGGACGCCTCCTAAGTACCCAGCGTTACCTAACGCTGCATGTAACACTGACTCCAGAGGCATGTGAGCCTTAGTTGGGAACAGAGAGAGTTTCAAACCCTATGACACTTTTGCTGCGGATGGGATAGAATCTGGGTGCAGCAATGTTCTCCTCCTCGGGCCTGGTTCCAGAGTTACAGTGACCATGAAAATAAGCTGCAAATTAGCTTAAAAGACGGTGACCTCAGCAATGGCAACTGTCACAACGTCTTTTTACTTTATCCTCTCAGCTGCACAGAGAACAATTTTGACTTCGTATTATAAACAACACTGGATTCTCCAGTTTCCTTAGCAACCTGCAGTTCTGATCTCAGTAAAAACCAAAGACTAGAGGCTCCCATTTCCTTCTAGCTCTAAAAATTCTCAATCTATGAATATCTGGGGCTTTAGAGAGCCCACTGAAGAGAGAACGGTGCAAAATTCTTAAACTTAACTATTCGTAAACTGTTAAATTATTAAACTTAAACTACTAAAACAGAAGCAAAGACAAAGGTGGGTGCTTCTCTGACTGTGGAGGTTTTTTCTGTTGGAATTCAGGGAAAAGACAGGCTATGTTCTCCGCAGGTGGAAAATGATAGCAAAGGATATCCCAAATTAACAGAAGCTCCAGTTATGCTCCAGCCCACTCTGTTGACTAAGGAAGAGTAATGAGTACATATTGTTGAAAGCTTTCTTTTTAAAATGGCTACGAACTATGAATTTCAGGAATTAAACGGTCATGTTACAGAGAAAAAGTCCCTGTCTAGCATATTCTCTGCTAATGCATGATGTGCTATTACCGTATTGTACCACTAGGGGCGCCAGCTTGAGGACAGACGTTCAGACTAGGCGGCAGAGTCCTGTTTGATGGATCCAGCCCCATCCGGAGGGACAGGGAGAAAAATAGTAAAACCCTCAAATGGAGCTTGAAGCTCCTGCATCTGCAATGTCCCAGATCATCGTTATAGGAACAAAGTTCACAGTAGATTGTGACCAACATTCTTAAGGGCGCTGTTCCCTTATCTGTTAGGTACATGTGGTTTTGCACTCAGGGAATTCAAATGACGTCCACCAATCCCCTACTTAGGGCCCCTTTGGTTTACTGTTCCTGTTAGTATTTCTTTTGATCCAAATATCTCCTTACAGAGTTTGGGAGAAACTTGTCCATGTTTATCACAAATAAGCCAAAAAAGCAGTGTCCATGGATCTCACCATGGGCCCTAAGGAAGTGACAAAGTCCCCGAGGGAGTCAGAACACCTTCTTCCTCTGCTGGAGGCCCCCACTCAGCCATGCTAAGGAGTTGTGAAAGATCACTCCCCCCCAAAAACAAACACAGACCAGCAACTGTCACCCACCACCCAAGGACACACCCACAGAAGGTGGGTGGGGTAAGAGGCCAGCTGTATTGAGGGACATCCTTCAGAGCACTGTCTGGCTCAGAGAGGGGAAGCAGCCCCCATGTTTGTCAAACCCGAAAACAGATGAATATTCATGACAGTTAGGAAACCTTATTAAATCTTGCCAGTTCAGAAAATAGGAGTATCTCAAATATTGGTCCCCTGCCTGCCAAGCTTTGGGTTCTAGAGGCTGTTCACTTGCAAGATCCGCTTTGCTTGAGCCGAAGGTCTGGCAGTGGGGGCGGGAAACAACAGGTAGCACCCGCGCCTGTGTGTGCCTGGGGACAGGGTGGCTGCCCCCTCTTCTGCCGCCAGCACTGCAGGGTCCTTGAGCTGCTGATATTCTCTTAAATAGCACTTGGCTGTGCTAGGGACATTGGTCATCTGCCCAGAGCCCGGGTGCTCTGTGACCACTCGAGCTCCCCCTGGAAGAGGACCTGGCTCTGAACCTGTTCCCAGTTGGCTGGAGGTGCTCTCCCCTCCGCCTGCTTCCTGCGGGCTCTTTTCCTGCCTAGCTCCCCCACACTGTCTGGATGCTCCTTGGATACCCACAAGACCCTGAGAACTGCCACTGCTGCAATTCTGTCCATCCTCTGCCCACAGTGGCGAAGAGAGCTGGCCGGGGGTGGGCACCTTCCCACAGGCATCGGCCTGGCTGGGCACAGGATCGGGGGTAAGACCCTCTCGGCCCCCTTGCCCTCTGTGCCCTGCTCCCTCAGCACTACTCAGCATCCTCCTCTTTTGTACTTTCCCTTCATCTTCTCCGACTCACTTCTCTTTGTTCTGTCTCACAGTCTACTTTCCTTCCTCTTTCTTTTCTATCTCTGGGTGTTTGGGTTTTGTTTTTTTTCCTGCCTTGCTTTCCCTTCCCCATCTTCCAGCTCCTTACCCTCTCCCACACATCACTGTGATCTGGTTGCCAGGATTTGTACAACAGCCTCCTAAAAATCCCTCTGCAGTTGCCCCTCCAATTCTTCCTCCACTTTCAGCAGAGTGACCACTTTATGTCACTCCCCAATTCAAGACCCTTCCTGGCCATCCCAGTGCCCACAGAACTGTGTCCAAGCTCCACCACGTGGCTCTGCCCACCTTTCTGTCATCCGCTCAATTGTTTGTTGGTTAAACCAACAAATCACTTTAGTTATTGAGTACCTATCATGAGCAGATAGTGTACTCGGAGCTGGAGAAGAATTAATATAGAATACATACAAGAATATTTATAAATGAAACAATGTCTGAGATTTTCTTTAAAATAACCTGAGGCGTGGAGGAGGGAGAGTTGGCAAAGCAGAAGAGGTACAGAGAAAATGATCGCCATGAGTTAATAACTGTTGAAGCTGGGTGCTGGGTTTAGGGGTTCACTATGTAATTCTCTCTACTTACTTCAGCATAGGTTTGAAATTTTTCTGTTAAAATTATGATGGGTGCAGAGAACTGAAAAGTCCCTGGCTTCCTTTTTCTCCCTGCTCTCCATGGGCTCCATGCTCCAGATGTAGGAAATGTTCAGCCCCTCAGAGCCCAGTAGTGATCCTCCAGGCAGTAACGTGCTCCTTCCGATAACTCTAACTTGAAAAGATACATGCACCCCAGTGTTCACAGCAGCACTATTTACAGTAGCCAAGGCATGGAAGCAGCAACCAAAGTGTCCATTGACAGATGACAGGATAAAGAAGTTGTGCTATACAGATACAATGGAATACTACTCAGCCATAAAAAGAATGAAGTAATGCCATCTGCAGCAACACAGATGGACCTAGAGATTATCATACTAAGTGAAGTAAGTCAGACAGAGAAAGAAAAATATCATCTGACATCACTTATATGTGGAATCTAAAAAATAATACAAATGAATTTATTCACAAAAGAGAAACAGACCCACAGACATAGAAAACAAACTTATGGTTACTAAAGGGGAAAGGGATAAAGCAGGAGTTTGGGATTAGCAGATACATACTACTGTAGACAGAGTAGATAAACATCAATGTCTTACTCTATAGGATAGGGGACTATAGTCAACATTTTGTAATAACCTATAATGAAAAATAACATATATGTATAACTGAATCACTATGCTGTACACCAGAAACTAACACAACCTTGTAAATCAACTATACTTCAGTAATAATAATAGTAATAATAACAACAACATGCTCCTTCCTTTCAGAATGCTGTTTTCTCCATCCTTCTCTCCTTGTCCTTGTTGACTCCCACTCAGTCTCTAAGCCCAGCTTAAACAAACAGCACTTTCCCTGGGAAGCCTTTCCTGACACCTCTAGACCACACGGGGGCCCTGCGCAGGGTCCCAGGCACCATACAATGGCACTGTTACAGTATGCTGTGATCGCCGACTGTCAGTCATCTGCCGCTCCTGCTAGGCTACAAGCTCTGTGCACAGGGAGTGTTTCTGTCTCCTTCCTATTTTATTCCCAGAGCCTGGCACACATTAGACACTCGCTGAACAAGTGAATAAAAAAACTCTGTAGTCTCCAGCAGAGCAGCTGGCACAAACCTGGCCTCCCGTAGGGTCTGATGGGGGATGGGTGAGGAAGGGGAGGCGCTATCTTGGCCCTGGCTGGGCACCTATGATGCCCTGCCCATCTCCCCTGCCAAAGCCAGGCATTTGCACCTGGGGCCAGCAGCTCTGGAGTGGAGTCCACTTACAGCCTGGTCCTAGAAACTTTCCGGGCAGAATTTTGATGCTCATTTTGTAAAGTCTGAATTAATGATCTCTTCTGGCACTTTAGTGGAGTTCAAAGTGATCTAATGGCAGATGACGACAGAGTCAAGAATAACATTTATTGAAATTTTCTTCTCAATTACACACCAGCTGCGTCGGACCACACTTTAACACAGAGCAAGTGAGTATGGACTGAGAGATGAGACGGTTTATTATTTTATAGAAGTGTCAAGGGCAGGATACTTTTCTCCAGGCACCGACACATGTCTGCTTCTCAGAGAGAGGACTTTCCTGAACCCTCTGTCTGAGCAGCTTCTCATCCAGTCTCGCTCTCTCCTGTTCAATTTTTTGATACTGTCAGTCACTGCCTACAATCATGTATGTTTACTTATTGGTGGTCTGCCCCGCCCTCTCCCTCGTAACGTAAGCAGCCTACAACCAGGAGTTCTATTTGGTGCAGTGCAGGTGCTCAATCAATGAATGAATGCATGAAAGTGGTATTTATCACTGAGCAGGGCCCCTCTCCTCTCTGCAATAACAGAAGCACACTTTGTAATACAGTTTTTGCTTCTGCGTTTGTGCAAAACTTTATAAAAGTGTTCTTTTTGTCAAATATACAAAGGCAGTAAACTGCTTTAACATCGTTAGATGAAAGGAGTGGAAGACAAACCTCTCTTATCCCATGAGCTTACTCTGCTACTGAAAGAAGTTCTGAGCAACATAGAGAGCTTCAGACATAAAATGTTGGCAAGGTAATCTCCTTTGATTTGTTCAGCTGAGTACTTACATATCTAACCAAAGAATAGTTCAAGTAGATATAAAAGTGGAAGCATCTTTACTTACATGCCTTTGCGAATTCTTTCATAACAGCATTTTTAATGGCTATGGTTATTTTGCTGGATGGCTATCCTTATTGTTGGGCATTTAAGATAATCATAATTTCTTAATATTTTAAGCACTGCTATAAAAATGTTTGTATTAATAGTTATGTCTTTATGCTAAATAATTACTTCTCTGGAATAAATTCCTTATCAGTAAGTTTTTAGATTGAAGGATACAGTGATTGTCAAGGCTTTTGATAGCTTTCCCAGACACCATGTTTCCATGTTCTTGATCTGTAAAACTGAGTACATCCTTAATTATTTTTTGTGTGTGTGTGGGTACAAATAGGTTTATTTATTTCTTTTAATGGAGGTACTGGGGATTGAACCCAGGACCTTGTGTATGCTAAGCATGCCCTCTACCACTGAGTTATACCCTCCCCGACGTACATCCTTAATTCTGTCCTGGAACTGGAGTCCTGCCTTGTGCTTCTCTCACAGTGGGTGGGATCTTGCCCCTCATATGTACGCCTCCCAAGTGTCCACTTCCCATCTGTCTTTACCTGTCCTGGTTAGAAAGAAGTATGTCACAGGTAGACCTGTCTGCCTATCTGTCTATCATGGCTCCCTTTCCAGATTACCTGTCCCCAGCTCTGACCCCTGGGGCAGACCATTTTTCTGAACCATATTAGACATTGCACAGTGTCACTCCTGCCCTTGCAGGTGTCCCGAGTCAGGCTGCCTTTCCCTACTGCCCTCTTTGTGTGTGAACCCACACAACAGTCCCAAGTTGTGACAATTATTGTAGTGTCCTGGCTCTTATGGCATATTTCTGATCATCTCTGCAATTTACATAATACTGCTTCCTTGGTCATTTACTCTGAAATGTAATTCTCAATTATAATGTTGTTGCTTTAATAAAACATGATCTTCTTTATAATGATCCACTGAATGACATGAGTTCTAGGAAGCCTTGTGGAAAAACCGCATGACAACTATTAACAACCCATTAAAAGACCAGCAACTCTAGTTATCCTAATCACTTAAAGAATGGCTTTTAACTTGTTTTTGTTTTTGTTTTTGTTTTTTTAATCGTGGGGGGGAGGGTATAGCTCAAGTGGTAGAGCGCATGCTCAGCATCCAAGAGGTCAGGGGTTCAATCCCCAATACCTCCTCCAAGCGGAAATCAGTGAAGAAACCTAATTACCTCCCCCTTATCAAAATGTTTATTAATAGATATAACATGAAGTTTACCATTTTAGTCACATTTAAGTATAAAATTCAGTGGCATTAAGTATATTCACAATGTTGTGTAACCATCACCACCATCTATTTCCAAAACTGTTTCACCACTCCAAACAGAAACTCTATAAACATTAAGCAATAACTTCTGATTCCCGTCCCCCAGCCCTAGTAATTTCTATTCTGCTCTCTGTTTCTGTGAATTTGTCTATTGTAGATACTTCATATAAGCGGAAACATACAATACTTGCCTATTTACATCTGGCTTCTTTCACTTAGCATAATGTTTTCAAGGTTCATCCATGCTGTAGCATATGTCAGAATTTCATTTTTTATGGCTGAGTAATATTTCATCACATGTATATTGCCACAGTTTGTTTATCCATTCATCTGTTCATGTTCACTTAGATTGTTTCTACTTTTCAGCTATTGTGAATAATGCTGCTACTATTAAATGCCTAACAACTCTGATTACCCTAATTATAAAAGAATGGTATTCAGTCTGTTCTTATGATTCACCTCTGTTACAAACATTTCCAATTTCTTGTAAATATATACATGGAAATCACTAGCCACATTCTCTTTGGATAATCAGTGCTTTAAACAGCATACCAAACTAGCCTGGTTTTATTTTAACCTTAGTCCAGGATTTATTTGAGGCAGTTTTCAAACTACAGAAGGATCAAAATAGGTTAAAAAAAAAAAAAAAAAAAGGAAGATTTAGAGAAAACCAAGGATGGCATTGTAGACGGAAGCCAGGAGCAACATACACAAAAATGTATAATAAACCAGAAATTATTGCAAAGTAGGTAGATCACAATTTCTAAGCTTCCTAGTGACCAAAGAAAGAATCAGTCATAAGAGTCATAAGGTCTATAAGATAAGCAAATAGACAAACAAAAAGTGACCAGTTGCTCAGGAGAATAAGTACTGTTTCCAGTATTGAACTACAAGAGAAGTCAGGAGAACCATTTAATGTAATAGACTGTGTCTTCAGTAACTTCCTTTATAGTAAATACAAACTGAGTTTCATGTGGCTGTTTCTTATACTGTTGCTCCAAGGAAGCTAAAGGCATAACATAAAGTGGAACTCAAAAAAACAAAAACAAAAACAAACAATTATAAGAAGGGACAAATATGCCCAAAGATTCAGCACTCTGCCTCCGGGGTGAAATTTAGATCTTTAACAGGAATGAATGCATTGCATATACTCAAGGAATTATTTCTTAATTATGATTTCTTAAGAATAAATTTTTATGAGTTGAGAAGTAGGAAATTTTGGTAATTTTTGGGGGGAAGAACCTAGAAGCCCTTTGCCCGTGTTACTGATGAAAGGAAAACTGATTTCCTGAAAAATCTTCTAAGCAGAAAATAGGCCTGGCATGCCTTTATCAAAATGAGACATTCTGAACAACATCAAATGTTGGTGAGGATATGGAACAACTGGAATTCTCACATGTTGTTGGGAATGTAAAATTGTACAACAACTTGGGAAAAAAGTCTGGCAGTTTCTTAAAGACGAAACATCCGCCTATCATATGACCCAGCAATTTCCGTCCAATATATTTAACCAAGATAAATAAAAACATACCTTTGCAAAGGAGTTGCATAAGAATGTTCATAGCAGCACCCAGGCTTTTTCCAGTTTATCATAATAATTAAACAACAGAAAAAGCTCAGGTGCCCATCCATAGGAGAATAGATAAACTATATACCTATATAATGGAATTCTATTCAGCAAAAAAAAGAAAAGCACAATTTATACAAGCAACAATGTGAATGAATCTCAAAAACGTTATGCTGATAAAAATTTGGTGGAAGAGGGAAATAACGTGAAAACCTAAAAGCATGCTGGAGTTGGGTCAGGATAAGGATTTTTGTCTAGCTCCATGGCCCAGGGAAAATGCCTCAGTTTTGTCATGAGGGAAGTTGGACTAAAAATCCCTGATTATGAGAATTAAATAAGCATGGATGTGATTTTATTTTGTATTTTAACATTTTACATGTAGATTACCCATAAGTATCTTTCTGCAATTTGCTTCCTTTCATTTAACCCTGATTTGAAAATTCTTGGTAAAGATCAGTGTGGTACAAATGTAATATTATTAGTAGTCAAAACAAAAAAAAGATACTGCTTGCAAGAGGGAGAAAAGAGAAATATAGCTTGAGAGAATATCATGTAATAAATTTATTATGTTTTGTTACCAAAAATATAATGCTGAGTGAAAGAAGCCTTACCAAAACAGTATACACTGTATGATTTCATTTCTGTGAAGCTCTAGAACATTTATCCATCCATCTCTGGTGGATAAAATCAGAATGCAGTTATCTCTGGTGGGATGCAGTTAAGGAGGGACTACAACAGGGAAGGGAAAATGAAGTGATGCTAAGGTTCTGTATCCTACAGGAGTTTAAAAGGGACCCAAGCACATCCAAGTATATTCTTAAGATTTGTGCATCTTTCTGTAAGTAAGCTTTACCTCAAAAGAAAGAAAAATAACTATACTATAAACACTCATTAATGAGGTGTATTTAGGGGAAAGTGTATTGATGTCTACAACTTGAAATTCATTTAACAATAAGGGTGGACAGATTGTTAGATATATGCATGATATGTGACAAACCAAGGAAAGTAAAATGTTAATGGTAGAGTCTCCGTGGGGAGTACTGAGTGATGTACTGGGAAATTCTCTCGGCTTTTCTGTATGCTTGAAAAGTTTCTGTATTTTAAAAAATCCACAAGAAATTAGACCTTAACCAAGACCCTTGCCCAAAGTTATGACCACTCTATTTCTGCTTAGAAATGGGCCTATGTAAAAAATAATTTAAAAATAAAAATTATTTTTAAGAGTCTTAAAAGATATCTAGGTATCCTTGGGATTTTTATTATTAACCTATGATGGGCTTTAAAAGTGTTTATTAACAGTGTCTGTCTGTCATTTGAAAAAAATTCAAATGCAATAAATCATAAAACATAAACAACAGCTGACAGGCTCAACCCCAGACATTACTACTGCAGTTTTAAGTAAAATCCACCAGGTGGCAGAGATATGGAATCACAGAAAACGTGCGCATTTCTAATTTAAATGAATAATGGAAAATATTACTTCTGTTAATAGAAAAGATTTGCAGGCTTTTAATATGAAATTCACTATGCAGAGCACAGAACTAAATGTGCACTTTAAATCTGAACACCAACCTCTGCCTGAGGATATTGGCTTTTTAAAAAAAATGATGATGCTTCAGATTTGCCATGCTCATTTGCACAATGCCCCTCTCTTTCAGAGGTTACCTTCTATTTACGTGTGAGAGAATGACGATGCAGTTATCCTTCCTCACTGCTCACAGGATGAACCGAGCGTATCCATCACCTCACTCGTCTCACAGGGATTTCAGCCTCCCCACTCCTGCCCCGGAACTCAGAAGCCGGGAGCTTCTAAATTCTTTACCACTGTTAACAAATCTTCAAGCACTCCTCCTCCCAGACGCTTTACCTGCTGTGATGATGATTTCGAAGTAGCAGTAGAAGTAAATGATGTAAAGAGAAAAAGAAAAAATATTCCCTACTTATAATTACAAAGAGATTAGTAAGTAGACTAGACAATTTGAGTTACTCATAGAAATCAACATACACTTTATACGTAAGATCAACTTTATGATTGATTATGCCATGTGAGCAGGCCTCTATTTGTCTCCTGTAATTTTCCTGAGTGATTCCTAATCAGTCTGCACGCTGAATTAATACAATCCCTCTGCATTTCCCTTCTCTGACACGTGCTTTATGATGGTAATGAAGCAGTGATGAGTTAAGAAAATGTCAACAGTTGCCTAATTTTTTGTTTAAAAGGAAGAAGGGGATGAATAAGAAAATAAAAATCAAATTTGTGGAGCCAGAATTCTGTTTAGCAAATTGACTGATCATCTTATTGGATGATGGAAAATGACCCCCCCCCCTTACTAATTCTGCAAATGCATCATGCTACTGGGACACTCAAGAAATTTTTGGCATTAAGGAGTCAGTGATACGGTGTGTGAAGTATTCATCTATAAGATGCAAAAACATCAACCGATCGCTCTCAAAAATGAAGCCAAAACCCTGCTTTAGCATTAAAATCCTATAGCCTGTTGTATGGTTTCTTGAAAGTATATTGCATAGAAAAAAAAAATTGTTTTAACCTGACAATGCCATCCTACGGCAAGAGAACATAAGAACATTTTCCCAATTTCAGAAATTCCGGTTAGTCTCCGTTTGACTCGTCTAGCAAGTCGACTCATCCCTTTCCTAACTAGGCAGCAACCAGATATATTGGTGTCATTAGAATCACACCCTGCTTTAAATGCTTATTCAGCTGCATTTCTAATATTTTGGACCTGCCACCATCATTCACATTTCAATACGTGTTTAAGATCTGAAGTTCTTTAACTCTGCCACTTCTTGGTCACAGTTCAGGCTAAGCATTTATGTGATGAAAAAAAGAAATGCTGCGTCTGCTGAAAAATACACTCTAATTTACAATAATAATATAACAGCAAAAGATGTAACGCCTGACAATTAAAGAACTCCGGATCATCATGCTACAGCAATTTTTATTGAACAGCAAGAAAAATCAGAGATTAGAATATGTATATTTCCTCAAAAACATTTGATCCCAAAATATGAACGCTTATTTCCCTATTTCTCTCAATTTCTTTCTCTTTCTTTTACCCTTATCAACTTTTTTCCCAAACTGAAAACATTATTTTTTTAAAAAGCCAATTAAAAATAATTTAATTAATTAAAAAGCTAATTTTCAACTTAGTTATATTTAGGCTTTAATTAATACAACTGTTTTTAACATTGTATACCTCTTTCCCTCCAGTTAATTGGGTTATTTTATAAGCCAGTCAACTACTTGCAGTTAACATGTACTATCAGGCCAAATACCAGCTTCCATTAAGTAAGACAGAGGTATTATTATTCCTGTGAAAAAAAATGTAGTTAACTAAGGCTCAATGAGGTAGCATGACTTGCCCAGCTGACGTAAGAAGTTCCCAGCTCCTGAACTGAGTGACAGACAGGGATAGTGGACTAGATTCCAAGGCTGGCAGGATAAGGCCTTGCATCCAATCACCCGGTATCAGATAATACGCTATTGTGATCACAGTTTCTTGTGAGCCAAACATCTGATCCAAGTAAGCCATAAGTCAAAAGACAGATGAGGAAAGAGAAGGATCTGTGTCTATCCATCCATCCCCACTGATGGAAAGACAGCTGAAAGCATAGGCCCCGCTGAGGCCAAGCACTGGTGAAGTTACATATGAAGTACGGTTGACACGAACACACGTAACACCTTGGAAATTTTAACTCTGCCAAGGCTGATGAGGTATCCTGATGACTATGAGGGATGAACCCACACATCAGATTGCATTTGTCCCAAATGACACATCCCTTGTTTATTAAAGACATCCTTTTCTTATTTGTACTTTAAATTCCGAGCCACTAAAGATAGCTCTCTTTAAGGTTAACCAATTCGTGTGCCTTGCTGACCTCCCGAAATTATACAAAAGAAAAAAAGTTAAAAATGTCAGCTAAATAAAACTCACACTTGGGTATTTGGATACTCCAAATCTACTTTGGGAAATAGAAGTGTATAAAATATAAATTGTCTCATACATCGTATACTTAAAGTTATCATCATATTTTAAGAATCCAAATTGTTATCATAAAAGGCACTTACTCCAAGTCCCTCATTTTTTCAGATTAAGAAACGAGTGCCAGAGATGATATGAGATTTATTTCCCTGGACAACCCAGAGGAGTAGCAGGGCCTGGTCAGGACGGCAGAAAAACCTTGGTGCCCGGGTGGGCCACCGTAAGTCTGACACAGGGCATCAGCAGTTCATAGCCAAATGGAAGAGGAATTCTCCACACTGGAATTCATTCTGAGGCAGTGCGGTGTGGGGGAAAGAAGGCCGGGTTTGGAATCAGGTAGAATTTGGATTCTCCATCCTGGCTCTTTTACTTAACAGTTGTCCTTCTGGGTGACGATGAGAAAATTAATTTCTTGGGGTCTCAGTTTTTTCACTGATAAATTGGGACAATCAGCTGTGCTGTGAACATCTGATGTGAGGATTAGAGACCCACCATACGTGCCCAAATTATAGCTGTGATTATTCTTTGTTAGGAGGCTTTGAGCAAGAGTGAATTCATTTTTTTTAATATTTTACTTTTATTGTTTAATCAACTAGTTTATTTTAGGGGAGGTAACTAGATTTGTTTGTTCGCTTATTTAATGGAGACACTGGGGATTGAACCCGGGACCTCATGCATGCTAGGCATGCACTCTACCACTGAGCTGTACCCTCCGCCTGTGACTTCAGTTTTATATGGGAAGATAACACTCAGGACCCGGCTTTGGTAGGGCATGTTCTATGGCTGCTTGTTCCAGAAAAAACAAGTCCTGGCTGCAGGGGTTATCTGACATTCTCCTCCCTAGCCCCAAATGCCTTTGTTGCCCTGCATTTATTTTGAGAATTCGGCCTTGTCTAGGTTTGATGTGTGATCATGAAACAAAGCTCCGTGGCCTGCATAGGGCCTGAGTTTGGAGTCAGGTGATCCTTTGTAAGTTGTCCTAAGCAAGTGAACCAACCAACCAGAGCTCTAAGGAGCAGGGAGAACTGGGAACACTCCAGTTCACACAGACAACAAAGCTGAATATATGTCACTGTCTCACTTGTATCTGTGGGATTTTTTATTTAATTGATACGTGAGGTTTTTTTTGAATCACATAACATTAAGTTCCTTTGGATTTGTTGTTTTTTGATGTCTTCATTTCAGCCTCTGACCTAAGCGAATTCTATGTTTATAAATACATTTGGCCAACCTAGAAAAGCTAGTGTTTAGTTTTTTGAACCAACATACAAGGAAATCGGAGCCATTATGCACTGACAGGGAATGCCATGCTAGATACTTACTTTTATAATAAAGTAATCAAGAGCTAGTACTTTAATATGCGTGACTGGGACGTTGTGCTGCACATTGGAAACTGCCACATTATAACTGACTGTGCTGCAATTAAAAAACATGCCATCCACAAAAAAAAAGAGTTAGTACTTAAAACACTAGGTTTTTTTCCCCATTTTAATGTTCCCATGGGATTTTGATTTATAGAGGTGACTGAATGAGGACACAGAGAGGTCAATGCCATTGAAAGAAGGATTTATGACTTAACATCTCCAGAGAGGAGAGGGCAGGCCACACCACACAGGGCCACTTGGGGACACTTGGCTTTGGTCAGCAGGCAGGGTGGGAGTCGGGGAAAGTGTAGACCAGAGCCTTTATTGGGGTTTGTGTGGGAAAGGCAAGGCAGCACAGAGCGAACATTTTGGGACTAGCCGGTGTGAATGATTGTGGCAGACTTTGGGTGATAGGGGTGGTCTCTAGTTGCCTGGTGCCTGGCCCTGGGATAACTTAGGTCTGGGGAAATGATAGTTTGGTGTGTGAGTTACATAAGGCGGTGGGGTGGGGGCTAGAGACACAAGATTGGCTGGTTTGCATACAAAAGGCATATGCCTAGGCAAGTTGCTATTATCTTTCGGAATGAGTTAGCCCTGGGAGATGCAGTATCTCCCTGGGCCTGGAAGGTCCCCCAAATATTAAAGCATCGTAAGATGCAGAAAATTTAAAAAAAAAACATGGCTAATACAGCCATGGAAGTTTCAAACAAGTATTTTCCCTTCCATGCTATTTTCTGCTCATCCCTCACTTAGTGCCCCCACGGTGTATAGAAATTGCATTTTCACTTTATATGTAAATGGTAAGCAGCCTTGCTTTCAAATTTTCATCCGGATGGAGTTTGAGGTGATTTTTATTCTGCCTTTCATGAATAGAGTTCTTGTAAAAGACCCTGAAGTCCATGTTGAGTCATTAAGTCACGGAAGTTCAAAAGCTAGAAGGGGTCTTGGAAATCACTCAGAGGAACTCTTTCATTTTATATGTGGGGAATCAGTCTTAAAAAATACTTCTGAGCCTTAATGGCTTTCCTACTATTAAAAATCAAACATGGACCACAATTAAGCATGTAATTAAAAGCATTAGTAACATATTCAGCCAAAAAGTGGTTAAATTACAGAGCAAAACTCAACTCTTTTTTTCTTTTCTTGTCTTCTCTCCTCTAAAGTAATAGTTCAAAGTGGAGGCATTAGAAAAAAGTCTCTGCAGATCATCAGAAGTTAGGAAAAACTATGAGCATCATTTTCAGGACAGATGTCTCCATTTGGGATCACCCTACCATCACCAGCTCCCTCGGCAGCCTTCAGACAAAAGCAAGACTGTTGACCAGACCAAGGTAGTTTTACAGTCAAAATCAAGGCAAAGACCCTCACCCGGTAGACACCTGTATGAATTCCTGTCTGGAGAGGAAAGAATCACTCCAGTCTTGGTTTTCCTGTTTTGTTTTGTTTCCTCCCCTGCTTAAGAGTAATATTATGGAAAGACAGGAGGACAGGAGCATTGAATTTGGACACTTCTTTGCTCATGCAGCTGCCTGGGATTCTAACGATAAGGGTGGTACGCAGAGAACTAGAAAAACGAAATGGTGTAACTGGAGGCATGTCCTCATGGGGGAAGAAATGCAGACTCAGATTGCAGGGGGATGTCCAGGGCGCTTAGCTAGCTGGGCGCACTCATTTCTCTTTCTGAAGCACTATGATGACATGCACACTGCCTGAGAACAGGCATGGTTAGAAAATCCTTCAAAATAATAGTCACTTCATTAATTGAGTCTTTATTTTTATCACAGTAATACATGCACACAATTTAAAAAGTCCACTAGTCCTACAAGACCAGTGACAGGAAACAGCAGTTTCCCACTTGCCAAATTCTCTTTTCAACCACAGCTACTTACAATTCTCTTAGACAACTCTGTTGGTAGTTACCGCTATGTCTTTACATAATATTCTTTGACTGCTATTTCTTGAAAGGCGTTCCCGGTCTTAGGCATTATTAGGGACTTCCCTCTACATTAAGGAAGAATTTCGTTCTCTCAGCTCCTGCTCCTGCTTGGCCCCACCACACATACAGTCTTCTCATTCCCCCATCCTCCCAGGAAGGGTATATTTGTAGTTATAATTGTGGTTAGATCCATGTTTACATTATTATCACAATGTAAATGCGATTCATAGCACGCCCTGGGATACTTAGGAGGATGCTAAATCTAGGTTGGCGGGATCATCCAGGCATACATTCATTCAACAAGCATTTATTAGATGCCTACAGCATGCCAGGCACTATGCCCGTTGCTGGCTACACACAGGGGTGAAAAGAACTCACGTAGAACCTACGCTTACGATGTAGAACAGCGGCCCAACCTCTGGAGCCAGACTGCCGGGGGTCAAATCACAGCTTTTCTGCGCCCTAGCCATGTAATCTTGGGTCATTTACTTAACCATTTTGTACCTTAGTTACCTAAGAGTTACTGAGAGGATTAAATGAATCAAAACCTGTAAAGCACATATAACAAGTGCCTGGCAGATAGTAGGAACTATGTAAGTATTAAATATTTTTTATTATTTTAGGAGTCAAATAGAAAGGAGACATTTTATATTTATTCCACAAGTATACATACATTTACATACATACCTGTACACACATATACGTATGTTTACATAGATGTATATACATAGACATATCTATGACGTATATATTTACAATAAATTATATAATGTAAGTGTTAAGGATGAAGTGAAGAGTACAGGGTGTTTGGAGGGCACTAAACCAGAGAGGAATCATTTAGATGGGGTTCCAGGAAGGAAGGCTTCTCTGAGAACGTGATATCTCTGCTGGGAATTGGAGTGACTAGAAAGTAGACAGAGTGGGCAGAAGGGTCGTTACAAGAGAGGGAAGAGCATGTATCAAGTCCCCAAGGTAGGGAAGAGCCTGGTCGCCTTGAGGAACTGAAAGACCACTGAGGCTGTAGCACAGCAAGAGGGAAGGGCGTCAAGAGCAAGAGGGAAGAGTAGCGGATTTTATTCTGTGTGCCAGGGACGACCAGTGAAGGGTTTTAAGCATAGAGGTATCTTGAGCAGATCTTCATTTTAGAAAGATTGTTCTGATTGCCTAAAAGTGATTGTCTTAAAGGGGAGCTACAGAAGTCCTCCACTTCCTGGTAGGTTAATGCCCGAGACAAACCAAATGAAAGATGGTGATTTGGATTAGAATAGTGGCAGTGGAGATGGTGAACAGTGGACAGAGTCAATGTAGATTTTGGAGTAGAATCAACATGACTTGATGATAGATTGGAAGTCGGGGCTGAGGGATTGGGGGGTACCCGGGCTAACAATGAGGCTTTTGAAATGATTATCCCAGTGGGTGGCAATGCCTCTATTGAGATAGGATAGATAGATAGGAAGGAGATTTGGGCATAGCAATGGAGAGAATATTGGACATTACCTTCTTCATTATTCTAAATCAAGTTTAAAAAAATAACAGCTTTATTGAGATATAATTCACATACAAATAACTCAAAGTGTACAATTCAGTGGTTTTCAATATATTCACAGAGTTGACAACCATCACCACAATCAATTTTTAAAGACATTTTAATCATCCCCAAAAAGAAAATCCATACCTATTACCAGTCACTTCCCATTTTCCCTCAATTCTGCCAGCCCTAGGCAACCACTAATCCACTTTGCCTCTATAGACTTACCTGTTCTGGGCATTTCATATAAATTAGATCACAATATCTAAGCTAATCTTTTGTGATTTGCTTTCACTCAGCATAATGTTTTCAAGATTCATCCATGTTGTAACACATATAAGAACTCCATTCTTTTTTTATGGCTGAATAATATTCCATTTATGGATATACAAAATTTTATTTATCAATATGTTAGTTGGTGAACATTTGGGTTTTATTTCTATTTAGGGGCCATTATGAATAGCCAAAATGTTGTTTAGAACATTCATGTACACGTTTCAGTGTAGATGTATGTTTTCATTTCTCTTGGGTAGAGACCTAGGATTGAAATTGCTGTGTCACATGGTCACTCTATGTTTGACTTTTTCAGAAACTACCAGAATGTGTTCCAAAGAGGCTAAACTATTTTACACCACCACCAGCAGTGTGTGAGGGTTCCAGTTTCTCCATTTCCTATTTCCCTCTTATTATCTGCTTTTTTATCATAGCCATTTTAATAGGTGTGAAGGACTATCTTAATGTTTTGATTTGCATTTTTCTGGTGGTTAATAATGGTGAGCATCTTTTCCCACAGATTGGCCATTTGTATATCTGCTTTGAAGAAATATCAGGACTGTTGCCTATTTTTAAACTGGATTATTTCTCTTGTCACCAATGCCTTAAGTGTCATATATAAGAAGGTTCTGCTTAACTCAAGTCATGCAGATTTACTTCTATATTTTTGTCTAAGAATTTTATAGTTGTAGCATATACATTCAGGTCTGTGATCTGTTTTTGATTAATTTTTGTATATGGTACAAGGTAGGGGTCCAATTTCATAATTTTGCATATGGATAACCAGTTGCCCCAGCACCATTCATTGAAAGGACTATTTCCCATTGACTTTTCTTGGCCCCCATTTTGAAATCAATGGGGGGATTTACTTCTGAATTTTCAGTTCTATCCCATTGACCTACATGTCTATTCTTATGCCAGGAGCACAGTCTTGATTACTGTAGCTTTGTAGCAAATTTTGAAATTGGGAAGTGCAAGCCCTCCAACTTTGTTCCTCTTTTTAACATTGTTTTGGCTAATTTGGTGTAAGGAAGAACACATTCTTTCTCTGCGTATCTCCTCTACCCTCAATACTTTCTTCACTACAACACTACTTCACTTCTGACACCAGATATGCAGGTTTTCCAAACATCAAGAAATTTTGCAACGCCAACTAGATGTCCTACAATTTAACTCAACCCTGACACTGTCTACCTGGAGATAGCATCAGATCCCACAGGGAAAGGATTTAGTCTTACAAGACTGCCTCCCACACCCACTTCAGCTGCCAATAGCATGTCTACATTGTTACATGTGCTTCTGACAGCCCAGCTATAAATCAAAGGTTCCCGAGATTCTCTCCTTAGGTTTGATTAATTTGCTACAGCAGCTCACAGAATTTAGAGAAACATTTACTCAAGTTGAAACTGTTATTATAAAAAATACTATAAAGGACACATAGAGTGAGGTCTGGAAGGGCTCCAGACGCAGGAACTTCTGTCTGCCTGGAACTGGGTGCACTACCTATCCAGCATGTGAATGCCCCATTCACCACACCCTGTTCAAAAGTTTTGTAATGCTTAACCCCCAGACTCCTCCCCTTTGCCTTCCCTGAGGTCAGTAGGTGGGGCTGAAGGTTCTAATCCTCTAATAGCCAGGTTTTTCTAGTGACAGCCCCACCCTCAAGCCATGTAGGGGCCCCACCCTAAATCACTTCATTAGCATAAATTCAAGTGTGCTCAAAGGAGCTCCTTATAAATGATAGGATCAGTCCTATCACTCAAAAAATTCCAAGGGTTTTAGGAACTTTATGCCCAGATCGGATCCAGACAAAGAGCAAATACATTTATTATTTATTATACCACATCCCTTAGAACTTCCAAATGAACTTCAGAATAAGCTTGTTGGTTTATGCAAAGATGTGTCAGCTGAGATTTTTGACAGGGGACGGACTGAATCTGCAGATCAATTTGGAGACTATTGCCATCTTCATAGTGTTTTTGGCCCATGAACATGGAATGCCTTTCCATTTATTTAGGTCTTCTTTAATTTCTTTCAACAATGTTTTTTACTGTTTAGAATGCAAGTTTTGCATTTCTCTTGGTAAGTTTATTCCTAAGTATTTTATTCTTTTTGACACTATTCTAATACATCATATTATTTTTAAACCTATTTTAACATCTCTGAAATTGAGATGTGGTCTTACAATCAAGAGTATTTTAGCATCATGCGTTCAACCAGCAGTCATATTTTTTATCTTAGTGGAGGTAAATGTGACTTACAATCAATTGCTTCTTAGAGTCAATACCATATAGTACTAAATGTGAAATGTCTGTAAGACATTGAAGTGGAAATGAAAAATACGCATTTGAGTATATCAGTTTGGAATCAGAGAGGCCTGAACTGGAGATAGAAATGTGGGGTCATCTGAAGTTCATTATTTAAAGTCACCACTTTAAATAAGAGTGTAGAGGAGATGAGAGAATCCGGGTTGCAGCCCTGGGAAATCTCAACAAGCAGATAAGCTGAGTAGAGGAAGAAGAGTCAGCAAAGGACACACTTTTGCTTTGAGTCTATTATTGTCATTATTGCACTTGTTATTATTTGTCACTAGATGGAAGGACCTATAGGGTCCTTTTGTTCTCTAATGAACCTTGGAGCTGAGTGCTTTACTACATTTCGATATTAACCCACATACCACAGGTACATTGTGGGAAATGATTCACAATAACCTATGTTTATTTGAGAAATAATATACTGATTAACCACCAGCTCTTCCACCCTGAAAATCTGACATGAATACAAATAAATAAATAAGACTTTCAGGTCTTCGGAGAAGCACTTTAATCTGATTGGGATTGAGGCAGAAAATAGGCCCAGGCTTACTGCGTACTAACTAGAGTGACGGTCTAAAGGCAGAAGAGGAAAAGCAGTCACTAGAAGTTCTATAGCAGTCACGATTAAACCAGAATCATGTATAAAAATTCTCCTAAGGAGTTCGCCTCTCATTCGCTGTCACATTTCTATAACATAAGTAGGACACCAGCTGGTAGTAATGCCAATTCATCTGCCTTTCATTTACTGTTTGTCACTTCACAGACGTTGAATCTTATTCATTCCTTTTTTCATTCTTTCCTCTTTGTATTTCAAATGTCCTAACCATCACATAAAGTTACCATAATATCACATCTTCTGGGTAGTGGTCCTCCACCAGGGGAGATTTTGAACCTAGAGGATATTTGGCAGTATCTGGAGACATTTCTAGTTGTCACAACTAGAGATGGGATGATAACATCAAAAGGGTTGAGGACAGGGAGTTGCTAAATATCCTACAGTCCCCAGGACAGCCCCTATAACAAAGAATTATCCAGCCCAAGGTGTCATTAGTACCAAAGGTGAGAAATTCTACCAATAGGGATAAGTTTATAAGTACCTGAACTTTCTAGGGGCAAGGTCCATAGCTTTTACCAAATTTTTGAAGGTGGTATAACTCAAAACTTTAAGAAACACTGGTTGTAATGGATATTTCATCTAGACCTTGGTAACAAGTGACATATTAACCACATTTCACAACAGAAATCACCTCTCTAGTTTAGAAGACTTATCTCTGCCAACCAGACTTCCCTGTCCCTTTCCATTGTCCACTCTCATTCATGGCTAGACAAACACAGCTCTTTAGATTTCCTGTCTCTAGGTCTTCCAGGTACCTCAACTGCCTCCTATTAGCCAAGTTGATACAATTATTAAGGTTATGGTGATTATTAATAATTAAGCTATAGCTTCATGATATGTCAATAAAAGTCCTGCTTTCTTAAAACACATCCAGTTCATTTGGTCAATAGCCATTTATTCAGTTCCTACCATGTTTCCACTGCTTAACCACTATGTACATAGCGGTGAAAATGAACTTACAATAGAGTGCTGGAGAGATATTAATAAAATTTGAAAACGTAATTTAAAACTGCAATATGGGAGGGCAGGTGTGAGAAGTGAAGGCGAAAGGAACCAAAATGAGGATGAAAAGGAAGGACTGAACAACCAGATCATGGCATGCCACCCAAATGCAATAAGCAGTTAACTCCTTCCTGGCTATTTTAAACAATTCTGTGATATACAGATCCCAGACCGGGTAACCTGGGATGTATTTATGTTCAACCAACATTCCCTGGGCACTGACATACAAATTTGGGAGTGCAAACTATGGGAAAGGCGAGAACATCAAATGCAAAAGCTCCCTTTGTTGTTGTAGCTGTAGCTCTAGTTAGGAACCAATGTGTGTTGGGGTGGGAGCAGGGGGAGGTGCAGAATAAAGCCAACGACTAACTTGACCTTTCCAGATAAACAGATTTGGAAATCGTCACAATCGCCATCGCTCTTGATTCAGATACTGGAAATTAGCTATCGTGGTCGGTAAATCAAGAGAAAAAAAAATACATATATATCAATGTAACCATTCCTCCCAATGTTAACAACTCAGTATATTTTTAAATAGTCAGCCTAAAGCGGTCAGGAGAGTCTAGCCGGCAAATTTCAGAGAGACAGTCAGGCCTGACACTTGAACTCACAAAAACCCCCAGATTGGTAAAATAACCAGGGTTTCCGTGGGAACGACGTAAAGGGCAGCTGGTGAGAGAACAAAGGCTGCGTGTCCCAGTTTAAGGGCCGCCCGGCCTGCTGGCCTCCCTGCGGGCGGGGGCGGCGGTGCGCCCGAGTGGCCGGCTCCCGGGTCGGTGACCCACGCCGCCGCGGCGTAGGCGCTCCTCGCCGGGACCCTCCCCGGTCCGGGTCAAAGGCGGGGGCCGCAGAGATGGGAGGCTCTCGAGACAGGCCGCTGGGGCCGCCGCCCGAGTGAGTGAGCTAGCAACTCGTGAATCACACTGCGGGCCGTCACTCTCCAGGATCCAGATCACGCGGCTCCCAGGGCCGGCTGAAGCCGCCCAGATGGAGCACGCGGGACAGGAGGGGCACCGAGGACACAGGGCGACGTTCCCTGCAGTTCCCGTCTCTGAGGGGCCGCCGTCGCCGCCAGGCCCCGCCCCCTTACACTAATGTAATAGGGGTGCGCTGCCATTGGCCCGCGAGACCGGAAGAGACTCAGGGCGGAGGAAGAAGGCAGGAAGGCGAGTGGGCGGGGGCTGCGAGGAGCCGGCGGCGCTGGGGCGACTGGGAGAGCTGCGCGGCGTGCGCGAGCGAGAGGCGTAGTGGCGGCGGCGGGAGCGCGCGGCGGCGGCAGCGGCGGCGGCGGCGGGTGCGAGGCGCGGGCTGTTGTGCTCCCAGCTCTCCTCTTTCCCCTCCTTGGCGGGTGGAGGAGGCCGAAGCAGTGCTGGGCGCGCTCCCCTTCCTCTCCCTCCGGCCACCTCCCCCAGCCCTTTCGCGCTGCGCGGTCTCTCCGACGCAAGACTGTCCCGGCCCGGGTGAGCGGCTGTGGGGGCCCGCGCTGACGCCGCAGGACGCCCGGGGGCCGGGGTGGGGGCCCGCCGGCGAGGTCGGCTGGGACCGTAGGGGGGTCACCGCGGGTCGCGAGGGGCCGGCGGCCTGCCCCGCCTCCCCGGGTTGCGGTGGATCCCGTCCTGTCCCGGCGCGGGCCGCGGAAGGAGGGCTAGCTCGGGCGCCTGCCAGGCCCTGCAGGTGGCCGGGTCGCAGGCTGGCCGCGGCAGCGGAGCGGTAACCTTACCCCCTGGCGACAGCAGCTGCTCTCGAGGCCGGGGCACCCCGTGGCCCAAGGGGCCGGGTTTCTGGCAGCCGAGGCCTCCTGGAGGCGCATCTTGGGCCGGGGTCCGTGAGGAGTGGCGGGTATGTAGGAGCTGTGTGGCTCTGGGTGGCGGAAAAGAGGAGCGGGCTCTTCGAGGCGGGAGAAGCCGGTTTGGGAAGGAAGGCGCGCCGGGCTGCAGCTGGGGTCAGTGAAGTGCTGGGTGAAATAGACCTTCCTGCTGGTGCTTTCACCCTTACTCCTCTCCAGAAAGAATGTAGTTAAAAAGCCAGGGTCAGGGTGCTGCTTGGGCCTCTTCGTTTCGTTTAGTTATGAAGAAGGATCCTACTTCCTGGATCCAGAATCTTTTTTTCTCTCTTACTCGTTTGTTTTGGTTTTAAGAGGATCTTTGGGGCAGTGCTTACTTGTTGCCTCCTATAAGAGCTCATTTTGGAAGAACTCGCTGTTCGCTCTACTACTTCCCTCTTTGAAGCCCCCGTAAGAATTATATTAAAAGCTAGCTTTTAGGTATTTGTAAATGACTTCTCGCCCCTCAGTTTGTTGCATTTAATGAAGGACAAGTTATGCTTAGTTGTGCTTAAGGTTTTGTAGAAAATTCGATTGGCTTGAGAGCAAGTCCTAAGTTGAGCTGTCCAAAAGCAGGTGGCTTGTTCGTTTGCATTTCTGCTTTCAGAAAGGAAATCAATGCAACGTGGTGTTAGAACTTGGGGGTGGGGGTAGGGGGGGAGCTATCTCACGCGTTTAGACTGATTCGATTTCCTTTACTTAGTTAACGTTTAGTTTTGTTTTAAAAATAAGCAACCACTGTCTTTTATTTATTAAAGCTTTTATTACGTTTTTGTTACTTTTGTTAGATGACAGTGAAAGTTGGTTAAATCTATTGTGTAATGTTATATTAGGAGAAATGGTAACTGTTAAAGTTAAAAATAGTGTGTATCTAATGGCATTGCTTTGTACAGATTGCTGCACAAAAATGTTATAAAAATAGCTAACTTCTAGATATCAAAGAAGCTTCTAGAATTAGTAGTTTGTCATTTTATAATTTTTTTTAATGTTAAACAATTAAGAGGTTACCCATACAGTCAGTATATTAACATACATAGCATACATTGTGTGGAAGAGTTCAGATCCGTGAGAAGACTGAAGTATTCTGACATAAGGTACTGATACTAAGGCATTGAGACATTAAGAACGTTACAGACATTGAGGTACTTAAAGATTGAATACCTGACTACCATCATCCAAGTAATAGAAAAGTATCCAAACCTGTTTCCATGGGAATAGGTTTGTAAGTGTACTTAAAAAAAAATCATTCCATTTTGCTTGGAATTAATAAGGGTTTGGTTTTTAAAAAATAACAAAAATGGAAGTTTAGTCTTAAAGGGCTAACACATCTGGTAATATTTACCATTATTTAGTGGTCTTATATTCAACTAGCATACTAAACCCTTTTGTAATTTGTTAAAATATTCGGCCAGCTTCCTAGAAAAGGATTGATCCTCCTTTATATTTTGACTGTTGGTTCAGTGTTTAATGCTAATGGGAACTTGTCCACTCCGTGTATTTATTTTTTTCAGTTTCCTTTTTTCTTTTTGGGAGAAGCTCATGTATTTCAATGAAATGCTTTGACCTCGTATCTGTTAACTAGTTAGGGTTCTAGTCAGAAAAGGGCAGCACTCTTTGTTTTCTGGTGAAGTTGTAGATCCATTGTGTGTTCATGTCCTGCAATGATTTAAAAGTTTAAAATTTAATTGCAGTGCTAGTCAAAACTATACATAGGAATTCCACTTAGACCCAATTTTAAAGTATTTAAAAAGCAGCTGAGACTCATTATATAGACCTTTTATAGTTTAACTTTTGTTGTCTAAATGAAGTCTTTAATTTTAATGGAAAAGTAAAAGTAGCTTTTTTCCCCTTAATTTTTGACCAGTTAGGTTCATTTCAGATCATCAGCAGTAAAAAGTGGTATCTTTCATGTTTGTAAAGGTACCCTTAATCTTATTTAATAATTTGTCCAACAATCCTACAAAGACCAGTTTTTTTAGAGAAAATAGCACAGTAGTTTTATGAAACTTGAGTTTTTAAGAGAACAGTTCCTGTTACTCCTCTGAGCTCCTTTAGAAGCGTTAGATAATAGCTTTTTTTTTTTTTCCTGTTAAAAGTTGTAAGAATCTCAAGTTACAACAGTGACTATGGGGAGGGAAAACTGCCTTTGCAAAAGAGCAAACAAATGATTGAGGAAGGGGCTAAACTATTTTTTTGGTAATTCCATATAGGAAACTGCACAAATCTTAGGTATGTAGATAACTCAGTAACTTTTTACAAGTGAGCATACCTGTATAACTGTTACCTAGATCAAGATACAGAACATTGTCAGCAACGCAAAAATCCTCCTCATGCACTTTCTTTCCAGCATTACCTCCTGGATTAGTTTTGCCTGTTTTGAACTTCATACAGCATATGTTCTTTGTATCTGGCTTCTTTCCTTTAACACTGAGATACAACCTTGTTGTTACTTGTAACAGTAGTTCCTTCTCTCTGAATGTTGTGTAGTATTCATTGTATAAATCTGCCACAGGTTATGTATCCAGCTTACTCTTAATAGGTATTTGGATTGTTTCCAGTTTTGGAACCAGGTGCTTGGAACATTCTTGAACTGTATCTTTTGCTGTTCATATGTTTGCATTTTTGTTGAATATATACCAAGAATCGAATTGTGAGGTTTTGGAACAGATGACTAGTTTTTACAGTGGTTGTACCAACTTATCCTCTAATAGCATTGTATGTGAGAATTCGAAAATCCATACATTTTGATTGACAACTGTTTCTATAAAACTTAACTCTTCAACTCTGATAGAGTGTCATACTGAGATTTCACGCTAATGCCTCAACTTCTGTTTTTAGATATGGCTCGTGGACAGCAGAAGATTCAGTCTCAGCAGAAAAATGCCAAAAAGCAAGCTGGACAAAAGAAGAAACAAGGACATGACCAAAAGGCTGCTGCCAAAGCTGCCTTAATATATACCTGCACTGTCTGTAGGGTAAGGGGATCGAAAGACAGAGTTTTCTCGTGCACAGTTCTTTCATTAGAGATTGGTTTGTATACATTAAAATTTTGGAAACCTGGCAAGATAAATACTTTATTGAAATAGTAGATTTGAGAGCTAGTTGTTTTAAGAACCCCTAGTCATCTATTCAACAAATGTATTTTTTGAATGGCTCCTCTGGCCAAGCCCAATTCTCTAGGTGTTCGTGAAAAGGAGTAAACAAAACAAAATCCCTTTCCTCATCCGGAATAAAGATGTCTTTTTTTTTTTTTTAAAGATGTTTTCTTAAGGGCAAATAACACACTTTGAACTTTGTAAGAAAGTCAGGTCTACGTTCTTAATTTAGAGCTGTGTAAAATATCTCTGGTTATATAATTGGCTTTTTTTTCTGCTTTACTAAATTCATAGCTAAGATGTCTGCAAAACTAAATAGAGTATATTCACACTGAGGGCTTTTACTGGAATTAATATGAAATATTAATATTAATATTTATTAGATTAGAGTGATTTAAGTGCTTACCAGGCGCCAGACCCTGATCCAAGTGTTTTATAAGTACGAGCCCATTAATTCACGCAACAACCCTATGATATAAAGTATTTTTTTTCTCGTTTTATGGAAGAATAAATTGAGTCATGGGGACTAAATAACTTATACAGGGTCACCCAGCCAGTATGTAGAAGAGCTGGGGTCTGAACCCAGGCAGCCCAGCTCCAGAGTCCCCCCTCTCGACCGCTATACCACACTGCCTCAAGGAAGTATGTCTTAAATTCCAAGCCAGAGTCTCTTTCTTGCCTGTTTGTTTACACTCACCACCCTTGAAGTTAGTGAATAAAAGTGCCAAAGGAAAAATGTGTAGTGAGGTTGGTCCAGTACCCACACACTCCCCCACCCCCAGCCCTGTACCTGGGTAGGATTGGTAGAATGGATGGAAAGGAATCTTGATAAGACTGGATTCCTGGACTAGAGTTTATCATCTATTGAAGTCATTACTGAGAAAAGAGAAGTTCCTAACTACATAAAAATTCTCATTAATCTAAGAGAGGACGTCTATTAACATTAAGTAACTTGTTCATACTGAGCTTTGATATACTCAATATGATGAAATTGAGCAGCTTCAGTTTCTGTTTGGAAAGAGACAAGGTAAAACTAAATTTCACTAAATGACTAGTGAGGAAATACTTTGACCTAGAAGTACTACAGTAGTTCATCTCTTTGAAAACTCAAAACAGCAAAAAATGTTTGTTTTATTGAATTTAATGTGTTGAAGAATGAATAATTGAAGGCCCCTGCCTAGGTAAGTCAGTACAGTGTAGTGTTTGAGAGCTGGAGTACCAGGTTAAAACATTGGTCTTGGCCAAGTTAAACTCTAGGTTTTAGTTTCCTTAGCATATAAAATGAGGATAGTAGGAAGTGATGTAAGATTACTGGAAGGTTCTGTGAGAATTTAGGTAACGTGCTTAACAGTGTGCTCAGTAAATGCTACCTATTGTTTATTGTTAATCAGAAAAGTCATATTTCATTCCACGTGACCCACCCCTTCTTCGTATGTGAAATGAGGGAATACGTTAGAAATTTCTTTGTTACAAGGTCCTTTTTCTTATGCCAGCCGTTACGTTATAGGAGTTTTAAAGTGTTTTGCGATAATTGTCTATTGTGAGCAGGCTCAGGGTTTTTAAAGTTAGCACATTTTTATTTCATGAATCAGGTCTAACTCTTCTTTTTTTGCACAATTTTAAAAATCAGACACAAATGCCAGACCCTAAAACCTTCAAGCAGCACTTTGAGAGCAAGCATCCTAAGACTCCACTTCCTCCAGAATTAGCTGATGTTCAGGCATGAAGTTGTTTACGGGTAACTGACCTTTTCTTCTTTTCATTTGTTAATGTCAGGGTTGAATACGAGAGCGGAATTATCTTCTGTAATTGTGAAATTGATTTCTGTCTTATAGCTGAGACTTCATCATTGCTCCTTTTTAAGTTAATGTTTAACTTTACAATTGTTAAAAGTCCATTTTCCCAGACCATAACTTTCCTATGCCTTTGAAACATCCAAGTTTTTACCCCTGTAGCCAAAAATGGGATGAGGTAATGCTGGCCATCTCTGGTCCAAGAATGGAAGAAAGTTTTCAGCTTAAATAAAAAATTACTATTTCAAGGGTATTTGAGGGTCTTGCTTCTAAAATTGCAGACCAAAGTTTGTAAGTGCTTTTTTGCAGATGTTTTACTTACAGTGCTTAGCAGAGCTTCTAAGTACATTAAATAAAATATAAGGTAAAATGTGGGCATACACTGTGTAAACTTGATAGTTTCTTGAAAATAATCAGCTTATACTTTATGTGTGGTTGGAATTTTTTTTTCCCTAAATGGTGGTGATGGTGTATGTGAGAATTGCTCCTTTTTAAGGTAAATTCACCAAAAGATCTGTTACGAAATTTAGTTGACAGATCAGTCAGACTAACTTCATAGCTTAGGCATGTACTTTTTTAGACATTTGAAATGAATTTAAGTCACATTTATGTAATGCTTATAAGTTCACTGAAATTTTTTCTTATGCTTTTATAGGTGAATTCATGACACCTTTGACTCTTCTACTGTCTCAGACCTTAGGTAACAAACCTGCAGCTGCTTTTCTAACAAACTGTTGATCAGCAAAAATAAAGGGGCTACAGAAACACTCATTTTTATGCTGTTCCCTTTTGGGCTTCATGCAAAGACAATTCTGTGTAAATGTACAGTTGACTCTGATTTGGAAATCTGAAAATCAGTCCATCCTTGTTATAAAAAAATTTTTTTACAATTGTAATTATATTGATGTTCATATTGTGTAAAATAACTCATTTAATAAAGTAGTACTTTGATTTTACAACATCACAGGATAAATGGTTCTAGAAATTCTGTTCTGACTTTCTACATTATTTGCCTTATAAAAATCTAATGAATTCATCAGCTAGGATTGTAAGCGCAATTTTTATTTTCCTTTCTCAGCTCAGTGGCAGGTTCATTAGTTAAACTAGAGTAGACTCATGCATTAAATCTGTGCACACAGTTTTACTGGCAGCTGCTGACCTAGGTGAAGAATGACTTACCTGCTGCCTTAGTATAGTATATTACAGTCATGTGTCATTTTCCCCTCTTCTTGTTTCCTGTGTTTGAGGTTGGAACATTTCAACTTGCTGTGTGACTTGGCTATACCTGCCAGCCAGGTATAGCCTGGAGATAACTGATAAATTCCTTAAAGTGGTTGGATTCTCAGTGAGCCCTTCTGAAAAATTATGCTCTGAAGTATATGCCACAATGAAATAATCAGTAAGCCTATTGTTAATAGAAAATATGATGGAACATACGTGAACTGGTGAAGAGCTATCTTTTATAAATTATACTACATTCTTTGAAAATTCTTCAAGTTTATTTTGAAATTGAAATTCATAATTTTCAAAGGAGTTTTTGGAAGTTATTAACAAGTTGGCCAATTTATGAATGGATTTTGTATTAACAGAAAGATTGGAATGACTTGTGGCTGAGTTAATTCCCAGAACCTTCTCTTCCCTTTCCTTTTTAAGTGAGTAGTTGATTTTAGGAGTTTACCTTGTACTGATTCCTAAAATCAAAGGCTGTGGACAGTATGACTTCCATCTGAACTAGAAAAGTATTAAAATAGGCCAACATCCACATTCTTTTGTCTCTGAGGATGATGGGGAAGTGGGTTGGTTCCAATGAATGAGGTAAATCCTGCCCAGTTAAAAAAGACTAATTTTAGGGTTCTTCTAATTTACTCTTGCCGACTATTAACTCTACAAGTGAAACTGCTGTAACTCAGTTTAAATTTTAGAGTTTATATACTAGGAAGAACACTCGTATTCGCCAGTAATCACTTAGAGCCGCAGATCTGATCCTGTGGATTACAAGATGCCTTCCCTCTTTCTGCTGTAACTCACCACTGCATTTGTCTTTGTAGCTGTGCATTTCTGCCCACCTTGTTTGTCTTCACTGTAAGTTTAAGATATTCCCAAGGAAAGGCTTCAGTGATGACTGTTTCTTAGTAACTCCTATTATACTCTTGCTTTAAGATAGTCATTTTTTTCATGTATTTAATTTTCCTAAATTTCAGAATTAATATCTGTTGATTCCCAGTATGTTGGTTACCAGAACGTTAGAATTTGCCTGTTTACTTACAATGGGTGTTACAGAAGTTATGGTTAAATTACAATTTAAAGGTTTTTAAAAGTGCTTTGAGCATATGTATGTTTATGTTAGTAACAAATCATTTAAAAACCTTTCACAAGTTTTAATTTTTTTCATTTGTTTTACTGTAAATCAGAATAAAAGCTTTTTTCTTGTATTTACCCTCTTTCTATAAGCAGCTGAAGACACCATATTTAACTCTAGATCTCAGTGGTAGGGAAGTAGCTGCAATGCTCTCGCAGAAGACATTAATTCTCATACTTCGTGTGAGGATTATTAGTGCAATCCCCTTTTTTGTGTTTGGGTTAAATCTGGTGTAAGGGGAAGATTACTGTTTTTAAACATCCTCATTATTTAATTTGAAGATTCTTTAACAGATCACAGCAAAATTTGTTATAAAACTGTTATGGTGTCTTCAAAGACTTGACAAAATACAGAGAGAGAATTGCTCTGTTTGTACTCTGTATTTCCGTTAGTTGCCAAAAGGAATGGGGTTAAGATTAAACTTGTTTCCATCCTCCTTCATATGAATCTACATCCCCATGTTTAACTGACACACTTGGGGCTCAGTTGTGTGCTGTAATGTCTTATTAAAGAAGATATTAAAGAAAACTAAACTAGTCTAATTTCTTCTACATTTTAGGAGGTTTTTATATTGCCTCTTCCTGTTTTGTTTTTGTTTTTGTTTTTGTTTTTAATTTCTCAACTTAGAATTGTCTCTTGAGTGTAGAACTTGGTAGTTCTAAGGGTGGCAAGGTATTTCTTACTTTCTCCATGTTTTCCCTTCAGTCTGTCTGTTTTGGGTCTATAGAATCCTCTAAGAATTAAAGGAAAAAACTTGCTCTGAAACCTTGCTATATTGAATAAATAGAAGTTTTTGGAAGGGGGGATAATTGGCTCTTAACCAAAAAATGCTTAGATCAGTTAATTGAATTGGATAGATTAATCTTTAAAGACACTGACTCAGATTTGAGATAACACTTTTGGTTACTGTCTAGCTAATTAATCCCATGATAATTGAAACTTGAAATGTATGTAGCATGAATAGGATAGACCGCCAGCAGCACTGTTTTACCCCTCAAACCGTTGTTCTTCATTTTTTTAAATGTGTGGAATATACAATACATGTTTTAAAATGTGGATAATGTAGAGGCCTTTTTTAATAATACAGTGATCAAGCACAGTCCAAACTATAACTGAAATACTGTATTTTGTGAATCTGCATTAATTCATTTGTGCTAGATTTTTCATTTTGGGGGTAGTGTTTGGTCTGCTTCAGTTTTGTTTGGAAATACATATTTTTTAGAGTGTATAGCAACGAAGATCAACACTAGGGGGTTGTGTTTGCTGTGACTTTACATTCTGAAATCTTTCAAGCCAGCTTAATTTTATCTGTTGTAAAAGTTTCAGGAAAACCAAGTGCTTCCAATGTGTAGATTTAATAAAGCATCTATCTACTTGGCTGAGAAAATAGATATTTTATTAACAAAAGTACAATCTGTCCTTATTAATTGTGGATTACCATATTAAACTGAAAATTAAATGTTTTCTATTTTAAATGTTCTTTGGATAAGCTGTTTACTGAGTTACCATCTTTTTGGAGTTGTTTGTTTTTGTACAGACATTCTTTAGCTCTAATTTTTTGTACATATTATGGCTTCACATTTAAAATCTGCACATATACAGAGAGACTTCAGTCATTTTATCTCCATATGGGCATACCTACAGTGTAAAGTAATTATGCTAAAATCATACTGCTTTCTAATCATTTTATTTGTACAGCATCATTGTTTCTTCACGTGTTATTAATAATGTGTAGGTTTTTGTAGACTTAAGTACCTCACTTTATCACTACCTCTACCTTATGAAGTTCAGAATGGGACTTGCACTTTGGACTCTATTTTATTAAAATTTTAATTGAGAAATAGGCCATCATAGCGTTTCCCCTGTAGCAGTTTCTCTTAAAATAAGGTCTGTAGCTTGGGTGACCATACATCCTGGTTTGCCAAAGACCATCTTGGCTTAAATATTAATTTAATATTAATTGATACTTAATATCAAGTTAGTATTAGATATGAAGTGTCTCATAAATCTTAATATTGCCCATCCTTACATGCATCAAGTCAGTTTATAAAGTCACTTATATAAAACAAATGAAGTGCTTTTTTTATATGTAGTTTTAAAAAAGGCTGTGATTCCCAGAAATTCTTACTAAATGGGAACATGGGGTACTGGCAAGGTTTGTCTTTTAAAGGCCTTGAATCTGTTTAATTTTTAAAAAAATTATCCTACTGAGGCTTAAATGTCTGGTAAAATTAACTAGATTTTAAAACAAATGCCTTTATTCACAGGCATTCATATAAACTTTATATTGTTTGTACCATGTTGTTCAGACTTTGTTGCCTATTTGTCTTTTCATCCAGAGGACTTAGGGGAAATGGCCAGTTGGGATTAGAGCTACTGCCTTTTGGTCTAGAACACTTTTATGAAATAGGGAAGGGCAGTCTGCAGCATTGGCTGCAAGTCAGACATCCTCTGGGCTAGTGGTATTGAAAACCGAGGGCAATCTTGATTTTGATACAGGATGTTTCTACATATTATTTGATCTGGATCTCTAAATTTTATAAACTCTTAATTTTGGAGTACTTGGAGACCTACAGAAAAGTTCTAAAGGTAGTACAAAAGAGTTCTTGTATCCCCTCACCCAATTTCAGTTGACTCTAATGTTACAATCTTAAAATTACTTGGTCAAAACTAGGAAACCATCACTGATATGTTAACAGTTAACTCTAGTTTATCTATAGTTGCGTTCCAAGATCCAATCCAGAATGCCACATTGCATTTACTTATCATTTCTTCTTGGTCTCTTGTGGTCTGATTTTTCCTTAGTCTTCACCTTATTTTTTACAACCTTCACAATTTAGAGGTGCAGGAGGCTTGTTAAGAATGTCTCTCGGTTTGGATTTGTCTGATGTTTTTCTCATGATTGTATCGGGTAACAGGTGAAGAGAAGCACAGAGGTGAAGTGCCCTTCTTACTGTACCGTCTTGGGGATGAGTGATCCCCACATGACGTCACTGGTGATGTTAGCCTTTGTCACTTGGTCAAGGTGCTGCCAGGTTTCTCCACTGGAAAGGTACTATTTTTTTCTTTCCATATTGCCATCTTTTCAAACAAGTCCAGCTCTTACCCAAGGGGAGTGGGAATTTAGCTCCACCTCCTGGAGGGGAAATATCTATGTATATTATTTGGAATGATTCTATAAAGATGATCTGTTTCTTCTCCACACTTATTTATTCAATCATTTTTATCTGTACGGACTCATAATCCAGTACTTTTATTTATTTTCCTATTCAGATTATTCTGGCTTTGGCCATTGGAAGCTCTTTCAAATTGGCTCATGTGTCCCTTTGACACGCCCCATCCCTTTTTGAGCATTTTGTTACTGTGAGAAGCTCAAGGCTAATCGTGTTTTCCCTACCCCAGCTTTAGAATGAACCATTTCTCCAAAGAGCCCTGTTTCCTTTTGTTGGTGAATGGTATTTAGAAACCAAGATCTAAGCACTGGGTGTGAGGGTTTGGGTTTTTTGTTTGTTCGTTCGTTTGTTTGTTTCAATTATGCAGTATTGAACTTTTTTCCACCATTAGCTAATATTATTTGTGGGTTGTGGGGCAAAAAGTATCCTCCCAGACCTTTAGGTAATGGGCTTTCTGAATGAGAAGTTTTCTGCACATCATTGCTGAAGCATTCTCTTTAAAATAATTTTTTTGTCATTTAAAAAATTTTTATTTTTCTAAAGCATTCTCTTGTAAGTTGCCAATATATTTATTGAGAATAATAATGTGCAGTCACATTATAAGCTGTAAAGCATTATATAAAAACAATTTATTATTAAAGAAATATAACAAAGATCACTAGTCTTTAGAAATCGCATTTTAAGACAAAATATATTTACTTACATAATTTTAGGCTATATGGTTAAGTACTTTGTGTGTTTTATAGACAGTAACTGCAGGAACATACAGGAAGGAGGTGACGTGTGGGTTGGAGAGGTTGGTCTGTGCCTGGAAGGATGGGGAGTCGGCTAGGGGAGGAGTAGGAGTGAATAGGGAAATCAAAATGAGGGTGGCTGAGTGAGCAAAAAACTCAGGCAAGTACATAGAGCTTCTTTGAGAGACAGTGAGTAGGCCAGCCACAGCACAAGGCTTGTGACTGAGAGCCTTTGAGCCCGTGCATGAGAGTGGGGAGCAGTCCCTGGAATGGGACCAGATTGTGCAGTTGGCACACACTGCAGTGCATAGTTCAAATTACTCCTGACACTGCAGGGACCTTTTCAGGGTTTGGCGACAGGGAAGTGACATGATGTTAGGACGATTTAAATATTTAACAGTGAAACGTTCTGTTGGTACTGTCTTGATAAGAGATCTTTTTACAGCTTCTGGTACTTCCCTTGTTTTTAAACTGAGTATACTGTCCATAATTTAACTTTGGATTATTCAAGGTCATTAAGAGTGAAGGTTAACAGACAGAATTTTGCTCTGCTGGGGCCCAAAGAGCTGTATTTAGGGATGTTTGCCCCTGCTGTAAACGGTCCCAGACTATAGTGTGTCTCCTCGTGCTATTTGTTATCTTCTACTTCATTATAAGTGTTACATTTCCATTATACACTGAATTCTGGAGAATGTCGTATCACAGTTGAATTTTACAAATTCACCAGGATGGAGACTTTTAGGGGAGTATTCTCTTTCTTGCATCTATGCACATGCATATATATAATATATTTTTTAAGTTAATTTATACTTTCATATAGTCATTTTTTGCATATTATGTTTTTGTACTCTGCCATTTCATTGACAAAACATAAGGGAGTGTTTTTCATGTTATAAACTTTGAGTAAGTGAATTTTTGTGGCTGTGTATTGATCCATTGGGTAAATTTGCTATAGGTTTTTCTTGTTTATTAACAATTCCTTTGTTGGACATTTATTTAACTTTTCTCAAATGTGTGCCATAAGGCTTGTAAATTTGCTCTTAGTCTCTAGGTAAATACATACACTGTCTTTCTACTGTGATAAAAAGTATCACCTCCCTTTTCCTTACTTGGACTAATTTCACGTGTAGTTCTAGTCACATCCCCTTCTGCTGAAGCTGTTAGGTGTCTCCATTGCCCACCGGATGAACACACACCCTTGGGCTGCGACTGACCAGTCCCCCACATCTGGCCCAGGCAGGTGCTTACAGCCAACCCCTTCCGCTACCGTGTTTGATCCCGTGCTCCTGCCAAGGTGAATTACTTGCTGTTTCTGAGTAACTTCTCTCACCTCTACACAATTTTTCTGCCTCTTAATTAGGGTGCCACCTTTCTTCTCCCATTCCTTTGAGGCCTAAGTCTGACTTCCTGACACTCTCCAATTCTAACTCTCGTGGCCACCTGGAGGTCTTTTACCTTTTCAGCATCATATATAACATTCTTTTTTTAGGATCCTTAAGAACAGTAATTGGCTTATTTTTGTGCCTACTTGAATGTCTGTGATGGAGCATGCAACTATTTTCTTCAAATGGAGTATCCCCTAAATTGCAAGAAACCCTTCTCACTGCTTTTGTGGATTATTTTAAGTACTTAAGTCATAAAGAGTGCTTGTTACAGGCAGTGCTGTATATGTAGAATATTATAGTTTACAAAGTATTTGTTGTTCATTGAAATGCATGTGACGGTACACGTGAAGAAATCAAGAGACAGCTTGACGATGTATCTTAATTTCAACAAGTCAGAGTGATTTATTGTAACTGTGATAGCAAGATTTCATAGTGCAGTAGTACATTTGAGTGGATCTTAATTATGCAATTCTGTATTGATATGTTTAATAGATATGTAACAACATGTCAAGTTGCATAAAGCTGTCCTTTCCAGTTAAATTGTGTTTGTGTGAGAGAGAGCTAGATCAGTCTACAGATGACACAGTACGGAGGGAAGCCAAAAGAGATTAAAACTCAGAAAGACTTTAGGCTGAAACACAAGTAAAACCAACAAGAAGCAGTTTAAGTGGGAGAAATGTAAATCTAGTTAGGATTTATAGAAATCACGTTGCGTAAGTCCAGAATATGGGCAGGAATCGTCTTGGCATTTCTTCATGTGAGAGCTAGTATGTTAGTTTATTGTAGCCTTATGAGTCAGACATGATTTCTCTACTTGAAAGGTGGGAGTGCAACCTTGGTTTAGAACACATTAATCACACAAAGCTATCTTCCTTCATTGATAGCCAGTTCTCATTTGAAACTGGTGTTTGATTTGGGGTATCTTTGTTGTTTTTAAGTGAAACATTACTTGGCTAGACTCCATTCAGTGGAGGAGGAAGTCTAGGATAGTGAATAGATTGTAAACTGTGTTAGCAACTTTCCAGGTGTCTCCCTTGCAGTTCTTTGCTGCTCTAAGGGGCAGATCTGAAGCCGTGAGTGGAAATAACCTCACTGTTAGAAAAAATCATCACGATGTCTGGAGCTACCCAGTAGCAGAATACCTTACCTGGTGGAATGAGCATCTCTTCCCAAAGTTCCTAGCAGAAAGGTTGCTGATTATGTCTAGAACAGTGCAGCAGGGTTTTCCAGCACTTGGCGGGGGTTAAAGTAGACAGACACCAAGATCCCTTTCTGTTCAGCAGTTCTGTAGTATCAGGTAATTCACAGTGCTGGGGGTGCTTGGATAGCTCTGTGCTTTGATCAAATTTTGTCAAGAGGAAGATAGAAAAAGTAGTGGCAAGCAGCTGCTCTTACTATTTTACCATAACAAACTGCTTTTTCTTTGTCTTCATCTTTCTCTGATGCTTATAAATTTTCACTGGGAGACTGTTGAGTTAGGATAGGAATCAGGATGCCTTCATCACATTTGGATTTGGGATGTGTTATCACCTGGCAAATGGTACCATCATAATATAAATGTAGTTTGTCAGGACTTCAAGTCTGTGGACTCCACACTTAAATTACAAGTCTGTTATTAAAAAAAAAATTCTATACACTACTAATGTAAGTATAAATTATATGTATGTACTTTTGTTGTAATTATAAAGCCTTCACAAAAGGAAACATTAGGATAATACGAAAGGACATTCTAACATTTTTCTTTCCACATCCCAGTAGATCATCTTTCATTAGAGCCTGGAACATAATGTACCTCACTTTGGAAGTGATTGTTCTTTGGCATAGAACTTGGGATCTTGCTTTCCCATTTATTTTTAAGCAAAAGAGTTCTAGCAACTTAACAGGTGCATAGATCCATGTAGATTAATAAAAGGATATGAAATGTGTAAAGGATCCATGCTGTGTATAAAATGTCCAGAGTGTAAGACACAGTACGCCCTTGAAAAAGTAGACTGGTAAAGGGTGTGTGGCGACATTTTTTAGCACATGTAGTTTGGAGCATGATGCTGGGACTTAAGTCAGGACTAAGAGATTTGCGTTGATGTGCATAAAGATGATCTTCGAAACCATAGAAGTAGGTATCTCTAAGGCAGTACATAATCAAAAGAACAGACAGCTGAGAGAAAACTTTGGAAAGCCCTCACTTTTAGAGGCTGGGTAGAGAAGGAGCTGGGAAGAGTAAGAGGAAGCAGTTGAAAGGGTGGGAGAGGTAGGGGTGGGAGGGGGTGCCAGGGTAACAGGCCTGCGGAAGAGAAGAGTTTGAATTTGCCCAGAGGCTGGGGAGCCAGGGCCCTGAACTCCCACTCGTCAGTGAGTGCCTGCTGAGTACCAGTGTGGATTAAACACGCTCTTAGCAGCAGCGGCCAGCCTCCAAGTGCTTCTCTGAGCTCAGGGGAGTGTGCTTTCAAGAAACTAGGATGAGTGGAAACTGAGCGGCAGGGAAGGAGCAGGTGCAGACCATGGCTGGGAAGGCACGGCAGTGTCACGTGGCAGATGTGTCCGTCCAGGCTGTCAGGACTTCTCTCTGAGAGACCTAAAGCACTGGTGGCTGGGGAGACCTGTTTGTAATTGGCAGAAAAATTGCTCACAGTTTAAAAGGTACCGTGAGGGCATTTATTTTTTAGACCCGATAAGCTTAATTTATAATTACAATGTTGAGGTAAAATATTTAGAAATGATTAAGTATGCCATATTTAAATACAGCGTTTTAACCCGTGCTCTTTGGTGTTGCTCAGGGGTGTATAAAATATACTGACCTTTATTGGTAGCTTGAAAGTAGAGCGAACCTTGAGTCACTCACTGTTGGTTGAACAAGGAGATACGGACCTTGTAATATCCTTTCTGGCAACGGTTTAAACCCTGAGATACATTTTATTTATTTAAATCAAAAAATGTAATAGTGGTTATTGAAAAATTCCTCAAAGTGGAGTTTCTGGTTTAAAGGTATACACAGAAGCTCTCACACTGGCTGTCCTTTGACATAGGTTGCAAGGCTGGGTGTCCAACGTCTGCCTGGGGAGGTGGTGGAGGAGCCATTGGAGGCTCTTGGCAGCACTTTGAGGAGTTTTTTTGTTTTTTTTTTTTAATGTGCTTTTGTTAAAGTGTGAAGCTCTGAGGGATGGTGCAGTTGTTCTGGAATGATGTGGTTTCCAGCTGTGCAAAGCTCGTTATTAACTAATGATTGTTTTAAGTACCAAAGTTTGTAGATTGTTTATGGACTAGAATGGATTCAAGGCTATCCCCCACAAGACCACAGCATAGTCACATTTCAGCCTGCCCTCCCCAGAGGGAAAGAAAGAACTCAGCCACCCGGTCAAGAATCATACGACCCTAGATAAACCTGTCTGTGTGTCAGACATGTGAGTGTCCGATGGCGTGTGTCTTTCATTAGGAGGAAAATATTTGAGAGTCACTGATGTAGAGGAAAAGCATAGGCTTCTCTCTTAACCAAGTAGACCTGGGTTCAAACCCATTACTGCCATTTAGAATGTGAGTGACTGAGTAGTAAATTCAAGTCACATCCCTGAATCTCATAGTCCTCATGTCTAAAATGGGGATAACCACCTGCTTTACTGAGTAGTGAGTATTTAGCTCTATTCCTGCACCTGATAGAAAGTAAGACACAAAATAAGGCTCTTGTTAGCCATCCAAAAGGTTGCACTCCCTGGAAAAGGTGGTCGTACAAATATATTGCTGGACCAGGGCGCCCAGTCTGGATAGGTGTGAGTGTCCCAGATGCTTGATGATTGTAACATTTTGAATGAATAGCAGTGGAAATATCTTAGGTCTTAAAATGCTTTGGAACTTTTCTTCAAAGTTAATCTTGTTTTTTATTAGTCTTGTTGGGGGTCGTTAACTTTTA
This sequence comes from Camelus ferus, assembly GCF_009834535.1. Taxonomy (NCBI): domain Eukaryota; kingdom Metazoa; phylum Chordata; class Mammalia; order Artiodactyla; family Camelidae; genus Camelus; species Camelus ferus. The sequence continues at coordinate 29,824,956 of NC_045720.1, forward strand.
GCTCTTTGTGGTAAACAATTTAACCAATACTAACATATATAAAATAAGTAAAATCCCTTGTTTTTCCATTCATACCATGCAAGTGGTTTTCCTTTTGTTTTTGTTGACTGGTGGGTTGGTTAGTTTGTGTTTTGGTTTTCAAATTCAAAATGCCAGTAGTTTTTAACAATTGTTTGCATTGCCTATAGGTAGAAATTCCTATGACCAGTGTTCAGCCTGCTAACAGTGCTCCTGAACTAAACTGGGTCTCTGTGGTTTAAAATAGCTTACAAGCTTTAACTACAAAGCTCACCAACTCAGGATAAAACCAGATTTTAATTGGCTTGTGTTACTTTAAGGAAATGTCACAGACTCTGGTGTATGTGAAGACTCGCCGTGTGAGGGAGGCCTGCAGCTTCACATCACGGCTCAACTTTCAGCTCCATTTCCGTAAAGAATGTCTGCGTGATCATAGAAAATGAAGATAACTAGTGTTTTCTTACTTGGTTCTTCAAAGTCTGACCACAGGCCAAGAGAATAAATCTACTTGTTGTGGGTTGTTGTGACCCCCATCAGATTCCTGGAGGAGAGAGAGGAAAAGCGCATTTCAGAGAAAATATTTTTAATGCATCAAGGCAGTAAAGTGGACTTCCAAATACAGAGATTTGGCTCTCATATCCTGATTACTCGTTAAAGTAACTTAAAATAAAAAGTCCAGTGTCAAACACTTCCACTTCAAGGGCTGGAACTAGTTATTGCCCGATGAACGTGTGTCAAGAGCTGATTTTTGGCTGTGCCAATCTGTATAGGCCTGCTAGTTACCAAATGAAGTACGAATAGCCAGTTAGGAATAACCACTGGCCTGACTACAAGTGACACCCACTGCTTCAGCCACCCTGTCCCTCAGCCCCCCACCTACCACCTCCTGATGCAGCAATGAAAGGGATGGCAACTGGCAGAGGGGCTTGCTGGACCACGTAGCAGCACTGGCCCAGGGTCTGGTCTGATGGGCCCACGTCCTGCTCGTTGTTAAATACCATATCTTGAATGTTTGTCCCCATCTGTGGCAGGGTGGCTGAGTGGCACAGCAGTCAGTGGATATTCCAAAGACCTACATTTGGCACATTTTCCCTTAGTACTGAATGCAGGAGTGTGATGTATGATTTAAATGGTCAAATGCAAACCTGCTGTGACCACCAAACCTCAGGGGAGCATTGCATGCTTGCCTCAGTCCCCAAACTCCTGTGCTGTCCTGCCTTCCCTCTCACTCACACAACGTGTGCACTTTTCTCACTGCAGCCTGAGAGGACGCTGTCCGTTTTGTGGTGTCCTTTTATCATTAGGTTTCGTCGTGGTACCTTGAGTCATTTAGTGTCTGTCAGCAGAATACTGTCAGTGACAGGATCACTGTCAATCTTCCCAAGCTGTTGTTTTTACACTGAGATCCATTTATTTTTCTTTTAAGGGGAGATAAAATGTAATTCTGCCCTGTGGTTTACTGCTTTTACCAGATGTTTTATTGACCTTTTATTAGTCTCCCAAAGATGTAGCAATCTGTTCCTTTAAATTCTGATCGTTTGGGGGGCAATGATGTTTCTTGTCATGCGGAATGAAGCAGTATGGTGTGAAAGTTGAGAGAACATGGGCTCTGAACTCACCTGTGTTTGAGTTTCAGCCCTGCCCCCTGACTTACCTGTGTGACCTAGCCAGCCATCAGTTTCATCATCCATAAAACAGGGATGATAATCAGTTAACTACCTCTTAACTGAGCTAAAAGTATTAAGTGCTTAGAGCAGAGTATTCAATAAATGTAAGCGAAACACAAGAAGCAACCTAATTATCTGACCCCAGATAAGCTGCTTGAATATGTGGTATCTGAATGGTTGGAGAGCACCAAGTGACTTTGGGAAAGTTTCAGTAAAATGGAGATAATACCTACCTCCCAGGGTTGTTCTGAGGCTTAAATGAGATAATGTGAAAGAACCTGTAGGGCAGTTTGCTCAGCAAATGACTGAGTGCCTTTATGGGATACAGGAGTGAACACAGACCATTCTGGTTTTGTGGAGTTTACACAGAGTAAGACTAAATAAATACGGACTTTCAATCAGAGAAGGCAAAAACATACCACATATAAGTTATAAAATCGCATATGGCGTTCCCTCCTGAAGAGAGCAGGTTTTATTCCCCACAGCACTAATGTCGCTTGCTAGTCACCAGCAGCTACAAAGGTCATGCCACGAGTACGAAAGCCAGGGGCGGGAGCTGGCGACCTAAGTCTCCTGAGCATGAACAGGAGGCTGCCTTTCTGGCACGTGGACCTGAATTGTGCCAGAACTGGTCGTGTCTGCGAGCGGTGACCCACTCTGCTCACTCCTGTGGGGACACGGGCACAGAGAACTTGACTGTATCTCTAGTGATCTGGAGCCCTGGGTGGTAAACCAAGGCTCCGGGGCCCAGGTGGTGGTTTAAAATCTCTTCTAGTTGAAGGTCAGGCCTGCCTGGAAGGGGCGTGGGAAGCAAACAGGTGGTTTTAAACATAGTGGCAAATAAGAGTTTGTTTTTCGGAACCATGGTGTATAGTATCAGTATTTCAAGGTTCCAAAGGGGCTCCCTGGACACTGATGCCAAAACAGGGCTGGAAGTTTAAGGGGTTAGAGGGGGAGCCTGTGAAGAATAAAAGGGGGAGAGTGGGAATCGGCCACGAACGCCTCCAGGCCGCGACGCAGTTCTCACCCCTGTGAAGGGAGAAAGGTGAGAAGGGAGGAATTGGGTAGAAAAACAGATTGCAGTGCAGTTCTGAGCAAGCTTCTGCCAGACCGATGGGGTGCCCCCCAAAGTCGCCCAGGCGAGGAATCCTGTGCAGGGCAGGGCGGGCCGGCACTCTGCCCTCTTGTGCCGTCAGGCAGCTTGGGCAGCACTGGAGGCCTTGGCCTCGGCATCAAACAGCAGTGGCTCCAACAAAGGGGCGGCAGTTTTGGGGCTGCCTCCTAGCAACGGCCAGCGCTCGCCCTGTACAGATCGGGGAACATGTGCTCGTCAGAGATGCCGTAACTTCACTGAGAAGACTTTAAGGTGGAATTTGAGAAGGTGGGAAAATTGCTCAGGCAAAACTATAACCCTTGGTTATTCATCAGAAAACGTGTGACAGCAATTGAAGAATCCCTTAATTTACATGGAAAAAAATGGGAAAATCTGGTTTCAAGTTAGATTATATAAAGTAAGGGGAACTCGAGATGTTAACACCTGGAAGAAATCAGTGTTTCCCAGATGCCCCCAAAACAGAGGGCTCAGGCTGGACTATGGAAGCCCTGAAATGTGGGGTGGTAGAGGGGCAGTAAGTGCCCCTAAATGATATAAGTGCACAGAAAGCCAGAAGCGCGCATGAAGAAGCATGACGAAGAGTATTGGGTGGAGGTGGAAGGGGAGAGGGTCAGAAGTGATTTCGCCAAGGGGCCATGTACACCTTAGGGACCACAGGCCATTACCAGCACCTGGAGGCCATGTTTCCTAATCCTGACTCCAAAGAAGGGCAAGATGTAAAGATTAGAATGCATTTCAGCTCTTTGAGCCTTTACTAGAACATTCACTTGGCCAAAATTGCCTTTGCTAAATTTTGGCCAGGTTGTCAGTTTCATCTTTGAGAAGATACAAGAAAAACGAGGGTCAACTCTCTAGATTTACTTCTCCCAAAGAAGGGAGAGAACCACTGCTGTTTACCCACGTTAGAAAAGTCTAGCAATCTTTTAAAGGCTCTATTCTACACAATACTTGTTTCTTTTCATCAACAAACAACTCCTTTCTATGTCTTCTCCATCAAAAATAGTGCTCTCAGAATTAGAAAGGATGAAACAAACACGGTGTTAGAGACAGCACTCCATGTAAGCAGCTGTACAAAATATATTTGTCTCTTGGCCCTAAAAACTTGCTTTCAGGGCACTTGCAGATGTAACTGAGTAACCTTAAGCTCTTACAGCTCACGAGAAACGAGAGTGGCCCGAAGACGGGAATCAAGAACACGGCCACCTGGTTGTCCAAAAGGTGACTCATGGACAGTGCAAGCCAGTAAGTTTGAATCTATTTCCTGGAAAAATTGTAGAGTTTAGTTAAAAAGACAATTCATGAAACTTTAAAACAGAATCAGTTAAGGAAGGGTAGACTGAATGGAATCTATTGGGGTAAATCAGGGGGTGCTGTTGATGGAGGTTATCCCTACCTCTGACAAGATTACTCAGAGCACCCTCATGCTCCACGATGGGGAAGTGTAGACCGAGTTACTACGTAGTTTGTGTGAATTTACAGCTGCTTGAATGACCATATCCAAAAGCATCTATAGTCTTCTTCCTACTTCTAAGATTCTTTGAAAGCAGTAGTTGTTAAACTCTTGACTATGGAATTGGATTTTAATGTAAAGAACATTGTCCAAAGTGATGTTCTACTCTAACCCCAGAACATACAGAGGGTGGGAGGCTTAATCCAACACGGATTCTTCCACATCGCTCCTTTCCAAAACCTCTCCCTCTCCCTGAAACACTGTAAAATAATACATAACAGACATGGCTTTGGCTTACTGGTGTCTTAGTCCAAACTCAGCTGTTGTTTTCAGCTTTAACTTTGGTGACTCACTTGTGCTCAGTTCTTATCCAGATGACTGGAGAGCCGTTTTCGCATGGCCGAGCTGATTTCTAATCCCCTGTGGATGTCCAAGGCCCAGCCTGCTGCCGTGCGTGTGCGTCCGCCTTCTCTTGTCTCTGCGCAGGCTTACCACCTTGTGATGGAGCGGACAGGCTCTAAGTGCTTACAGTCTGCAGACAAGGCTGAAGACTGCATTTTGGAGATGTTTGCTTCCCAATCTCCTATGAAAAACCCCGTTTGTATCTCTTCTACGTAGCCCAGTTTTCCAATCACGAGAATTTGCTGGAATATTTTGAGAGAAATCTAGATATATTAAAGAGCTGCTGTGTCCTTTAAAAACGTCTTTATCCCAGATGTAGACAAGATGAAATGAATTCTCTGAATATACATTGTCAGAGTAAGAAGGTGAAGTTGAGTCAAGAAGGTGCAATTGTTAGACAGTTGGCTCAGCTGCATCTAACAGAGACCTCCAGGATCAATGGCTTACCGCATATGGAGGTTCGTTGCTCTCTTACTAACAGTCTGAAGGTTGACCCCCTAGGACCCTTGTGGTGTCAGGGACACCAGGCTCCCCTCATCTTACTGCTTCACCATCCCTAGGGGCTGGTCCTCCCCTGCACAGTCCAGTGGGCCACATCCTTGGCTCAGGCAGGAGAGAGAGGCAGGGCACGCCCCTCCCCAGAAGACGCACCCAGCACATCTGCACGCACACGCCAGCCACAGGGAAAGCTGGGAAATGTTGGCTTTATTTTGGGCAATCAGTAAAAACAGATTCTATTAAGAGGGAGAGAGAGAACAGACATTGGAGAACAACAAGTAGTCTCTCCAGAATATTCCTGGAAAATAGAACATTTCAGAAGAGAGAGTGGGCGGGCCAGGGAGGGAGAAATCATTACCTCATCCAAAGAATGACATCTGGCTTAAAGGAACGAAGTCACCCTCAGAAAGGCTGTGCTCCCCCTGGTTTTCCTTTAGAGGGCGTCGGTCGAGCTGAGGGGACACCCCCTGTCACAGAAGCCCTTCCTCCTGGGGACTCTGGGCCCCAGCTGTGAGGTGGCCTTGCAGTCACTGACCCGCCCCCAGTGCGGCGACCCACAGCCTCCTTAGGGACTTCGCCAGGAGCGCAGACGGGACTCTAGGCTGGAAGGATGGTCAGAAACTGGAAGGAGGAGATTCTGCCCACCCCGCCCCCCACTCCCGGCAGCAAAGCTAATTGAAAGAAGAAACCGGGTTTCCACATGCGCCCCTTCAATGTGCGCACGTTCTGCCTTCTTGTCACCAGACCGTTTTCAATCCATTCCTGCGCGTTTTGCTTCTGCCTTTAGACTTAGCACATCCTTTCCTCGGTGCTCCTCCCTTTCTTCCTCTAGCTGCTTAAAACCATTTTCTCGAGCAGTTGACAGACCCACGTACACTCCCCTCCCCCCTCCCCGCCTGCTTTTTTAAACAAAGAGAATGCTGCTTGCTGTTACAAAAAAGAAAGAAAGAAAGAAAGAAAAAAACCCAAAGCCAGAGACAATTTGGCCTTCAAGTCCACGTGGCGAATCTTTTTCTTTAATTAGTTTGAATGAGAGGTCTGTGCCCAGAAGGGGCACCATATCGCAGTCACTATCTGCAGAGCAGAATTTTTCCCCCTTAATCGAGCTATTTCCAATTGAATGGCAGTTTTGATACCGACAGTGTGTGTTATTACACAACAGCTACTAGTCCCTTCCAGGTTGTCAGCATCACCGTGAGCAGACAGATTCCACCCCTCCCCTGTATTTGAAGGGCTCTCTGGTTTGTTTACAGAGCATTTCACGTGCAAGTCTCAGGTCAGCCTCACGCTGACCCTGGCAGTAAATAAATAACATCGCCCCCATTGGGTGATGAAAAGAACCCAGGCTGGGAATGAACGAAAACTGGGTCCAATCTCTCTGTGCTGCTAATGTAAGATGTTGGAGAACGGTCTGTGGTTTAGAGAATGAAGATCTATTTTTAACAATGTTCTGTTCTTCTTACCACAGTCCAACATTGTCCTAAAGTTTGATTTCATAGAAGTAATTTCCACAGCCCTCTAAGTCAGGCTTAGAAATTCTTTTCTGCCTCTGGGCCTTGTTTTGCTTTGAGGTGAGGATGGTGAGCATAGATTTTTCTTACATAATCCCTCCGTTTTGTATTTAATTCTCTACCTGAAAACCTGTAATACCACTTTGATTCTATCACAGTAAAGGAAAGCAATCTCTTATTTCTGCTATTTAAAAGTGGCTATCTAAGATGAAAGGAACTATATATAAATGTGTTTATCCAAAGGCCTTCTGAATATTTCATTTCTAATGGAAATGCTGGATGTTTTTAAGCAACATTACCTCTTACAAAACAATCTGAAAAGGAAAAAAAATTGCACAAGGATAACAAAGACTGTTTTTTATAGGAAGAAGCTGGTTTTCACAAAAATATGCTTCTCAGTTCGTAAGATGGCTAATGCGTTATAGATAGAAAATAGCTAAATCAGAGCCACAGTTTTAAAGATGCTTTCAGATGGGAGTACGTATTCAGTATTTTTTAATGTGTACTGGCATGTATCTAGATGGGCTTTTTAAAAGGGAAATCACAAGTTTAGTAAAATCTAAGAAACTTTAAGACTGTGTCATTTATAATGTAAAATTAATGCAGTTGAAATTCAGAGATTGACTCATAGCTCCCACATTCCTCTCTAGTTCTCTTTAGCTCATATGGTTTTCTTTAAAAATTAGTGATATCAGCTAAATGGGACTATTTCCCACTCCTACCCACAGAGAAAAGTGCTTTTGTGAACGTGTCAGCTCTTTTCCGTCACGGCACGCCTTCAGGGAGTGTGGCAGAAGCAGGCTGGCCAGTCCTACTCATCACCAACAGGACAGGTTCAGGAACAAAATCCAAATAAGATAAACTTAACATTTCCATTTGTTTATTTTATGCACACAAGCCACTTTTTTAGTATCAAGGAATTTTATATCTGGACAGGTTCTTTCAAGTCTTTCAATCTAGCTTCTTTATTTTGGATCTGGGGAAACGGCACAGAGAGGCTCAGCAACTTGCCCAGGGTCACACAGCACTCAGCTGAGCCTAGAACTCAGATCTGTGTGACTGCAAAGACCTTGCTCCTGCTGCTGCAGTGCTTCACAGAGAGATTATTTGGTCCATGCCCTTTCCACAGCCCTCACTGCTGCCACTCAAGGATACCCTCCATTGGTGTCATGCTAATTAGGAGGCAGTTTCACAAACGTCCTGTAAAAGCCCTTCAGATGTGTGAAGATGTGAAGCCAGCTACCATATCTCTGCAGAAATCTTCTCAGCTCTGCTCCTTGCAATCAACTTAGGTTTCTCCAGATTAAGCAGTGCTATCACGCCTTCCTGTGATTTGCTTTCTAGTTACCATCTTCTGGACACATTCCACTGATACATTACAGTTTTATTAAAATGGTACCCACCCAAAATGGGATGCCACCTTGTCCTCATCCTTATCTTCCCAGTGTCCACTGATCCCATGGCTGTCCTTCCGGTGCTGCCGCCCTACCAACTCAGTGGCCATTCCTTCTCGTCCTCCCCTTCCAACCCCAGCATCTGAGCAATTTCTCCCAGAGCTCACCCCCTTTCTACTTCTACTACTCAAACTTTTTTCCTGGACTGTGGAAATAGTCCCTTAACTGGTTTCCTTGCCTCAAGTCTCTCCAGAAATATGTTCTTCTAGTTCAACAGTTATACAAGGTCTAGTTGCTATGGGTTTGTAACCCCCAGGACACAGAAGCCCCCAGTCCTGGATTCCGGCTCTGCTGCACCGCTGCCAGCTCTGTGGCTTTAGGTACGTGATTTATCCCTTTGGTCTCAGTTTCTCCACTTATAAAATGAAGATGTTGAACAAGATCATCTCTAAAGAGATGCGTCCATTTCTAATCTGCAGTGTGTCTCCCCGCTCTAGTCTGCCGAACAGACTGCTTCCAAAGAAATCTTCTTAAAACACTGATTTTTTTTTTTCTTCTGCAAAATCCTTCAGTTGCCCCCTCCTTTCACAAAAATCCTAATCTTCTTAGCCTGGCACTAAGGCAACACTGCAGCTTGGTCCTGAGCTCTCCTACCATGGTGCTCCGTGCTCTTCACGAGCCCACACTCGAGCTAAACTCAGCTACTCCCTCTTCGTCATCCTGGTGCCAAGCTCCCACCTCTCTGCTCTCGCAGTACCAGATGCTCTCTACCTGGTGCTGTGGGTGGGACACGTGCCATATCTTTGTAAGCTCCTTGCAAACCAGAGCTCCCCCTTCTTAGTCCCCGTCTCCCAGGCAACACCTCGCGCTTAGTAAGCACTCAATAAGTAGCTGTTGAGTCAAGTTATTCAGCCCAGAACTGCACTAAAATGTTTTGGCCGTCACATTACATCCATGACTTGTGCTGGGGCTTCTCGTCAGATAAGATCTTTAGGACTTTTACAAATATATTCTTTAATTAAAAAGCTCGTTTTCTTCCATTCTTTCTTTTTACCCACTTTTGAACTGATGTTCAGGGCTTCATCTACGAAAGTTTAATTTTCATCCATGGTTTTTGTCTGTACAGGTCTTTTTTGACTCTTGATTCTCTTATCTGGTTTACTGGCTTCCCACTGTGTTAGCCACAGGGGTGATGGGTATGCTGACTGTTCCACTGAAGTCATTGATACAAATGTTGAACAGGAGAAAGACCAGTAGCTTGCCAGCTTGGCACCTCCTTCTCTAGCTTGACAGTGACATCTTCTCTTGCAGTCTTTGGATATGGTTATTTAACCACATATGTCTAGTGGCTCATTTTGTTATAATTCATCGTGTATACAGACAATGAAGAATAATCTATGCATTCATTCAATTCCTTTATTGAGAGCCAGTCAGGTATAAGGCAGTGTTCTAGGCTTTGTGTAATTTAAGTGATGGTTAGGATTTGGTCCCTTGGTCCTATTTAAGCTTCAGAGAGCAAATAAGACTCAGCAGAGACCAATGCAGTACAAGGTGGAATGTGAGGCCCAACACAAGAGGTAGGTCGGAAAGCTTTGGAGTCAAAGGATGTAGAGGCACATTCCTGGCTGAGTGAAACCTTACAGGGTAGGACTGTCTTGAATGGAGATGAAGAGATTAAGGTGCCGGCTAAGCTGCTGTAACAAAGAGTCCCAAATACAGAGGCTTTCCCACAGTGACAGTTCATTTCTCTCTCAATGGTTGAAGTTGGCAGGTGGTCCAACCCAAGTTGCCCTGTCCTCAACACGAACGAGGCTTCCGCTTGGTGTCTTCAAGGTGACCACTCCAATCCTTACCATTCCCAGCCAGAGGAAGGGAGATAGAGACCAGCGTGTAGCACTCAGTCATCTTAAGGGCATAACAGGAAGTCGCTTATGTGGCTTCTGTTCATAGCACATTGGCTGGCACTTTGTCACATGACCACACCCAGCCAAAAAGGAGTTTGGGAAATGTAGTTTTCACTGGTAGCCTCACGCCCAGATGAGACTATGACGTTTGAAGGAGAAAACAGATATTGGGAGGACAATTAACAGTCAGCTGCAGGAGAAAAAGAATTCCATGTGAGAAGAAAAACTCTCAAAGAGGAAGGAGATTGATGAATTCTATCTCAGCCAAGTGGAAGTTGTCAGAAACATAGATTTGGATTTGGAAGGGAAAAATTAGAACTATTAAAGAAGGAACGGGCTGTCTTGAGAGAGTTCTCCACCTCTGAAAATGGTCAAGAGAAATGGTAAGAAGAATTCACAGTCAGAGGGAGGATGGATACAAGGTCAGCTTTTACCTCAGTAGCTGTGCGATTGTAGCCGGGATGGAGAGGAGAAGTCCGGAGGCCTGGCAGCCTCTAAACTGTCACGAGACAGCAGCACTAGCCGTGACGTGAGGAGGTAAGGGCAGAAGCGGTAAGAATGGACTGGAAGGAAGAGATGTAAGGGAGAATAAACAGAGCTGGGCTGTCCACGGATGTGCCTTGCAGAAGGCATTGGGGCCGGGGGCCGGTCTGGGGAGCACGTGAGCTTGGCTACCTTAGAGGCTCAGAAAGGCGGGCTCCAGGAAGCCGTCACTTTGCTGTACCAGGCATGGGCGTTGCTCCTTCTTCCCGAGCCCATGAATTAGAACCCAGTCCTTTCTGCCTAAAGCAATGGGCATCACAATAGGCTCTGCTCCTGAAAAGGCATTTTGTTCATGGGTAAGTGTTTTTTTGTTTGTTTGTTTTTCTCACTCTGTCCTGATTTTCATTTCTGTTTAGATTCAGTAAAAGCATTACCAAATTTTAAAATAATGTGGTTCGTTTTCCCCTGCCCCTCCACCCCCTTCATCAAAGGTATTCCATCTGTTTGTTTTGAAAATGCAACTGTTCTCTGGATTTATATGTGCTCCGATAGGAAATGTTTTGTGTAACAATAAAGATCGTTTCGTTTGGTGGAAACTGTTGTTACTTTGTGTTCTGTCCAAAAACAGTATTTCACATCTGTTAAATACTAGCATTTCCCCCACTAAGCAGATTCCACTGGTGGCCAGTTTGTATTCCAAACCAAGGGAGTCAAAGCTGGCAGCTCCTCATGGTTGTTCAGGGCCATGTCTAAAGGGTCAGAGCCATAGATGAATGTTCTCCAGCAGCCCCTGCAGAGAAGAGAGGGAAGCATCAATGGAAAGGCCTCCAGCGAGGGTCCCCCTCTCCCCTGTGTGCCTGAGGCAGGAGCATCCAGAATGTGGGCAGAATCACAGGAGCGTCCTTGAACTGAGCATTTGTTCACCAGGCCAGCGCTACCAGGAGCCAACTCAAGGTCACACGATGGGAGAAGGAAAGACTCAGGAGCAAGAATGTAAACTGCCGCAGCAGCTGAAATACGAGTGCTACCCAGACATGGAAATTGGGAGTAGGATGTCATGTTTCTTAAAGCACGGCACAGCTGTGATGGGACAACCATCTGTCTGATGCAGAGTCCTGACACTACAGGCAGGAGATCTGGGGTCCAGATGTAACTCTGGGGCATACTCAGCCTTTCTCTTGTTGCTATTTTCTGCCGCAGATGTTAAAACTAGACCTTTTCCTCCCTTCATCTCTCATCCTTTTCCCTTCCCCTCACACATCGGGCAGGATCTCGCCGTAGAGTCGCTCCGGAGAACAGCCTTGCAACTGACATTAGCGGATTGGCCATTAAAACAGCTGTCAGATTGGCCCTGCTCCTCCATTCAAAGACAAGAAGCAAGTATTCCAAGATGGTATCCCTGGGGATGGGATTTCAGGCTCTTTTAGGTCTTCCTGTATTTTCCAAACTTTCTTCAATGAGCATACAAAGGTTTTATAATGTCAAGGAATTTTTAAATGATTAAAAAAAAAATCTTGTCATTGGCTCTATTTCATCCGTCCTTTGCCAATAAATATCCAAAGAAAAAGTCTATCTGAAGCATTGGCACCGTGGCTCTGCCAAGCCATGCCTTCCTTGAAGGAACACACTCCTCAGCTAACACAGGGCAGTTACTGTCCTTCAGTATGAATTAAATTATCAGTATGGTTTGAGATTTGTTTTGTTTTGTTTTCCTCCTGGTTGTTTTGTTTTCCCCTTGAATTTGGTGGGGGAGGGGGCGGGGGTTATCAATTTGACTGTAAAAGAACAAATGGAGTTTTCCCTCATTTTCTTCGCTTAGTTGTTGTTTTGATTTTCAGCCCGCCTAGACTGAAATCAGGCAGGAAGTGGGCACGAGAACTCCACCCATTTCTGTCCTTCCATCAGCTTTTCAAAGGGTGCTCCCAGCCCCTCTCACACTCGGTGGGGGGGCCTCACTGAGGCAGCTGACAGCAGGCAAAACCAGCGACCCGAAAAGAATGCTCTTTGTGCCGGGAGCTTCTCTTCACCAGTCAAACGGCCCTTCTCTCTGGGCACAGGAAAGCAGGTTTTGAATGGAAGGAGCAGGGACTTTGAGTCAGCTAATCCTGATTGGAGCCACTAAAATAAACCCTCCCTGGGCCATGCTCCCTCCCCTCACTGTCTCTAGTTTCTCCTCTCCAGTGGCTCATTTAAAGCTCCCCAGAGCCACTGCCTCCTCTTCCTCGCTCCCCACGTGCTTTGTGTCCTCACACAGCCTGGCTTCTGCCTTACTCCTCCCTCTAGGGGTACTGCCCCCTGGATCATCAGCAATCTGCTTGTCAAGTCAAAGTTCAGCCAGCCCCTCGTTTACTTTTGCTCCTGCCTGCAAGTGAAATCTTCAGTTATTCATTCTTTAAACTCGTAGTCCTCTGGTCTCTATAGAACGATGCTCTCCTGGTCCTCCTGGGCTCTCTCTGAACATTGAAGTCCTATTTCTTCCTCCTTCAGCCCTTACTTGTCATTCTCCTGGATGCCGCCCGCTGCCCACTGGTGTCCTCGCCCCAGCACTCTCTCAGCCGTCTGATTCATTCTTAGTTTCAACCACGATTCATATGTCCATAACGCCAGCCCAGACCATTCCCCATCTGATTCATATTTCCTGGACATGCTGGTCTTCACCTGGCTGTCACATGGGCCTGAAACCCACCATATCCAGAGCTGAATTCATCTCTCATTAGTGCTCTTTGGTTGTAAGCAACAGGGACTGATCCTGACTAGCCTATGCGTTGAAAAGATTAATTGGAAGGATTGCAAGGTAGTTCCTAGAATCAAAGGAATCATTGAACAGCCTGGTGTCTGGCGGCGAGAACCAGGTCACTGCATAGAATCAAGTTTCCAGGAGCGAGCCTGGCACAGCCACTTGGGATCCCGGCTCCACTTCTAGGGTCTGTTATCATAATAACATGGGACAAGTGATGCAAAGGGTCCAGACACACAAGACAATAGCCAGCATGTCTCTGCCTCCCAAATCTGCTCTTTCTTCTACATTCTCCATTTCAATCAGTGGCCCTGCCACCCACCCATCCATCCCTCCATCCCTCCATCCCTCCCTCCTTCCACCCATCCATCCATCTGTCCATCTACCACCTAGACTGGGAAGAAGTTTCTCTCTCTCTCAGCCCGTCTAGAATGAAATTGGGCAGGAAGTGGGCACAAGAAATCCACAGTTTCTGTCCTCTCTCTCATCACAAAGCCAATCAATCATTACTTCCTGAGACTCTACCTCTAAGAGTAGTTCTCCAAACAGTTGTTTCCTCTCCATTACTTGGACCTCTGACCACCTTTGGGGCCTTTCTTGCCTTGATGACTATTTAGCCTCCTGAAAACTCTTTCTGCTCCCATTCTTGGCCACTTCAGATTTGAGCTCCATATAAGAACCAGCATGATCTGTCTCAGCCCAGATCTGACCATGTGACTCCCCTGTTTGCACTCTTTACCTAGAAGGTAAGCTGTGGGACTTGCAGTCCGTGTTTCTTGATACAAAATAAAATTCCGCCAGAGCCCGGCCCCTGTCCACCACTCCCAGTCCACACTTCCTGCTCTGCAGCCCCCTCCAAGTGAGAGGCTCCTGCTCTCTCCTACCCCCAACTTGGCTATTACCAAGTCAGCTTTAGAACTCACTTGAGACCTTGCCTTCCTTAAGTCTTTCCTGACATCTCATGCGAGGCTGAGAGTCTCCCCCAACCCGTGCTCCCATTTTGCCTTGAACATATCACTATCACAGTACATGCCATGTATTTGATAAACATCCATTAGCATACCTGTCTCTCCTGCTACCTGTAAATTCTTGGAAAGCAGGCACAGGGCAAGGCGTTTGGCAGGCGCTCTACAAATGCTTTCTGAACGGTCACTGACCTTGGTAAATCGTATAGACTCTCCGGCTTTCGGCTTCCTCACTGCAGAAAGAGGCTAACTCTACCCCATGTTGTGAAATTAAATGGGATAATGCAAACAAAATGCCTACCCGGTACCTGGCACATGGTAAGTACCCAACTGAAAGTCACCTTCCTTACCACCTTTCTTCCTCCTGCCACATTTTTAATTAAAAAGGAAAAGAGTTCTCAGCATCCTTTGTTTAGCTGTATGTCTCTCCTACTGCATGAAGCACAAGCTCTAGGAGAAAATGGGGCCAGGTCTGTATTGTTCGTTGCTATGTATTTTGCCTATGACAGGTGCTTAATAAATCTTTTAAGATAAAGGAATAACTGCTGTATGTGCTTATTTGGTTTTGCATTTTCACCTTCAATGAACTTAATGTTCCCATTTCCTTTTTCCCATCCTATGAATCACTGACTTGGACTTGTGTAGTGAGCACTGTTTCCCACTGCACACCAGCCAATGCTTGGGGGAGAATGGAGGCTGGGCTGCTGGACAAGCCAGCCTGCCAGGCAGTCGGCGGGTTGCTGGCCACACTCCACCCTGGAGAGCGTGCCTGCAGGTGCACTGGGCCAGGCCTTCATTGGGCTTTCACCTGCTGGCCCCTGCCGAGCACAAGCGTGCTCATTTACACGTACAAGCTCATTTCATTCCCATAATATTCCCAGGAGGGAGGAACTGTCTCCCTACTGTATAGGCAGGGTCCCAGAAGAGGACAGATTAACTCATTCAAGCTGGGTCACCAAGGAGAGTTTCATAAAGGGACGTTTTTAAGTACGAGCAAGGTTTAAGTTCCCCAGGGCTGTTGACAACTAGGAGTCCTTATCCCAGCCCGCAGCCACCTAGGAGGAAGAAGGCGCAGCATTAGCACCCTGGCCTCACTCTTCACCTGCCAGGGCTCCCCAGTGGCCAAGCACAACCACGTGGTCCAGAGTGGTGAGACTTCCGGCCATGAGGCCATGAGCAGGGTGAGAAAAGCCAAGAATGACTCTGGAAGAGTGAACATGGCAAGGACAGAAGGTCAGACAGTACGCAGTGAGGGAACCCAGGCAGTCCAGCCTTTAACTACCTGCATACTCTGCAACCCTACAACCATGTCACGCCACTCCGTTTCTCCGGCTTTGCACGCTCACTTATCGGGCTTCTGTGGCTGCCCCTGAAGCCAGGGCAGGTGCGGCCCTCTGGGCTGACTTGGAGTCTTCCACGAGGAGCCTGAGAGACGGTCATGGCAGTGTGGGATGAACGGGTACCTCCCAGATAAGGAAGGAAGGCAGCTCCCTCTTTACAAACACACAGACACCCCATGCTGCTCTATGAATGGACAGAAAACCACCTGCTAACTTAATTCCGACAGCGTGGAGAGTTTCGATGAACTCACCCCAAAGGACCCAGCAGCAGTTAGGACCCTAGACTTGGGGAATCAGATCAGCCAGGACTTGAATCCTGACTCTTGTCACTGGCTAGGTGAATTCGGGCCTCATCTGTGAAATGGGAATTGTCATCATACCAATGGGTGCGTCGTGAGGATCACGTGCAGTATGCAGTTTGCCTTGCCCTCATTAAACATTCGCTCAAAACCCCATCTCGGTTAACATCTGTAACTGTGCACTATCGTAACTTTTGGATCTAATTACTTATTCATTCCAATGTTCAGAATCCTTTAAGAACAGATACTTCGACAACCGAGGAGGATAATGAGACCACATAGGAGTTGTAGTTTTTAACTACTTTCCCTTAGATGAGCAAATCTGATTGTTACAAAAACTCAGTGAGAAAGGCTGCAGAACTATTACTCTGCCTCTTTTAAAGATGGAGAAACTGACACCCAAAGAGTTGAAGTGACTTGTTCAAGGTCACCAAGGCAGTAACCATGATGGCACCCCACTAAAAAGGCTGCGCCCACTAGCTGGTTTCCAGAAAGGCAGATGGAATCTGCAGCTGAGAAGGGGCCACCGTGTGTGCTCCCATCACTCTATAGCTGACTTTGGGCTGTTGTGTGCTTCATCACTTAGCAATGGGTGTTTCCCCAAATTATAACTATGTCCTTCGTTTGCAGCGAAGAATATCAGAGGCACTTCCTCCCACTAAGCCTGGGAGCAGAGGAGTGGCCAGCGCCTGCAGTGGCCGGCACCCCGCAGCTTCGTTGGCTGCCCGCAGCTCACTGCTGGGTGCTCTCCCGCAGCACAAACCACCCATCTGGCCTCTCCTGGCAGACAGCAGTGTGTGCACTCCCCTAGCTTCACCAGTGCTTTCTCTGTGGCCAGAGGAGTGAGCGGAACTTGCCCCCAGGCTTCACTTCCTGGAGGTGCACGTTTTACAAAGAGAAGCCCATCTCTGCAAACACAGAATGCATTAGCATCCTCTCCCTCGGAGAGAGCTATTTTTGTCTTTCATCTCCAGTAGGAGATGTCTTTCATTCCAAAGTAGGGGATGCAAGTATCTGGAGAAGAATCCAAAAAAGCCACTGTCTCCTGCCCAGAAGAGAGCAAATACTGACATTTCCTCAACAACAAAGCAACAACAATTCCCACAGCAGTGATGGAGAACAAACTGAGCTGGAGGCAAGCTGTCCTTGGGTACAGGACAACGTCCTGTGCTGCGATCTCTTTCTGTGGGATTTCTCTCCATACACTTCACGGAACAGGATTCGTTGCCATGGTTACTGGCAAATCACATGATAGCCACCCTCGCTCACTCCCTAGAAGTGTAGGAGAACAGCCGGCTCACACTGTGCCCGGGAGAGATGCCTTCCTCCCCAGCTCAGTCACTTTTCCTGAGCAGACCTGCGTGTCCCAGTGGTTTTCCTCATCCTGGCCTGCCCGCTTTAGGGGTAAGGTCCAGCCATTCTTGGGGCACAAATTCATTGCTTTCATAATGACATCAGCACAAGTTTTCCTTCAGTGCTTCTCCTGCTGCTTTCAGGAGTCCCTCTCCCTCTCTCCAGCCCCTTCCTTCCCTGGCTCCTTTGCCCCACATGCACACACACATGTGCACAAACAATCACACACGGGTGCTATACTGAATCTCTAAGTTGAGTGGAGGGTGGAGCATGCAGGCTACACCACTCGAATAAGCTCCTTTAAAATCTGAGGACGGCATGAGTCAGGGAATTTTGAAGCCGTGATACAATCAGAACATAGATGCCTCAAGGGGGTGGAGAGAGGGAGTATGAACTCGCCCAGATCCTAAAGAGAGCAGGCAGGGTCAGCTTTCCCAGGCCCAGCCTGGATGAGGGTCTGTGACCCTCAGCCTCGCAGTGGAGGAACTGGGTCCACTCTGAGCTTGTCCGATGTGGTGCAGTGGGCATGGCCCCACAGCCATCGCCCTCCAGGGAAGAGAAACTGTGGCCTCGGAGAATGCTGTAGAAGGACAAAGCTCTTTTCCTCCTCCCTTCCCCCTCTCCTTCCCTACAGAACCAGGCCAGTTAGCTCAAGTCCTGTGCTGCAGCACCTCAGGCTGGAAAGGTGGGTCTTTTCCCCTGGCAATAACAGACTGCCTACCTCTTTGGGTTCAGATCAAATCTCATCTTGTCAATTCCATCAGATTTTCTGGTCTGCTCTCCCCATTGCAAAAGCAAAGTCTGGATGACAGACACAGACACAGAAGAGTCAGCAGACAGCAACAGGCAGGGCCGGGAGAGACTCTGCCCCAGCTGGCAGAGGGCTGGCCTCAGGGCCCCTGCCTCAAAGAACACAGAGAGAAGAGGCAAACAGCCTCACAAACGTTAACTAACCTTATAGGGGACCACAAGGCAAGGGCCAGGAGAACAGAGGTCTCTAAAATGAAGAGGTGGTATTGGTGGGGGGGCTGGGGGGTGGAGTGAGGCACCCCCAGGGGTGTGTGAGACTGTATATAGTCTGGTACAAGAAATATTAGAACTTCCATTTATAATTATTGTTATCTCTTCTCTTTTATATGTATTTTGGCAATGCATTATAATGTATAAAATTTTATCAAGTAGGATCAGATTTGGCTGAGATTGACAATATCCAAAACAGCAATGGCTTAAACAAGAGACAAGTTTATTTCGCTCTCATGCAGAATCTGGAGGTTAAGCCACCCAGACTGGTGGGGTGTCTTTTCTGGTCGCTCCAACATCCTCAACATGTGGCTTCCATTCCATTGTCCAATGCTGTTGCTCAAGGTCAAGCCATCCTGTTCACATTCTAGGCAGCGGGAAGGAGAAAGAAGGAAAGAACTGCGTGTTCCTCCCACTGAGGACCCTTCCTGGAAATTGCATCTTCGGCTTCTGACAATTCATTGCCTAGAATTTAGTCATACGACTGCATCTAGTTGCAAAGGATCCTGGGAAATGTAGTCTATTCTGGAATGCCGTGTGCCCATTAGGAAACACTATGCTAGAAGCGGGTAAGGATGAACACGGTGTGCCACTAGCAATTTTTACCCCAGTAACATGTTAGTAGAATAGCACATGTGTGTACTTACAAAGAAAGAAGTGTGCTTGTTGGGGGCATAATCTACATTGAGGCTTTTGGGGAAGTTTAAAGACCACTGCTATGGATTGTAGTACTCCAGAAGTGCACATAATTGATTGAAGGAAGGAATAAGGGATTTTCTTCTTTCAACTGAGTAAATTTGAAGATCTAATTGCTTTTACTGGATTCATGATTTGGGCAGCATCCCATCTAGCAACTAGAAGGGCGCCTCCAGGGATTTTTTTTTTTTAACCATCTGGCATCTATTCATCCTTCTCCTGGTAAAACGGTATGAAGAATTCTGTGTGGAGACTCACCCCTCCCCTACTTTCATCCTTGCAGCTGCGAGGGTGCCCTAATTGGTCTTAACTAACCAATTTCTCCCATCCCCTTGACTGGGATTAGTGCCGGTTACTGATGTGACTCTTAGAAGGGTGATACTGGACAGAAAGCTAAGAGCACATGAGGTTGAGAGCTGCCCAAACCCTCCTACAACCACGACAGGAAAGCTTACCTGGGAACACAGCCAACATCCAGAGAAGGGAGCCACAATGAGAGGATCGGGTCCTGCTGATACCCTTCAAACTCTTGTATCAAGCTGCTTCCGAACAGAGCATGTATTGTGCTGAGGAGCCATCTTGGACCAGATAGATGAGGTCAACCCTCTAGACCTGGCAGAGCCACCAGGTGGAAAGAGCCTGATATGGGATGACTTCCTGGAGCAGAAAGAGAAATCAACTTCCGCCTTGGATAAGTGACTGTTTGAGTCTTCATTTTAGCAGCCAGCCTATAACCTAACTAGTACACACGTATTATTTCATTTCATTAATTTTTAATGATCTCATTTAATTACCCAAGGTGGCGCAGCAAGAGAGTACAGGACAGGGATTTAAACCCAAGACTGCCTGACTCAGGAGCCTGTGCTGTTAGCCCCCACTTCAGCGCTCTGCTCGCGCGTCCCCGGGGCTCAGTCACTTTCCTCCATGCTGAGCAGATCACGGCATTTTGCACGGTGGCCTCGTTGCATCTTTGCATTCAAGTGCTTTGGGGCCAGAGGTTGTGCTCTGCCCCCTTGCATTGCTCACATCTGGATGGAGCTCGGCACTCAGTAAATGTTGGCTAAATAAATGAATAATAAATGGTCTTACTGAGCTTCAGAATATCCAGCAGGCTATTGGAGGATCAAGTGAGATAATGCTTGAGAAAACGTTTTAAAAACTACAAGCCAATATACACTTGGTTATAGTCAGCCCTCTCCGTAGGAAATTCTCTATATTTAGGACAGGAACATGGCTGTTTCCATGTTGTACTCTGGTTATGGTTTTTTTTGGTGCTTTCCACAGAGAAACAGTCCTCCTCCCAGTCATGTCACTCTTATATTGGGGGACACCTAAAGACCACTCAGCCCCACCTCCTAGTGCCCTCTCATCCCAACCTTCGGCAGGATTCCTCTCTGTGATGTTTCCACTGAGAGGTCGTTTGATCAGTGGCCCTTCTAACAACTGGGCACTGTGACCAAAATGAGAGTCAACAATGCAAGACAGGGGACAGGCTCCACACTGTCCCCAGATGTACCCCTGAGTTCTCCCCTCCTTGCCTCTGCACACATTCTTTTCTCCTCCACAGTCCAGAGTCCTCTGTCAGGGTCAAGTTCAAAGTCACCTGCTCTGCAGAAGTCTTCTGAGTCCAGCAGGGGCACCAAGGTCCCTTCTTTTCTTGCTGTGTCCTTTTGTACTTAATTCTGTTCTAAGACATATCATATTATACTTTTATTTGTGCTTTTTTATAAGCCCCTCTTAATCACTCCTAACTACCACCTCCATTCCTCACAGGTGAGAATTTCCAGGGCAGAGACTGTATCTCACTCTTTTAATTCTCCAGCACCTACCTCAGTGCCTGGCACTTCTGATAATTTAATAAAGGCTTGCTGAAAAGATGAGTAAATGCATGAGCAGAGGGGCTAACACTGTCTATGTCATTAGGCAAACTCAGGTCCAAATCCCACTGATGGACTATACTCATTCATTCAGCCAAATTTGTATTGAATGCCCATTACATTCCAGACACCCTGCTAGACACTAGCATTGGATGATCAGGACAGGGTCCCTGCCCTCACAAGCTTATATCTGAATAGTAGAGACTGAAAATAAATAAGCAAATCAGTAAGTAAATAAGCTATCTATCTACGGATTCTAATATGTCCTGTGAATGAACTGAACGGGGGTGGGGGGGTATGACAGAGGACATGAGGTTGGCAGTGGACAACTTTATTTTTTTTATTTATTTATTTATTTATTTATTTATTTATTTATTTATTTATTTATTTATTTAGTGGACAGCTTTAGAGGAAGGAGAGGAGACAGGGAAAGGCTCCCTGGGAAAATTTGAGCTGAGTCCTGAAGAACTGAGTCTTTAAAAAAGAAAACAACAGGAGGAAAAACAGGAGCTAGCCACAATCAGAAAAAATTTGCTTCTCTCCCGAAGGCTCAGTTTCCTCACCTGTAAATTGAAATAAGAATAGCACCCGCTTCGAGGCTTTTTTGAAGCTTAAATGCACTGAAACACTTAGCATAGTGCAGGACACCTAGAAAGCACTCGATACATCTTAGCTCTTATCAATTACAAGGTAACGCTATAGAAAGGAAGCGAGGGTGCAGTCACGCGGTCCTCTGTCATCACCACTTCCTCTCCAAGTTTTCCCAAGCTACCTGTTAAATGACACACTTAAGAATATTCCTGGACACCGACCTCAATCTCTTTGGTCTGTGGTCGCTAGAATCTCTTTAAAATGAGTGTAAATACTTAATAAGTTTGATAGAGGGAGCCAATCAAACGTGACACAGTATGTGAAAGCCCTACGCGATGGTATTTATTCCTACTGCCATTTCTGCAGACTTTCTCCGTAGTTTCTGGACTCCTCGTGTTCTGGCTGCAAGCACATCATTGAGCTGGCCAGCCAAGGACCTTCCTAAAACCAGGCCCCTGAGACTGAACATGGGACTTCAGGCGGGCTCTGGCAGAGAAGAGAGAGCACCCTCCGGTCCCAACGCAGCCTTACAACTAGGAAACAAGTGGGTTAGAACCCAAGCCCACTGCCCCCAGACCAGCCATATGCACTCACGGCATCCTCTGGACCAGCAGGTGAAAAAAGGGTTGCTCTTTCTTTTTAAATTGAAGTATAGTTGATTTACCATATTGTGTTAGTTTCAGGAATTCCAAGGCACTCACAAGGCTGGTCTTATCTACTGAGCAGGATCAAGGAAGGATCTTGCATTTGTTAACTAACGTGTGCAAAGAGGAAGATTCTAACCATCTCAGAGACAAAAGCCTTTCTGCAGGTCAAAGTCCTTTGAATCTGTTGTTTATCTGATACGTGTGTGTATGTACACATATGCATGCATATGAGAGAAGAGAAACAGCACTGGCTTCATGCTCTAAGCCACTGACTCTTGCAGATGTGATTATTTTACATATCCATATTTTCACGTCTGGCCTTAAATGGCAACATAAGCAGAAAGATGCCAAGGAGAGTGGTGGAATAAGGGCTTAATTACAGGGACCTTTGTACAGCTAACACGCCAATAATTTGCCCAGCTGAGTGATTCAGCAGTAATTCTGCCAGGTTCCCAAAGAAAGCCCATATCTGGGATGACGTAATGTCTCTCCACCCCGATGCAGCCGTCTCTGCACACCCACTGTCACACGTCTCCTCTGGAGAGCCACAATTCCATCTGTGGAATTTTCAGTTGCCATCTGCATGGTGACAAATATGTGTTTTATTATTTAAATGATATTACAATGTACAATGTTGCTGGTCTAGCCCTTCATGTTTAAAAATTCAATAGAAAAATTAAGACAGAAAAAATCCTAGCCTCTGGTGAGTGATATATTGGCAAATC